>NW_027526460.1:17568340-17574204 GCF_048455015.1 Haemaphysalis longicornis | reverse complement strand
AATCAAATGTTTTGATCTCTCTTGTGGCTTTTTGTTCTCGACCGCTTATAACGATTATCGGTTATAACGATGGGATTTTCTTGGCACTTGGATATTGTTATAAGTGGACTAGACTGTATATACTATAGCACAAAAAATGGGGGCGCAAGATTATGCGGCACAAGCGTTCGCGCTCTCAGTCAGCGGGCAGGTGCCCGTCAAGAGGAAGAAATAAAATTTCTGCGGGCATAGGATTGCCATCCGAATGCACAACACTGGCAATTTTGTGCGGGGGTGGGTAGAATTAACTAACTAAAAATTTTGCTGATCGTCAGATCAAGCTCTCTTCCGCAGCAAGTCGTTTGCCACCGTATAGAAGCCTCGCTGCCTTCGGCTGTTTTGAGCCATGCGGGACAAGTTTGAAGAACTTAGGGCAATAACTTTGAACCAGCAGGAACGATCGAGTAGTTTTTGTGGCTATTTATTTAGGGAAGCAACATACTGCTCTTTGCAACTCCGTGTGTGTATCACGAACAGGTTTGTTTCCAGGCTGTTTCTAGCGCAGTAATCTTGCCGGTGGCTCACTGACGGACAGACAGGCAGACAGTGAAACGATGAAAAATCTGACATTCACCTCAAATGTAGCAGTACGGCTACAAAGGAAAGCTGCACACCATTATCAGAAACTTCGCAGTTGAAGAAAAATTGGTCCAGTTCTAGGATTAGAACCCGGGACCACCGCTTACGTAGGGCAGTCACTGTGACTGAACTAACCAGGTTAGCTCAGTTGGTACCGCGAGAGCGAATTGATCAACTCGAAGTGACAGACAGACATTCAGACAGACGAGAGAGAGAGAGAGAGAGAGAGAGATAGTGTGTCTGTCTTGTGGGAGGGGAGCCTCTACAAGTGTCCTTCCGTATTCCTGACTGCTTGCGCTCTCTAGGAAGTGCAAATCCTTAAACTCTAGACTTTAAACACGATCTGAATTGATTTACGACAAAGAAACTAGAAATAGGTTTGCTTAAAATGAAATGCAGACTCCATAATAAATAACATAATTTTTTTACATAATTAGCCTTTCACAAGATATTTCGACGGCTGCAAACACGCTTACCTTTTCAATAAAGAATTTTTTAAAAGAACGCCCGTTCCTTGTATATTATATGTGTAACAGACACCAGCCTCTCGGAACCTCCCCTCTATAATTAAAGGTCAGTAGCGGTGAGAATCAGGATACGCGTAATATAAACAAACTGCCATGGAAAATGGTAATTGAACTACCTTCACGAATCCGCGCACAAAGTACGCCGCTAATAAGCGGCCGCGTTGCACGTTTCCCCCAGGCTATTTGCTCGTTGAAGGGGAAAGCTTGGGTGGGGGAGCCAACGTGAAAACAGCACGCTTAATTGCTGGTCCGGCCTGGCCGCTGCCGCGCGGGTTTTCATCGCGGTGAAGCGCTAAACGCACATGCGTACTCGAACCGAACTACTTCACACATAGCGTAGAGGGCGTAAGTAAAATAAAATATCACGATTATCTCATGAAGATGAGCTTGTCCCCGGGCGACCCCACAGCATTGCGCGAGCTTTGCCTTACACACGAAGGAGGAGAAAAGTCGCCACTTTACGGCGCTTCAAGTTTCCACGGTACGCGGTGCTGATACATCGCACTGTTGCCTGCTGTCGTTAAATAAAATGTCCGTCAACTTCCGCGCATGGCATAAAGACAAAATTCACCAATTTATCGCCTTTGATGACCATTTTATAGCCGTACAGGCGAGTCCATGGCGTTAGGTGTCGGTGTGGTCTTCTGGCGGCGGTAACAATTTGAAATGGGGACTGAGGTGACATGACCTTGACCTCTATTTCTTGGTGTACATTGTGGGATCCACTGAGCAGACCTCACTTCTTTTCTTACAACAAATCGGCCCCTAGGTTGCGTTAAACCTTCTCTCAGTAGCAAACAGTGATTGAACAAAAATGCGCTACTCAGCAGAAATGAAACAACACCCACAACTCTACGGGCCCGGGGCGCCGGTACCTCGCACTTGGATTTGAAGGCAAGGTGTTTCTGAAGCATGTAACCGGTTCTAACATGATTAAGTTGAACCATACGAAGCAGCAAGTCCGTTCAGAGCGTACAATTTGTCGGGGCCTACTCACTCGCCTGGCCTTGTTTTTTGCCCTTTCTGTATGTTCTTCCTTTCGTTTACTTTCACACGCTATCAAAAAATCTCACGAAGGAATTCGGTGCGGCGCAGAGAGCGGCTCCGCTTCCGCTGTGCACACCGGCCCGACTCAAGAGCGAGGACAGAGCGTGCCAGTGCCAACCCGGCTGACATTCTCTGCGCTTGCACGAGAGGCGGCGACTGGGCCCCCCGGCACTTCCGCCTGAACGTCGGGCGACTGCCGCAGTTATCGCGCGCCGGCACAACTTCGCCTCAATGGCGCGGAAGCTATCCTTCACACGCGCGTGGTTGCGGGGTCATGTCGGGGGCATTTTTCATGGCCGGAAAGGTGACCGGGGGAGGGAGGGGGGGATTTGAAGTCGTCACGTCAGGGAAGCCCTGTCGAAGCAGCTACTAGCCGGGAAACGTGAACAACCCATTTGGGTAATTCTGAAACACGCTTGGACCCGCTGCGGTGGCTCAGTGGCTAAGGCGTCGTGCTGTTGAGCCCAAGGACGTGGGTTCGACTCCCGGCTGCGGTGGCCGCTTGTTACCCGCCGCGGTGGCTCAGTGGCTAAGGCGTTGCGCTGCTGAGCACGAGGTCGCGGGTTCGATTCCCGGCCGCGGCGGCCGCTTTTCTGATGGAGGCGAAAAGCAAAAACGCCCGTGTGTACGAGATTTCGGCGCACGATAAAGATCCCCAGGTGGTCAAAATTAATCCGGAGCCCTCCACTACGGCGCGCCTCATCGCCTGCGTTGCGTCGGCGCGTTAAACCCTACAATCAATCAATCAATGGCCGCTTGTTAGATGGAGGCGAAAAGGGAAAACGCCACTGTGTCGAAATTTAAGCCCACGTTAAAGATACCTAGGTGGTAAAAATTAATGCGGGGCCGTCCACTACGGCGCGCCTTGTAGCCCAGGTATAGCTTCCGGGAATTAAAATAAAACATTGACTATTTTGAAACACGTTTTGACTGTTTTGACACAACAGACCATGCGAGTTTTAGTCATTTGTGTACCCAACAATTTATTCAAAGGAGTGAACGTTTGCGTTCTTACTGAACATGAATAAAAACTTCGAGGTATAAATCACCCGTGATCGTCGAGAGAGAGCAACAAAGAATGCCAAGGAAAATCGGGGCTCTCCGCTCTGAAGCTCCACCTGGACTCTGAAGGCGCACCGCATCGGAGGGCTACGGGTGAATTTACTTCTTCAACTTTAGGCACCTTCCACTTGTGCCAAAATATTGACTAAGTCTAGTTATTCTTTTTGCCTGCATCAAAACAACAACTCGACAAAAAATCAAAGATCGTTTTTCCAGCGAACGCTGGTTAAAACGCGACGAAGCTTTCTTCCACGCAACCTGAGTGAAAACCGAAGTGCAAAATTCAATTTTCGAAAGTCTAAAATCCAAACTGCCAAACTCCAAACACAACATACAAAGTCAACGTCTAACCCCACACCACCAGAGTAGAAAATCAAAGTACAACCTTGCTTAGAGATTGTATTTCGTCATCATCATCATGGCTAACCATGTGTGCTGCCAAACTATATTTCGAGTATTACGAGAGGTTCGTAAAGTGTGCAAAAACAATCAATTGTTACGTTAGGCGATGTATGATTGATGTACGCATTGCCTGCGGTTGAATGTCGCATACACGCGCAACTTTTTCTTTAAGATGAAACGAGCTACGTCGCCACTCTGCCCACACTGTGATGTGCGAGAAACCCTGCAGCACCTGCTCTGTGAGTGTGCTCGATTGAGTGGTCAAGGAGTGTCCCTCATAGTGTCTTTGGGACTGCCTCTTTCCGTGGACATTGAGCTAAAAGACGTTTTACGACCATGGGCTTGTCCCAAACGTAATTTACTGGCTACAGAAGCTCTATTAGAGTACCCGCAACACGCAGGTCTAGACCAGTCGCTGTGAATACCTCGTCGTTTATGTGCGCATGAAGTTCTTGAACATGATCGCCATTATCTCCATCACGTGATCAACTGGCGTAGCAAATTAGACATTTTAGCCCGGCTAAGATCGCCAGACTTCATTAAAGATCGTTCTCTCTCTCTCCCTCTCCTTAGTGAAATCCACTGTGTAAAGTTGGCTTTTCCCCAGTGCGTTTTATGTTGGCTTTCCTGCAGCGGGTTTTACTCGGACGTCAACGCCATCAGTGAGGCAAAGAAAGTTTCGATTCGAAAATGCCACACAATCGCCTCACTCGTTTTGCGTTCATAGCGGGTGGAAATGGCGGCTGCTTGCGACATCGAATTTTATTTTTTTATTTATTACATACTGCAGGCCCATTGAAGGGCCCAAGCAGGAGGGGCATAACATCAAGGTGTACATGAAAACACATATCAGCAAACAGTTTGTTGGATGGCATCAAGGTTTTCGGCGTTTGAGGGTGAAAGCTGGTTCCACTCTGTTATGGTTCGAGGGAAAAACGAGTATTTGAAGATGTTAGTTCTGGCGTAGTGTGGGGTAAGTGAGGTGCCTATTTCTTGACAACCGGGCTGTGGATGGCTTGATGTAAGAGTCAGGTTGCATGGAATTACTGTTTAAAAAAGTGAGAATGGAAAAGCGTTGTTCAGGCTTTAATTCCTCTTTAACTGAGGCATATTTCGCATCCGAATAAACGATGAGAGGGATAGAGAACGTTCGTACTTTTGTTATAAATAAGCTTGCTAGTTGTCTTCGAAGTCCGTTTAAATTTAAGTGGGCGAATGTGCGACCTCCATACACACGTCTTTACCGCGAGTAATAAACGATAGCTTCAGTCAGAGGCGGTGAACTTAACTGAGAGATAGTTGTGTATAGGAACACCTTCGCGTTAGCAGAGAGGCAGCATACCACCATCACCACCATCACCATCACCACCACCACCACCACCACCACCACCACCACCACCACCACCACCACCACCACCACCACCACCACCACCACCACCACCACCACCACCACCACCACCACCACCACCACCATCATCATCATCATCATCATCGTCGTCGTCGTCGTCGTCGTAATTCTATCCATCTATCTACGCGCACTGCAGGACAAATGCCTCTTCCATGGATCTCCAATTATCCCGATCCTGTGCTAACTGCCACCAACTTATCCCCGCAAACTTCTTGCTCTCATCTGCCCATATAACTTTCTGCCGCCCCCTGCCGCGATTGCCTTCTCTAGGGATCCACTCTGTTACCCTTAATGACCAACGGTTATCTTTCCTTCGCATTACATGCCCTGCCCATGTCCATTTCTTCTTCTTGATTTCTGCTAATATGTCCTTAACACGCGTTTATTCCCTGACCCACTCCACCCTCTTCTTGTCCCTTAATGTTACACCTACCATCTCCCGTTACATTGCGCGCTGAGCCATCCTAAATTTGGGTTGAACACCTTTAGTGAGCCTCCAGGTTTCTGCCCCGTAGGTAAGTAGTGGTAAGATGTAGCTGTCGTTTGGAAGCATACCAAACGCCATCTAATAACAGACGCACTTGATAAACAGAGGTGAAGGGGAGTGGGAATTACTTTCCCATGCCTGCCGTGGTAAGGGTGCCCGGAGATTTCGGTGAAAGAGCTTTAAGAAACGTTGCGAAAGCCCGAACTTTCCGGACTCCAACAGCCTTGCTCTTTAAGCAGACCTCAACACTGTTCCAAGAACAAAGGTTACAGCAACGGAGATGCTGCGCGGCTTTGTAGCTTGAGAGAACCAA
>NW_027526460.1:17213340-17563340 GCF_048455015.1 Haemaphysalis longicornis | reverse complement strand
AACCAAGGTTTTTTTTCCGACAGCGTTAGCTAGGCCCCAGCTCAACTTATAAGTCTTGCAAACCAGAGAAGCCTTTCTACCGTAATATAAGGACCAACGTTAGCCCGTGCTTTAGCAAATAAGTACTACTTCGTGGTTTCATATTCGTAATTCGTGACGATATGCTTAATCGGGTACGAATGTAGCAAAAAACAATCGAGGCATGGAAAAGTTCGGCCGCTGTCGAAAGAAAGAACGGTGGTAAAACGGAACATTATTCCGATCGCGAGAACCCTGCTTCAGGTCATGTACGATTCCGGCTGTAAAGGCCCGTCAGGCCATTTCCTTATGTAATGGTGTCGAGATACTCCTGCCTGGAAGATTATAGCCAAGTAATCGATGCCCCACGAAAGTACCTTACTACAGAGATTTAAACACACTCTGCAAATGTATGTCGATAAATACATGCAGATAATTAGAAGCATCTGTAAGATACTATCGAAATAATTCCCAGCCATGGTTTCTTGCCGAGCCCCTATACGTGAGCACGCTCAAAGTATGCAAAGCCCGCAGACAGTTTTGTTATGCCGCCAAGATCACTGGAAACCTGCCTAGTGACTTGTGGTCGATAGTATTTTGCCTGTCACATTATTAGGGTATGTTTTGCATGGACCTGGGAAAGCTTTTATTATCATGACACCAGGTGGCTCTCTAGACCGGTCTAGCCCTCCCTGGTCGATACGATCTCGGACTGTTTCCCCGCCTGGTTATGTTGCGGATGAAGATTTATGCCCGTTATATTAAGGTCCCCCGCCCTCCCCGCACCTCAAAACATAATAAAACACCTTGATTTATTTGTAATTATCCGCCTGTATGTTTGCAGGTGTAGGTTCTAGTTGAGGAAAATTTTATAAACCGTGATGCATTATTCTTGCCACTGTGAGAACAAGTTAGTAAGAGCTAGTTCAATTGATTTCAATTGATGAATTAAACTCTGGAATCTAACTTCCGTTGGAACAGAGTTGCGATCAAGAGTTTATAATTCCCGCTTCAGGTAAAATTTTTAGCACTGAGAAATGCGCCTTACTTGGTCTTATTCTTTAAAGCCTTTGCTATAAGCGTCAAGATTTGCAGGTCGCTTGTGTGGGGCTGTTATCAGAGGGATCGTGTGATGCTAACGGCATTAAATGATCAGGATTGGAATAAATTATTCCCGGAGAAGAATTGCGCGTAGAGGTCTTGGCACTAGATAGGAACGATGTCCGTTGCTTGGGGGCGGTAGTTGGACCAGGGTAGTATGAAACGTCTGAAAAACAATATAAAGTAAAGGCTAGATTACTTGTTTGAAGTGGTCGGTTACAAAAAGAGACTGTGAAGACAGGAGGAAATCGCTGAAAAAATGGCCTAACAAATTTAATTTGCGTCGTTCTGACAATCATTTTTACCATTTATAGTTACATCATATTTATGTAGGTGTCTACTCGTTCTACTGCTACGATACCCTCAATGAAACGACGGTCTGTTCAACCGGCTTTCTGTGTATTTTTTCGGTGTCAGAGTTGCCGCCACGCGCTGTCCTTAATAGGGTGGCGAACGTTTCCCACCATATGCGCCTTTCTCGGGTATCGCAAAGAACAAGAACTGCCTTGCCAACAATTCTTGTCTGGATGTTATAAAGTGTTAGCTCAGAGAAATTAATTACTATGGCGTAATGTTTTTTTTTTAACCAGCTCCACGACAGCGCCTTCATTTCTTAGGAACGATTTTCTTTTTTCTTTTTTCCGCACTGTGGCAGACGGAACGCCGTGGAGTCGGCGCGACGCTCTACACGTCGCCGGAAGCTTCAAGGTTCCGGTTCTTAGTAGCGTCGCGGCCACTCTCACTCAACGTGCCGACAAAGGCAACTATGTGGCCACTGTGACACTGCCACCCTGTCTTCCCATCGCTTGTTCACGCGCTCGGCCCGCTTGGCGCCACAAGTGGGTCAGTGCGCCCTCTAGCGTCCCACTCGAGTACTGGGCGCTACTTTCCTCTCCCTGTGACCCGTCAGACGGCGCCACTTTCATGCCGAAATCCAGAGGCAGGCGTTTACGGTGCAGACCAAATGTAAATGGAGCGCGAGATTGATAAAAACGTGAAAAAAAGCACTCGACGCTTAATCGTGCATCAATTTGCCCCAATTTTAGGTTTTGTATGCCTCTCTCTGGTCTCATTCCCTACTTATTTATGCTGTTAGTACACCTGACGAGCTTGACAACGTCGCACATATAAGAAAGCGCTTTCGAAGAACATTACTCGCCATACACTGTGAATGTGAACGACCAGAGAAGCTGGGTAAAATGCACATCACGCACCTTGTCACAAACGTACACATATTTACTCTGCTCATCATTTGGTTGTGGTAGCGCCTACGGCACCTACGGTTTTGTGATTACTTAATGAACCATTGAAGGACTAGACCTTTTTGCTAGCCTACGTACACAAGGCTGCCGTTTCCGTCCCGTGGAAGCCCATGTGTTGACAGCAGGCGGGAATTACACAACCTGTGCAACTTTACCGTGAACAACGTAATAATGAAAACTCATGGAGGAAGAAAAATGTTAGGAGGGAGCATGACGTCAGGCGGCACAGCTTTGGCAAGCCAACCTCCTCTGACGCCGCATTCTCCTCTCCTCGGGCTCCTCCCGCGCAATGCATTATGGAAAAAGCACCACTCTCAGGCCCACGGTAGCATTTAGTGGCTCCGGCTGGCTGCCGGTGCAGGAGGAGGCGAGTGGCGTTGCCGAAGGCGCCGTACGCGATTTATCGCCAGCGTTGCGCTCCCACCCTCGTATCCCTCGTATCGTGGAATTACTGTCGCTGTTCAAAGCGACACGATACGTAGATCCCATGCTCACGGAGCACCTTCACGAGCTGCGAGCCGAATTTGACGCTTACCGCTGGAACTACGACCGGCTTTGCTCGAACGCGCCGCTGTAAACATTCACAAGCACAGAGAGGCCTACGGGTGCGTGGTGTTTGCCAAATGTGCTTTGACGATTGCGTTTCCAATTTTGCGGGGAGTTATCGCGCCACCTTTCCTTTACATCATAGCGCTGTAACGAGTGTCCCATCAGCTGAGAGGTTGTGCGAGAAGCTTTGGTTTCGCTCGCGTGCGCATTTGCATACATTCGCCTTATCGGTGCTCCGGCATGGTGGCACGTTGTACATGCCACAATTGTCGTGACGATGTCTGTTTTGCGTTGCTGTCTCCTTCAGTGCATTAGAAAAGAAAAGGTGCAGAACCACTGACGTTGGGTGCGGGCGCGAGAAGAACAAATCATTTTCCGCGTCGCGTCGCGCGCAGGCAGAACGCGGGCTGGTTGTCCGAGTACTGCTCAATGCGTGCGATAGGTATACATGGGTAACGAACGCTAAATTACGCCTGGGAGGTGAAAATATAAAATTACCAGAATCAAGGAAGTGAGGTGTGTTTGTGAAATAAAATGTGAGGCACGGATGTCGTACTCTGACATCTCCGCTTTTGCACTGCGGCGGAACACGACACTTCGACTGCGGCGCACTTAGACGGATCCCAGAGCTCAATAAATAAAGATGTTTTCTGTCTCTCCCGCCCGAACACTTTGCCTGCACGATCAGCCAGCTGCGCGTTTAGGGTTGCAGGCAGCGCTGCGCGCAACGCCCGGACGGGGACTCGTCGCCGAAACCCGAATACCCGGACGGCCCGGCAACCAAACGGAACGACGCATCATAGCTGGCATAGCGCGGGCAGGCGGGCGGCCGCGTGAGGCGCCAAGAACTACCGCTTGCCTATCGCGTGAGGCAGGGCATCTCCCATCAGTCTTTCCTTTTTATTTTTTATGACTAGGCTTCACGATAGTCACGTGACGCTCCCTCCTAAACTTTTCTTTCCTCCATGTGAAAACTGAATGACACTCGCCATAATGATATAAGGAGCCTACATGCCGCGCTCCCTAGAGTTTTGGCGACAAGCAGCGCCCCTAGTGGCCGACCCTTCTGGGTAGTACAAAAGCAGACGACCCTCACCACCCTCCATGTGTTTTCAATTACAAACCAGAGCGAAAGTTGGATGTCCTTTAGTTAATCACATTTTGGTGCGCTTAATTAACTGCATACTGAATAAAATGTCCTTAAAGTAGTTGCAGAGGCTAAACAAATTAATATCCCCTACAACGAGCCGATTTAAACGCGTTTTTTTTTTTTTTTTAAGCGAGCTGTCGTGATCGTCGCGGCGTGGGGCAGTGTCGCCAGGTCGGGTGGTCTAACTCCTTGACGATAATTATCGTTCGTTCTTCTTGCATGAGGACGACAAAGGACAGTTCACAGGTAGCATAAACAGAACGCTCCTGAGCCTGAGGTAACTGTAAATGGTCGCTTCAGCGGGAGCATGCCAGCGGACGCGAGGAGCGCAGCCGATTCAGCGGACGCTGCTGGCCTGGCAACGCCTCGAAAACTAGCGGAAAATTTGTTTTGTATTTTCGCAAACTAAATGATTCTTGCTTAACATTTTACGTCACGCGGTTTACGAACGGCGGGGTACACGTATAATATCGAGTAGGTGAGGCAATACCGTCAAATAAACAAATTGATCGAGCGCAATAAGGACGCGAATCAAGCACCGAATCGCAAATCCGTTGCCTGCTTAGATGTGTAACATAACACAGTCGCATACACAGTGCACGGCCCAAATATTTACATAAGATCGTCACTGGCTGTGTTGGTTATCTTTATAGTGCAGGGGAGTCGCTAATATGAACGCCGTAACGCCAGTTTAGTCCTCAAAAGGGATTAGGCGGCGAGACAAGAACAGATCAGAATTCATCGCTTGCAGTTGCATTGTCCCCAATCTTCACACTTTGCCAGATTATTGTCAAATATAATTGGCAATTCTCTGATTTTTTTTTCCTATTTCCTTCAAAGCCACCCCCCCCCCCTCTCTAACCCTATTTGCCGTCCAGCCCTCCGCCGTGTCGACTTCATGCAACTCGGCACTAAACCTCGAAATGTCGCCGATCCTTACGTTAGTCTATTAAGAGCGAACTTGGAATATATGATGCAAGAGCCTAATTAAATACATTGAGAGCATAAAGAAAACGCAACGGCCACTCAGTTCGTCTGACCACTTTGTTTTACGGCCACTACTTTTAGAATCACAAACATATTTGACGCTTCTGATACTCGCTGCATTTTGTGACTGAGACACGGAAAAAAAGGCAAGCTAGTCCTGCAAAATGTATTCGTAACGATGACGCAAACCAGAAGTGTTTATTGAAAATGCACGCATAAGTACGCAGGTGCGCAAAAGTACGTCTCACCGGAACGGACGAGCCTGCGGTCCGCGAGACTCGTTGGCTTTTACGCGCGGTCATCACTGATAGCGTTGCTCTTCTTTTTGATCGGCTGTTGTTGAAAAGTCTTTGTCACTAAGCGTATTAGTATAAACAAGAAGCTTTCACTTCAAATTTCACTTCATACGACCATCGATCGGTGAATCTGCGAGTGGCAGAGCGCCGTCACCGTCCCAGCACTTTAGTCGACGCTGTAAACGTATTTAGCGCTTCAAAGCTTTTTTCCCTAATGCCTAGTTGACCGCCGGACGAGATCGGACGCGTCGGGGATGGGCTGGAGACCGTGTAGCAAAACAATCGGCAGTATCGAGCTCATTTTCCTTTTGTCAACACGGGATCCTATGGGACCCCCGCAGCTTTGTACTACCCGGAAGTACTGCCCGGAAGATGGTTTCGCACCGCCCCATGGGCAGCGCAGGAGCCCTATAGTCGTCTTAGTGGCTAATAGTCACATACTTTGTTGCTGAATACGTTTGATAGTAGGGGCCTAAGGAGGGGGCGGGCTAATGGAGCTTCAGCACCCCCCCCCCCCCGCCCCCCCTTCCGAAATTTGGTCGCGCTGTAATGCACGGTGACCAATGGAACCACGTGCGCCGTAAAGCATCCTAGGATTTTGTCTAGAACCCCTGGAATTTACTTCGAATTTGCTGCTGTGGCACCGTTCGTGCAGCAAAACGATATATTGCCACACTGACAAAAAAAAAAAAAGAAGTATTGCCGCACCAGTGGCGCCGCTGCGGCGAATTTGCCGGTAAATTAGCACCATGTAGAACGGGTTTTCTTTATAAATGTACACTTTGTTGCAAGTGGCACTTTTGTTGCCCTGATCAAAAACGTAGCCTTCTCGTTTTTTCACCACAACTGTAACGGTGTATTTTTTGTGTGAGTAATTTTGGTACAATTATCCGCAGTACAAGCTGCTCATACGAAATATACTGAGACAAATAACAGATTTGTTAAGATTTATACGTAGACGTTGCATCAAAAACATTATTGGATGACAAGATGACAATAAAGTCCAAGGTCCACCCACAGTTGTTTGTTTCGTGCTTTTTACGTTTACAATGTCCGCTCCGTGCTTTGTTAGTATTGGATGAATTGGTACTTTACTTCCATGTTGTTTGCTCCGATGTTTGTTACACATACAGTATTATATCTGTTCTATATTTCCATATTTTTTAGTGCTATTTCTTCTCATGTAGACAAAACAGAAAATTGCAAGCAGTGATAGCAATTCTGCCACAATGCTCTAAACATGTGAATAAATTTTTCATAAAATATTTTACTTTTCTTGTTCTTGTCATTTAATGGTTATGTATTTTCAGTTAATAGTTATAAATTTTATTTAATAGGTATGTATATTGTCAGTTAATAGTCGCATATTTATTATTCTTATTTCTAATCCCTTAAAAAATCTTATGGCGGTAGTCGAGATGCAATCTCAGCCCCTCTCGAACAAAATTTCTGGCTACGCCCCTCTTTTAATAAAACAAGGGTTACGGCCGTTTTCTGTAACTGTATTGTCCTGTAGATGCCCAAATATTGCTGACGTGCATTCCCTAAGGTTTTAAGTTTCCCTGTGAGCTACCTAATTATGGCTAGTACATTAAACTTTGCGCACGGGTAGAGTAGTCTTAGCCGCCAATTTTCATATAATTTTGTAGCGGGAGCTACACTGGTCGAGGTTGAGCAGTTTCACGTGGCTCTTGGAGAGCCGTGCTGCGCATGCGCGAGGAGCAGTGACGTCACACAGCGCACAGAACGTTGCTCGCTGTCAGGCATCTCCCACACACCCCACGTGACCAGCGTCTTGGCCGACCTCCGTTCCGCACGTGGCGGCCCGGTACACTTGATGATCATGCGAGGGGTGGCCGGGTGTGGAACCGATGGCTCGTGCGTCGCAGCTACACCGGCGTGCGCCTGTGGAACCAGCTAAGCTCTGGGACGATTGGTGACGCCGTGCCGGAGCCATTTGATAAATATACATGTCTCACATAATGCGCATACTGTGTGTGTTTCATTGAATCAGCAGTAAGCATGGTAATCAAGCTAATCCTAGACAACCAGGAAAGCTAGGAATAACCAGCTGAACCTTATCTCGCGCTACGTATATCCTGGCATAGCCGAGCTAAGCCACTGCTATTTTTTTCTGGGGAAAAATTCGAGAAAATAAGAATTACCGCCGCCTTTCGCTGAGCATTTGCGAGAAAGTTGCTTTGGTTGCAAGGCGTTATTGTTTGTTAACTACGATGTGTGCCTTATACCACAGAGCCTACATAACAAATGCAAAGTTATTCGTGAAAAGCGACAGCAGTCCGGTCCCAGCGGAATCCCTACGTCAAACCAGTTTGGTTGCTTGGAGGAGGATAGGGAGGATATGCTATAGAGAAAGACGATATGGAGCCTCCGGAGAACTCCCAGTCCGACCATACTACAACACTCTCTCGGCCGACATACCGCGGTGTGCTTCGCCTGTCCCACCGCCAGCAGAATAAGCAAAGCCAAAGTGAAAAAGAATGCCCTGATACGAACGAGATGGCTGATGTAGACCAACCGTTGGCCCTCCTTCAAGCTGAGATCACGAAGCTCACCCAACGGCGTGTTCAACTGATTCGTCGCCCACAATTTCAGCAGCCTTTGCAACAACAAGGTCATTCTAATGAGACCCGTTACTCGTCTTCGAGCCTGAACACGCCAGTCTCCTCTGCCCTCAACTACCAAGAACTCCTAAACTTTGTGGTGCAGCAGCTACAGCCCATGGTGTCGGTTTTAGCAGCGCAAGGTCGCTAGGTCCCACTCGATTATGCCTGGAACACAATATTTAGTGCAGTAGAGCTGTCGTGGGCTCCCGACTAAACTTGGAAAGTTGGAGGGCTTCTTAAACGCTTTCGCCCGGGCAAACTTTGTGCTTGGGCTTTCCTGCTACAATAGACAAACTATCTGCCTCGCCTTCCCGATTTCACCGCTTACGCTAATCCATCCATACCTGATCGGCACTACAGCTCCACCATCTCTCCGCCAGTCAAAGCCGCCAGTTGTGTACTGTCGTCTTATCAAAAAAATCCGATCCGCTTACGCACGCGGTG
The DNA here is from genome assembly GCF_048455015.1 of Haemaphysalis longicornis. Taxonomy (NCBI): domain Eukaryota; kingdom Metazoa; phylum Arthropoda; class Arachnida; order Ixodida; family Ixodidae; genus Haemaphysalis; species Haemaphysalis longicornis. Next base: position 17,554,906 of record NW_027526460.1, on the reverse strand, counting down.
CACGGCATGACAAGAAGTGGTTGCGGTTAAGGGGAAACTTCCACGGTTCCCATAATTCTTGCGTCATGTCACATGCGCTCCCAATGCGGGCGTGCACGTCGGCTACGATTGGGCTGGCTATCTTCTCCGCGTCGTTGGAACGCAGCCTGTCCCATACTTGTCGCTCGGGACTTCAATGCTCCTCATTGTGACTTCGCTACCCTTCTCAAGTGAACGGGGGCGTGTGTTACTGGACCACTTTATTGATGTTTACTTTACGCTACTTAATGACATTTAGTGCCCTACGCACCGATGTATTCATTCGGGGATGCCGTCTTGCTCACCCGACTTCACATGGTGGCTTGGGGGTGATACGGTATCATGGCAGGATGTGGCAGACTGCTGGGCAGTAACTATCTCCCTATTATTATTAGCATTACCTCGAGCTCGACGCGTCGCCTTCGGAGTAGCTGCACGGGGTTCATTGAGATGACTTTTTGTGTAACATCAAACCAACCTCACGGCGCTCAGCTCAGATCCCATGACTGTTATTAGGCAAGCTGTGAATGACGCCTCTCAGTAACCAAAGCCTGACCTCCGACCTTTGAGGCTATGGGCCCAGAGCAAGCCGCCTGAAGTGGCTGCTTTACGAGATCCCTCGTCTGTAACGGCCCCAACACGTTTCCAGCGTTTGACAGCGGCTGCCAGACGACATCAGAAAAGCCTGTCAAGGCAGCGGTGGCTTAGATGTTGTGAGTCGCTCGGCCCATCGTCCACCACAGCATCTTCTTGGCGCACATTGCGGACAATGGAAACTTTTGGATGCATTCCGAGTGCGGCAGCCAGCGCATGTTTGGCATCGGACAAGAATCCCGACCAACCAACATTCTCCCGACCAACATTCTCCGAATGATTATCGACCGGTGTCATTAACCAGTCTTTGCTGTAAGACAATGGAACACATCATTTATTCTCATATTATAAATTTCTTGGAAAGTATTTCATTTTTCAAGAAGTTTCAACACGGGTTCCGAAAATCGTTTTCGTGTGAAACACAGCTAATATGCTTTACGCATGATCTTCATACTGTTCTTGATCGTAGGTCCATCACAGACTGCATATTCCCTGATTTTACTAAAGCGTTTGATACAGTCCCTCACGAATTATTGCTTTTCAAACATTCAAATATGAACCTAGACCCTAATGTACTTGCATGGCTGCACTGTTTCCTCACTAACCGTTATCAATTTGTAAATGTCAATGGCACTAATTCGGCTTTTTCTCCAGTTAACTCAGGGGTTCCACAAAGTTCCGTTTTGGGACCGTTGCTGTTTTTAATATACATAAATGATTTACCAACTAATATTTCTTCATCTATCAGCCTTTCGCCGACGATTGCGTACTGTACAGGAAAATTTTCAGTGATTATGATGCTATGGCACTACAGTCCGATGTTGACCGTGTTTTGCAGTGGTGCGAGCTCTGGCAAATGAAACTCAATATTAATAAGTGTAAAAGCATGCGCGTTTTTCTGCTACTCTATTCTGTTACTCTATTAACAATGTTCCTCTTGAAGATGTCCCGTCCTGTAAATACCTAGGATTGCACATATCATCTACTCTGTCCTGGAAAACTCACATCAATTATGTTGTTAACAACGCCAATCGTACGTTAGGGTATCTCCGGAGAAACTTTATTCAGGCTACTTCTTCTTTGAAATTGCTTCTCTACAAAACATTATTTCGTCCAAAATCGGAGCATGCGGCCACTGTTTGGGATCCGAACACGACGTCCCTGTTCCGAGTTAGAAAGCGTTCAGAATCGAGCATCGCGTTTTATACTTTCAAATTATCACCGCACATCCAGTGTTACATCTATGAAAGCAAGTCTATCTTTTCCTCTTCTTGATCATCACAGAAAAGTGTTTTGTTTATGCTTGTTCCACAAGATTTATCATTGTAATCCCATCCTCAGAAGCAGGCTATTGTCCAGTCCATCTTACATGTCGTCCCGGATCAACCATCAGCACAAAGTTCACGTTCCATCGTGTCGCACAAACCTGTTTCAGGATTCCTTTGTCCACAGCACTTGTACAAGTTGGAATCACCTTCCTCGGTCCGTAGCCGAAATCGGCAATGAAATTGCTTTTCGTTCAGTCATAACCAACCTCTTTTCATAACAAGCTGTTATTTGGAATGTTTATCGTTGTTTTGCGGCTTGTGTCTGTATTATTGTGTATTTCCCACTCCCCTCTGTAACGCCCTCGGGCCCTAAGGGTAACACAAATAAATAAATGAATAAACCCGCCGCGGCGCCTCAGTGGCTATGACGTTGTGCTGCTGAGCCCAAGGACGCGGGTTCGGTTCCCGGCCGCTGCGGCCGCTTTTCTGATGGAGGCGAAAAGCGAAAACGCCCATGTGTTCGAGATTTCGGCGCACGTTAAAGATACCCAGGTGGTCAAAACTAATCTTGAGCCGTCCACTACGGCGCGCCTCACCGCCTATGTAGCGGCGGCGCTTTAAACCCCATAATCACAAAATCCAGACCAATTTGCCACCGATGTTGCCCGAGCCTTGTACCCTGCCTTTGACATCCTTCCTGCCAGTAGCCCGTGTCCATTTCCGCTGTCATACCAGGTTGGTTCTCCGCCCTCTGGCGACGCGGCTCATGGAATTTAATCATGGCTGTGTTCCCAGCTGCTATAGACCTCGCGGACTAGACGGCGTTGTATATGGGGTGTATAAGAACCTCCATGGACCAGCGCTAAGCCATTCACTCGAATGCATCAACGAGGTTTGACTCTCTGTCCAAATACCAGAGTCGTGGTTTCACGCTGATATTGTGCCTATACATAAGCCTGGGAAGCCACAATATCCCCAATCTGCGCCAACTCGCCCTGTCGTTTGAAAACAGCGCGGAAGACGGGACTGAGCAAGTAATAGACGACACAAGCGCTGTGTCGTCTATTACTTGCTCAGTTCCGCCTTCCGCGCTGTTTTCAAACGATATGATGTACTAACAAGCCCTTCAGTTCACCCTTTTGCAAATCGCCCTGATTCCATGCTTTGCAAGCTCTTTGAGCCCACTGCTGGCCGCCCGCCTTCAGTAGTGGTTGGACACCTTTCTATGGCACTATCCGGCTCAGATTGGGTTTAGACCTCATCTGGGTACATAGGATGGGCTTAGCCATCTGTCGCCTGTGATGTTACTTGGCGGCCGTCCACACGAAGTGCGGACAGGGCTTGCCATGGATGTCCGCAAGGCCTACGATAACGTCAGCCACGGGGCTATCTTGGTAACTCTCCGAATCCTTTTTCTCCAAGACAAGTCGTGCTCTTTCATACAGATCTTTCTAACTAAAAAGTCATTTTTTATACGGATTGGCGGGACAAGCTATGGCCATTTCACGCCAGTTCGTGGAGTACCTCAGAGGTCGGTTAGTTCAGACCTCCTTTTTATTATTATGCTATTGGCGTATGCCTGGCAAGTGGGCCCAATATTGGACCTGCACATCCTTGCCTACGCGGATGACATAACGGTATGGACCGTACACCCAGGCCTGCATCGGTAAAGCGTGCGCCTGCGACAAGCTTTGACAGATACGCAGAAGTGGTGTCCATACGCTGGACTGACCCTTCAGTGGAAAAAAAAAAACAGCCGTTCTGTCAGTGGCCAGTGCTTGGGGCCGTGGAAAACTGGGTATTGCTCCAGCCATGATCAAACTCTCCGGCCAACCCATACTCACTGCCAGCTCTCTTCGCGTGCTAGGGTTGGAAATTTCTGCGTCTGGGTTAGCTGCCATTTGGCTTTGATCTGCCCGACAAAAAGCAGGCCAAATGCTTCATCTGATCCGACGCTCTTCGCTGGAGTCTGGTGGCTCCTGCTCCAAGATGACCCGTCTCTTGGTGAGGTCAGTACTTCAGCCTCTACCTGTTTATCCGGCGCAGTTCCCGTGCATGACTCAGACGGAGTGGGCCCGACTTGAGTCCGTTAACAGAGCCGCGATACACACCATCACCTGTCTCTTTAGAATGACCCCGATACCATCCCTCCAGGCTGACGCTTAGTTGAACACGCTTCACGAACTGCGCGAACAACGTCTTCCAGCCCGAGTGCACAAACGTACTTTTGTTGCGGAGGCAGCAGCCTTAGCTAGTTACATGGGTTAAGCCCTGCCCGCTCCATCAGATCGCCCTATAACCAGGCCGCCATGGCTGTATCATCAGGTTACCGACAATTGACTACTGACTTGACTTTATGCTCGATAGACCGGAGAAGAAGGTGCGAGAGGAACACAGTTACTGTCGGCTGAGACCCAGTAACAGGTAGTAGTGGCCTTCGTAGATGATGGGGCCCAGGATGCCATTTTATCTACTCTGAAGATGTGTCCCGTCCACCCATACACCTCTCAATCTTGCTTCTACCAAACCATCTGCACCCTACCATCTCTACTGGTGGAACTCACAGCCATCTGGGATTGCAAACAGGCACTAACGCCAGCCCTACAGAGCATCCCAGTGGGTTAAATTGTGCTTCTTCATACGGACTCCACGGTGGCGGTACAGGATCTACACCGAGTAGCCAACAAGAGCACTATTTCAAGGGACATACACGTCCTACTTGACACGTACACCTGCCCCACCAGGCTGTTGTGGGTTCGGCGGAATATGCTCCCAGGTCACATTGCTGCGGATAAGGCTTGTCACGCTACGTAAATTCCCCGGCCGCTGCCAATGCTGACAACCAGTCCAGCAGAAAGCTTTCTCCAATGGAAAGAAAACCTGCGTCGCGCCACACGTGCCCTCATCCCACCGTGTGGAACGGACCTCCCCAGTAGACTTGCTCACTGGGAAGGGGTTTTGCAGCGGAGACTTCGCGTTGGAGTGGCGCTTTCACGTGCTGTGACCCGGGCAGGACCACCACGCTACCACGCCCCCTTCGAAGACACCTGCCCCTTCTGCACAGCTCCTGCCGCGCAAGCTGATGCGGACCATCTAATATGGGCGTGTCCTTCACTAGACTAGGCCTGAAGGCGACACCTGAGAGGCACAGGCCGGCATCCTGGAAGACCCCCCGACCTGCGGCGGTGGCTCCGGGAACCCCACCAGCGCTCCCTTCTTGCCTTCCTCCGAGAGACGTGTGCCTTATCTGTACCTGCAAATAGGTTATTTTATGCCAACGGGCTATTATCGAGAATAAAAATAGTATATTTTGGCAACCACTGCTCGCGCCAGTGAAAAATGCACAAAACCGTAGCCCCACAAAGGCTGCCTTAAAAAGAACTGCCCTGCCCTGAGCCAAAGCAGCTTCAACAATAATCTCGGTCTAGATAAGTTTCACAAGTGGCGAGGGCAACCGTTAAAAAGGATGTACTTAATGCTTGGAGCGTGAGCTGCTAGATGCACACTGGAAGTTCATGGGCTGCACTGCCCGGGCAAACATTTTTTTTTCCACGGAGTGTAATAATTGACTGTCGGTGTTTACCACACCGATGCGGCAATCGAGAAGATGCGCAACGCTCTGGATAATTTAGGCCACTTGACACTATTTGACGCACGCGATATGAATTAGCACGCAGCTATTCCTTTATTTTTCATCATAAATGCAGTCTGCGGCTCAGAAGAACGCAAAAGCAGGAAATAAATCTGAATGGAAATTACTAATTTCCATGTGCAGCTTTTTTTCCTGTATTAACTTCCCGATTTACCGACTATAGCCCAAGTTTGTTATAAAATATATTCGCTGGGCAGAGGGTTATTTTGTAACCCTGACGCGTACGTATGACGCTTTCGAATGAATGAATGTTGGTACGTCCACCCCAATACCGTACCGCCTACTATACCGCCCGGCTAACGTACCGCTCGTCAGGTCAAATGGCATAGAATACCATTGAGGGGTTTGCGGCTTTTGTCTTATAAGTTTTGGTTCCCCTGCTGGTTCACATTCACTGATGAGGATTTATGCCAACAGAAGGCTGTGTAGGCCTTTTATTTATATGCGTGAGCACGAACAAGAAATTCGTCGTCCAAAAGATGTACTCACGTACATTTTTTGTGGAGTCATATAGGGGATGATCATATATTTTTTGACGAAAGGGGCTCCGCCACCGGGTCCTGCCGTACTCCTCGTTTTTCCCTTCCTTCCTTTCCAGAGAAAAACAGGCGTTGCTGCATTACCTTCGCTCCTGATTCGCACTCACACCCGGTGTATTTGAGTGGTCGCAACAGTACACAGGCGCGAAAAAATACTGGGCCATCTTTTCTGGGTAAAGTTTTTTCTTCCCGGACTAGTAACCCCTAGAACGACACTACGCTGCCTTGACTGTAATCTCGCCGTGCAGCCCACCGCGTTCCACTTGTTTTGGGAGTGAAGCGTCCATGTCCACCACGTGGGGCCGTATCTTGGCAGAGCACTCGTTACGACGTACGTCCGTGGAACTGGCCAGTAGAGCAATGACCTTATGCCCAGCGAAGACTACTAGACTCATTCGTAGCATTCGCCAGTGGAGGAGGAGGAGAAGGTGAGTGGGTTTTTTGTAACTGCCATGACGTCTACCTTTTAATGCTTAGGCCAATGAGCCATCTGCCACAATAAACGTTCAGCGCCCCCCCCCCCCCCTTCCCCATCATCATCGCCTAGGAAGCACAACCCTGACTCATAGATGCTTGAGTTCCGGCAACATTAAGGGCAAATTATTTGCATTGACCATGTAATAAGGTCACGTGTGGCACACTGACGGTTGCGCACTGCGTACTAATTGCCCCTTTCTGCATTGTGTTTAGCAACCCCACATGTCATGCTACAGTCCTAGCACAACTGTAACAGAGCGAAAAAAAAATCAGGGAAGCTTGCACTCTCGCGAAAGACTTGAAAGGTGACACTGTTGCAGGTTAGCATTGCCAGACAAATAGTTAGGTTTCAGTATCATTGCTTATTTGCGTAGTTGCGGTGCTAGTAATCGCCATTATATGCATCGGAAAGGTCGTCCTCTTCTTCGCGGCGAGTGGCGGATGCAAAGTCATCATCCTCAGCATTGTAGACTTCCACCAACTCTTCTTCATCGACTGGACACAGCGGTGGCGGGATCTGCAAGTCGTCTCTGGAATGATTGGCACACTCGTAGACAGGCGTGCAATTATCCATAATAGCTTCTAGAGAATGTGGGAGCCGCGGTGACCTTTCCCAAGCAGGATTCTTTTCACAGCTAGCATTAGCGCTGAAGTTTTTGTTTCTGCACGCGCGGAAGTGCTTTACAACAGCGCTGGAGTTTTTTTTTTTTTTTTTCTCAAGCCACTGTGCGAGCCGGGTACTCGGCGATCGCTGCGAGGCACTAGCTCACAAGCACTCGACATTTTCTTTTCATGTTTTTAGGCAACGGCGAACTTACGGTTTGTAGAACAGCTTATGGGCATAAGCAAATTAGCAAAATGAATCTATAAAAGACAAGCACGGGCCCAGCTTGCATGCACCAGCCTCCAACGTTTTCAACATGTAGTAGGTGTGAAACTTGATGAAAAGTGGAAGACAAGGGTCCAAATAAGACCATTCGCTCCAGATGTCACTTTTACATGAGAAGTATGCAGCAGTAAGAAACCATGAAACTTTACGGTCTGGATGGTACTGCACGCAGTAGGCACTCTAATGGTTGAAAAGGGCTGACCTTTACAAAAATGGCAGAAGTGATGCACTGCATGGTATGCGGCCAGCTATTCAGGGCAGTAAACGTTACACCGCGTTTGCGCGGGTGTGAAGTTCTACGAAAAGAAGGCAAGTAGTCGCCATGCACTCACAATGAACTGTTGAAGCACTGGATGCGTGGGTCACGATGGAGGAGGATTTATCAGGCGTAGGGTGCGTAAGATTCGTGGTCTTACCGAGCGTCGAATTGACACTTCTGAACTTAATGTCGGCGTCTTATTTTCAAGTCAGCTGAACGTCGTTAAGCTTGCCGCAAGTACAGAACCAAACCTAAGGCGAGGGGGGATGGAGGGGGGGGGGGGCGCTACCATTCATTCGCCTGTTGGGGGCAGATCCTACTGGGTGCCGGAAAACGTCCGGTGCGCTCGATTTCTCGTGCGACTTTGCGTGAATGTTGGCAGCCCGGGTTGTTTGTGACGTTTTTGGGCGTGCAGCCAGTAACTCGAGACCGCGCGAGACAACGAGTGCAGCGGAAGTTTCCCGGCACCGAGTAGGATTCACTCCTTGGCGGCCTGCTGCTCTGCAGTATGATAGGCAGAGGCAGACCCGCTTCAAAAAAGCGGATGTCAACGCGATACTGCTGTCGCTACAAGGCAAGAGATGTTTCAGCAGCGCTTACTTACTCTAGAGTGTGGAGCAACAAAAAAACTGTGGTTGATTCTTCTCTCATAGGAATCGGTAAAACACGAAAGTGAAATTTGCAGCGAAATCAGAAGCTGAGCATGATTTGCGGCCTGCGGCTGTCATGTGGGTGTGCTTGGCGAGCGACGTCCTGCTGGCGGGTCCTTTCGGCAAAGGTGTACTGGCGTCATTTCCGTGACGGATAATGTGTCAGTGAAATCTTGGTGTATCATGGCATAAAACACTTTCGTGTCAAAATATAAAGCCAGAAAACGAACAACCTCAAGTTTAACGCACCATTTGTATTAAAGTTTGCTTCCCCCCAGGAAGACCCTGTGTGCAGGGGTGCACCCTTTACAGGCCACTGGCTTCGTTGTACTGGCGTCACTTCCGTGACGGATATGATGTCAGGGAAATCTTCATGTGTCCAGGAATAAAATATTTTCGCGTTAAAATAGCTAAGCCTAGGCACGAAATAGCTATACAGTGATGTTTAAATGATAAACAGCCCAGATGATAGTCGGACAGCACAGCGACAACTCGAAAGCGGCGTACCACGCGCAAGCGCCGAAAATATTGCAGCCTTGTAAGTGTCCGACGCCTTACCTTTCTACATTCCCAAATGAAAGTCTTGTGGGACAACAACGCGCGCGGTGAATGAAGCAGAAACACGCTGCCGTGGAGCAGCTACAGGTGTGTCTAATGGGCCGCTCGGGTATCAGCAGCAGTCATTAAGGCGCCGCCTCTCTGGAGGGGAGGAAAGCTGGGCCGAGACGGCCTACACGGTATGAGTTCTTGCACGATGGTCGCCTCTTTAGATAATGAGTCGCCACAGCATTGGGGCCGAGAAGAGATCGCTCGGAATAGCAGGCCATGTCCCTCTGAAATCCAAGCACAGTAGCTGCACCTTTTCTTTCCTTATTTTTTTTTACGTGGAGGCAAAGGAAGCGCGAGAGTGCTTCGTCTAACGGTTTTTCGTTTCGGCGAGCGCGTCGAGCTAAGAGACGACGACAGGCCGGCGACAGAGAAACCTGACGGAGATACGAATTCGTCTTGGTTCCTCTTCGAACAAAAGAGGCCGGAAAGTTACAGTTGAGAGGAGCAAGATTTATTTCTTAGTCCGCGTTTTTACCAGTGTCGCTTACGCCGTTTGCTTTCCCAAAGGTATTATTTTGATTTCGAAGCAGTGCGAAGTTTGCAGGGGACATAAAAGAAAAAATAAAGCGAGCGATCTTTTTGGTCGTCTGGGAGTGCAGCAAAATAATCTCGGAATTCTCGGTCGGCGCTCTCCAGGACTGAAGGAAAAAAAAAAGCAAACGTAGAACGATGTATTGACGACGAGTTCTTTCTTTTGATGTTTCTTTTTTAACAAAGCGGCGGAGTTTGCAGGTTAAAGATAAAAAAAGCTCCACGTGAATTGCAGAGCTCGGAGTGCCCATCAATCAGCGGCGGTTGCCTTTGGTTATTTGTATTGAGCGAGAGGAAAGGCCGCAATCGATTTGCCTCCAGTCTGTGCAGCGTTAGATAGATCGGTTACTGAGCAGGCGGCTAGTGCCGGCGCCTCGCCGCAAATTGCGTTCCCAGTGAGAACCGCAACAACACATCGAGGCGTGTGATTAAGCCAACTGTACAACAGAAGAAAGGGAGGAAGAAAGCAGCAGTGCATTTCCCAAGCGCTACTCGGCACTATTCGGGCCCCGATGTAGCTTGCTCAACGGTAGGCAATTTCGAGCCCTGAAAGTTTTGAGACAGCTAGAGCGAACAAAATAAACAAGAAAATCCGGTTGAATAAAACTGATGGTGGCCGTCGGCGCGATGCTGTTAGCATTATTTCATGTTGTGTTACATATTTGTGTTGACGACCTTTCCCCTCCCGCAACTGCGCGTCCTCCTCCTCACCCTGTGTTGACTAGTCAGTTTGATACCGTATTGTGGGAAAACAGTGTGACAAGTACCAACAGACCATGAACTGAGAGATGTATGGATGCTCAGCCATGTCGTCGGGAAGAGGCAGGGGTGAGGAGTCTTTTATAGTCATCTCATCACAGCATCCTTTATGACGGAATCGACGCGTTGCGCAAGGCATATATTGACAGGATTCTTTCCAAACCTAACCCCTATCCTCTTCCCATTGTTTGAGCAGTGGCTGGCTCGTCTGGTCGATCTGGACCTTGGGCACCAGCAATAACTGGTAAAGAGGGCCTGGACGGCAAGACGAAGTCTGGGTATCGCTGAATAAGGACGCCCTCCACCGGGCGAGTGCGCCCTGCCATCAGCGCTTGCGCTCAATAAATGTTTATTCTCTCTCTTGCTCTCTTAAGAAGAAGGAACCATCTAATCCCTTTTATTTTAGAATTGGGAAAGTACAGAGCGACACTAAAGAAATAATATGGAAAGAAACTTAGGTGATAATAAGTTAATATTATTATAGCGAACTTTTTAGCCCCTCACTGATGATGTCCGTACGTGGAAACGCACTGCAGGAAAGCCACCTTTCTCTGATGATGGTGGTGATCGTGGCTGAAGTGCAGAAAAATTAAAACGCTTCCCTGCGAAGCTTGGCGACAGCTCCGTTGATGTGTACCAGAGGGGAGAGGTGACGTGGGCGTGAGACGGCGTGAACTATGGCCTAACGTCGTATTTCGAGGGGAACATCGACAGCTGTTTCCCGTAGTAGCTCGACGTACGAGGAGAATGACGTTGCTCTGCGTGCGGTAAGGCTGTTAATTGAATGACGTTATGCCTAACGTCACATTTTGAGGTTTAAAACTTTGAATCGGCGCCCCTCCGGAAAAGTGCTTACCGTACGCCCAGCAGCAGATACCGATTGACGCCGCAGACCCCAAACCCGAACGTTATATGTCTACGGAGAACATACCCCAGAATTTGCTGCGGTTATTCTGGAAAACTGGTGGATGGCTCCACAGTAGCACATACTCGCAGTGTGGGATTGGCAAACCAAAGAATCCATCACGAGAATGCTTCGCGTTCGTTGTTAGACGGAGGGGTGCATGATTTTTTACTTAGCTAGTGAAACTGTGTTTATTGTATCCCTATGCACGTACCCAGTCATGATGTGCTAAGTGAACGTTCAAAGGGCAGTGAAAAGATTCTTAGGAACCATTTTCCCCTACCCTTTTTCCCATATCCCACAACAGGGCATATTGGCCCCCTCCTAAAAAAGTTATCCATTCCATTTACTTGCCTGCTGTGCACACTGGTGCACTACTTCGTAAAGTCTTCGCCATAGTCGTGGCAGTTGTGTCCCTACAGATTCAAAAGATGCAGCATTCACACATTTCAATCACTGTGCCTTCTCACAAGGCCACACGCTTGAAAAAGGAAAGCACAATATTGAAAACAAAGTTTAATGAATCAGCTTGGTTCTTCGAGGTGCCATATCACTACATCAATTCAATAAAGTTATTGAGTTCGAGCTCCCGGTGGCGAGTTTCTAATATCTAATATCCTTCCTAACTGACTATAATATCCTTTCTCTGTGACAGTGCTAAAGTCTTTGTAAACTGTAGCAATAAGCTTAGAATAGTAATTGAAGAGCCCAACAAAAGGAAGGTCACCTCCAGGGAAATTATGTCATGTGCAGAGTTCAGTCATTTTCGCAATAATAAAACAGCAGTACAAAGAAATCCCGTATAAAGATTCTTAAGGCCGTCAAAGGTAAGCACATGTTGATGGTTAGGAAACGTAGCCAGCAGCAGTTCGAATGAATTCCACAAGTCCACTTCCGGAAAATGACATACGGCTCAAAAAATTAGCTGATAACCCGGTCAGTGTACCGTCGCAACCTGCCCTCAATTTTTGTCAGTATATCTCCGGAGTAAGTCTTGTCTTCGGACCTCCCTTTGCTGAAACAGAGTCAGTATTCTGTAACAGTGGATACCTGGTCAGTGACCAAACATGGTGGGTTAGGAAGACATTCTATAAATCCACCGGATTTCATTTTATTTAAAACAAAACTAACCTGCATAACATTTTCTAACCAAAACATGTGCACTTGTACGTTTCTTTTGAGATTGTATGAAAATAATTCATATTCATTAAAGCAAAACGGGCACCAAACCTGAACTGTTTCACCGTACCTGAGACATAACTGCGACCGGCAGCGGTGTAGGAGGGCACCTAAAAGTTCCTTCAAATTTTTTTCGGCACCGTCGCATTCCCGACGAATAACAGAGTCAGGATAACAAAAGTGACGCAATTAGTAAACAGCAGAACATGTGTGGCTGCCGGTCAAGAAAGTCTGTTATAGTGCCCTAAGACAGGGACACAAAGCAGAAACGCAGGAGAGCGCTGATTTATCCGCTGTGGCCCTGTCCTAGTGCTCGGCAACAAGCCCTTTTAAAGACTCTTTACCAACTCTAGCCCACCAAGCCATTGTCGTGAACTTTACGTCAGGCTGAGGCTCATGTCGATGTATATATATATATATATATATATATATATATATATATATATATATATATATATATATATATATATATATATATATATATATATATATATATATATATATATATATATCAATTTTAACGTCTATTCTCATTTCATGGAAGCAATTTTGCTGGGCTTAACAAGCCGTTCAAAGAACAGAAACCATATTGACACCACGTGTCCTTTATTTTGTTGGGAAGACCTCCTTGCTCTCAACAGCTTGAAATCAGCTGCTATGTTGCGAAAATACGCTTTTGCCCATTTTCAGAGCACATGGTCATCCAAGCCTTTGTTGTTGCTTTATTTAACTCACCCCAGATTTTCATTTTTTACCCCGCTTTGTAAACTTTCTTAAAAAGCTTGTTGTGGGACGTCGGTGAAGTCCGGTACGTACAACTGTTTTTTGGGTTGTGCTTGTTATAATTAGTTGGCGAGAATTTTGACACTTACACCATGCCCCTTTTTATGTGAATGGCGGCGAGGAAGCAGCAATATTTACGGCGGGTGGAGGGGGTGAAGTGGAATTTCGACATTCAAACATTACCAGCTCGTTTAAGTGCCTGCTTCGAGATGTTGAGGAGCAAGCAGGGTATCCCACTTATTCAGCGCGGCGATTCACGTTGCGGTAGAGACGTAACCAACATTTGAGATTACCACAAGTTACCAGGCGGATTCGAAAGTATCGCCTCACGCACGCACACTTCGCTTGAGCAGCCGGGATGGCGAAGGAGCTAGAAAAACGAAAGAGCTATCCCGATGAAGCGGATCGTCTTCTTCCACCGGAGCACTTCGTCTCGCTGATGAGCTGGTCACGTTGCACTGCACCCTGCGGAACACTTCAACACAACGCACGCACGATGAACAAGTTGATGCACGTGGCGCCCTCTCCTTGGAGTTTCTTGCGCACCGCTTCAGAGTTCACTACCAGTCACGAGTGCAATTGTCTATGCACAGCACGCACCAGGGTTGGAGCTATGATGCAACCGCTGCTACCGAATCACTTCGCTGGTGGCCACTCGCTGCATCGCCGCGAGGAAGATGACAGTTATCCATACCGTGCAGGCTGCAGGGGCGAAGGAAAGAAATAACGACAGCAGTTGTAGTTCCGGTGGCAGCAAGAATCTGTTAAGTCTGAACACAGTTGTGTTGAACTTAGCGAGCTGCCGTTAAACAGTTAAAATAGTCCCATGACAGCTAACAGCGCGAAAACTGTCCAGCTTTCGCACTGTTAGCCTTCATGGAACAGTAACAACTGGCCCAACTTACTCATGATAGAAAGACAGCGCAAAGACGACGAACTAGAAAAAGAAGGGAGACAGGACACGCACTGTGTCCTGTCTAGAAATAGAAGGGAGACAGCGTGTGTCCTGTCTCCCTTCTTTTTCTAGTTCGTCGTCTTTGCGCTGTCTTTCAGTCATGAACAAGTACCAACTAGCCCAATTGACAGGCCTTCTGTAGCCCAACTTAGAACACTCCTGCAGTAAAAACTTGCAAAATTCTCTTCCAGTCACCAAAACCGCACTTAAAGTTAGCAAAACTATTTAGAGAATAAGTTTTGCTTGTGGATTGAAATGTTGTCTATTGGGCCTGTATTGAGGGCATAGGTCCATGGAAACCTCGTAGATACAGCTGAATAGTAATACCTAATCCTAATTTGCCATTGAAATTGCAGAAGGGTTTGCGGAAGGGCCAGTTGGTGCAATGTGCTACGAAGAAAACAGCGCAAAAGACAAGACGAAGTAAAGAACTACAAACCACAGGCGCTGACGAACAACTGAGCGCTTTATTGCGAACGCACACACATACACACATACACACACACACACCCATATATATATACAGTAAAGCCCGCTTATATCAAACACGGATATATCGAATTATTGCCTATATCGAACCCTTGTATAATTCTGGTAAAAATTACATGCATTTAAAACTTTTTATATCGAACGCGATTTTGCTCACAATGGATGTATCGAACTCTCCCGCGCGGGATTTTTCGCTCTCCTTAGACATGCGGCAAGCTTTCCCGCAGTACATCGGCACGCAGCGCTGGCGCGGGTGTCGCTTGCGACTACCGCGCCACGCATGCATGTCGTTGGAGCCGAAAGCGCCACATTGGGTGCTGCGGGCTGCGGTGTCACCGAACTTTAAGTATGGTGCCAGTATATTCTAGGCACTATACTTCCAAGTCCGCGCCCCTCGCTGCGCGCACTTGCTCGGTTCGCTGGGTTCGCCGTTATTCGCTTGTATCCATGCTTGTCTCCGCTCTGTTGAAGACGTCGAGCACTCCGTACCGCTTCTGAACACGAGCGAAGCTGTCGCTGCCGTGGCCCTGCTACGGCGATACTGCAGTGCCATTGAGGGCAGCGGTCTTGTGCTTGTCGACTGTTTAGATACCATGGAGCAAGCAGTCACCAGCAACGCGTTGCGCTCCAAGAAGCAGGCTACACTCACGCAGTTATTCCGCCCCAATTCATTATTGTTTTCTTTCCGAGAAAGTGTCGTATCAATAGTGAACTGCAAGGTGGTTAAGAGCTCAGCCTTAGCTCGTGACTCCGTCGGCAAGATTGCTTTCATATAAGTTTTTTTTTGCTTCACTTTCTATACCGATCGAATTTTTGCTATATCGAACTATTTTACAATCCTCGCGCTGTTCGATATAAGCGGGCAATACTGTATATATATATATATATATATATATATATATATATATATATATATATATATATATATATATATATATATATATATATATATAATACAGAAATAAGGACCAAGGAAAGCAAAGGGAAGGATGCGGTTGGTCATTGAAACAAATCAAAAAAATTTGGAAGAAAAAAAGAAAGTGGAGAAGAAATGCCCGCCGGGTGCCATCCGAACCCTCGACCTCCTGAAGTTGCGTCTGGTGCGATGACCAGCTACGCTACCGGCGGGGCTGTTTTTCCCCTCCACTTTCTTGAGTGTTTATGTTAAGGGACTTGTTGTCTGCGTTTAAGGCTGGTAGCCAGCGTCACTAGGACTACTCGGGGTGAAGGGAACCTTCTTTTTCCGGGGGGGTGGGGGTACTCGGCAAGGAATGCTACGCATTAAAACACTTCCCGTGGTGGTAATCGAACCTTGGTCCCTCGCATTATGAAACCGAGGTATATTAGATTGCGCGCCTTTGCGACCCCCTGGAAGCAGTCTGGATTTTGGAGTTTGACTTTCACGCCGGTAGCGTGTGAGAAAGCTTCGCGTTTTAACCGTCATTCTCTTTAAAGAAAGAGGCTTTGATTTTTTGTCTTATGAAAAGAACTCCTGCGTATGTCCTTGATTGGGGCGTGGCGTTCGGTGGTTTCCGTCACTGTAGCCACTGAGTCACCAAGTTTGACATTTCATACTCTCTTGAGCACCCTACTGCGCCTGGTTTCAGGACACCTCCAAGTTGTATCCAGGCCTAGGAGGCAAACCTGCGCTAGTCATACGATACAGACCTACTTTTTTCAAACGACACAAATGACCAATGAGGGCAAGTATATTTACAAGATCGAGAAGATGCATGCTTCGAATTCACTGAGCGCTTTCTTGGAGGGAACTTTTATAATTTGTTTTCTTCTAAAGGTCCGGAAATAACATAGGGCTAACTTTTCTGGCTAACAATTTAAGTTGGGGCAATGGCAGTGGCAGAGTTGATATTAAATTCACCCGTGATTAAAATAGCCATAATAAAACGGAGCAAAATGTACGTCGACTCACCTTGTAAACATGTCGCACTCCCTCTGAACCTCTTGATTGTATACGGATCTGAAAAAAACAACAACAAAAAAAAACGCAGAAGTTTAAAAGGTTTTCTTGTTGCTGTATTCTTGATAACTTCTTTTTTTGGACCTTTATTTTGTAGAACGAAAGGACCGTGCCTTATCCCTGACATTCTGTTTCAATTTACATACCCATTAGAGGCTGTCGTTCACCAAAAGACATTTCCCCTGAAATTTAACATATAACTGATACCAGTGACCACTACTGGTAACTTTTGGTACCCACTCTTTTGTTTGCTGTTTCAAAATGGAGAGGGTTCCCATCGGGGCTTAACTCGTCAATACTAAAACGAAGGTTCTTGGGCGCTTTGTGGCTTAGTTCCCACTGCTTGTGATATTTCTAGCCTATCACGAAATATCTCACGCACAAACATTTTCGTTTTGTTTTCATCAGCAAAGTTGGCGACACGACAACACATCCTTCTACAACGTATCCAAGCTTGGATACCGTGCTAGGAATAGCCCAATGCTTTCTCCACTGTGCAACCGCTCGAGTGTCTTGGGTATTTCGAAAGACGGGATCCTACATAATTCACTACTGTACACATATACTCAAGTATTGACGCCTTAAGTCAATAATTAAGCTGTTGTTTATTTATGTATTCCTTCGTCAATACTAGCAACCTAAGGAAAGAGGCAGGGATCCTGGGAAATGCTTCAAGTGCGTTGCCCCCTACCCCCTTAAAAATGCAAATAAGGTCAAAGAGAAGCACAACCGCCAATAACTTGGTTGAGTTTTGAAACTTTAATCAATGCACCAATATTTCATTCTGAGATTAACAGGAAGATGGGCATTTTTAAAGGAGGAAATGCGTTTTACCGCTACATGAGGACCCATTAATACTACGAGTTTCGCCGGATTGCCGGTTGCTTAGAGGAATTGCATTAAAGCAATACAGCCCTTTCTTCCGGCCTACACTTGCAGTTGGGCCGTTGGTGTTTAGTTTTATCATGACAGGCGAGTAGCAGTGAGGACACGGAAGACACAACGAGCAGATCGTTCACCTATGATGCTCCTAAACTGGTACTGCGCCGAGAAGCCGGTGCCGTCGAAGCGGTCATTGGTCCTGAAGGTGACCCTGAAGAAGTCGGCCTCCGACTCCACGTTGCTAGGTTTCTGCATTCCGCAGTGCCGAGGCATTTGGCGGTCCGCCGTGTAGAAGCTGGAGAGCTCAATATAGTCGCTGGCCGTCTCGGCCGTGCAACTGCATCGACGGCAGCAGGGCAGTAAAGGGAGGGAAAAGGGCGAGATGGTCTTGCGGAGAGCTACGCACTTCTCACGCTTCATTCCTGCTTCCAAGAACTTTGGAAGCAGAAACCTATTACGGTCAGTGAACTGAAAACAATGACAAACACGTGTAAGAGAGCACTTTTTAAAACGGGTGAGCTGCAGGCAAGAAAGACGACGCTGTACGCGTCGGTTGTTAGATGCATCAGATGTTCGTTTTTCTAAGATTGCGGTGCTTTTATTTATAAAATCTCGGTACAAGGGCAGGTGAGTCTATCGGTCGTATTCAGCTCAATCCAACGAGAATTGTAAGATGGTTTTCAAGACTGCTTCTTGTGCCATCTGTATAATTTCCTATGTACTTGCACTATACGCGGAATTGGTATATGCCAATACTGAAACTATCTCCTCAGAGCTTTTTGCCCCCGCTGGCATTTCGCTAGGTCACTACAACGTTAATGCACATCAAGTTAACTCGGCGCAGTGTGTTTACACCAAGCAATATGTATCTCAACGCTTTACAACCTAAACGTCCTTTTCCTTTGCGTCGACACGAAATAAAGTCGCTTTACGCCAATCTATAAGGCGCTTAATTAAACACATCAGCCTCGTAAGGACTGCTAGCGCGGCGCCGAACCAACTTGATTATTCAGGGTGAACAAAATTAAATCGACAGGTTTTTTTTTTTAAATTAGGCCCTTGGATGTACGTGAAGACCACCTCTACAGTCCGGGTTCTCACCCAGAGGGACACAGATTTAAGGGGTAATTATTGATGTCGGTGACATAATGAACTAAAATTGAATAATTTACTTTTTAGTGGCTGCAGTAAGCAGACATGTTTGTTTTGAAACTTTTGACGCAATTGTGTTTCTACGCTGTTTCCTTTGGCAGAATTCTTCTCCCGTATACGTACCCCAAGATATCGAAGTGCGAAGTTCAATTGCCCTTAGCATGGTTATATGCATGCTGGACAGTGAATACCGGCGCAAAGTCCCTGCCCTTTGTTCTGTGTTTCGGTAGCGATGCCGAGCACAGCATATTGCGATAACGACAGCCAAGACTGAAAGGGGGCCAGTTATCTTGTTTACCTATGCCTCCACCCCGTTGTCGGACTAAACACTGTACACAGCAGGCACGTCACAGAAGGGAGGAACTTTGGGCCGGTCTTCGCTGTCTTGCATGCGGGATCATGCGAACGGCAATTAAATTTCGCAGTTCGATATCTCGGAGTACAGGCGTGCTGGAATAATTCTGCCAAGTGAAACTGCGCAGAAACACGATTGGGTCTTACTTTTCAATACAAACATGCCTGCTTACTGCAGCCACTAAAAAGTATTCAATTTTAGTTAATTTAGCCCCCGACACAATTGTTGCCCCTTCATTCTGTGTCCTCATGGGCGCATAACATTACTGTATAGGTTGTCTTCACATACCGATCCAATCCCTAATGCAACTCACGAGCAGTGGGAGAGTGAGCTTGCCAGCTCAGACCTGAGTAAGCAACTTTGGCTCGCTGAAAGGGCGAAGACGGCAGGCCGCACCAACGGAGTCCCGGACTGAGGACCCCGACCACCATCCCGCTCCACTTCACTGTTAATAAAGTTTGCTCCTCCTCCTTCACATACAGCTAAGCGCCTAATTTTTAAATAACCTGTCGACTTAACTTTGACCCATTGTATATTGAAAGAAAAAATCCAAAAACAACAAAAAATATTGTTTTAGAAGCAGGTTCTATGAGATCTTGATTTGGTCTCCTTCAGCCGTAAATATACGGCAATACGTTACACCCAACAGGGTTATACTTAATACAAACTTCAACCTGCATCACATCATTATTAGATTGGATAACACGAATAGAAGAACTAAGTGAAATATTAAGTAAGGCTTGTTTTATACTGTGCAAATGTTCTCAACATTTCGACGGGCAGGCTTTAAAAAAAAAAAACATTTATTTTAAAGAATTTGTGTCTTCACAGGCTTTAAGGAAGCCATAACCACAACATTGCATGCGAAGAGTTCAAAATAGTTAAACTTTATCAAGACAGCATCATGAATTCTGGTCGTAATGAGGCGGTTTTATTTTTTTAAGTCCAGAGCAGCTAAAGTGGTTTATTGTTTATAGACCGATGCGGTTATACAATTTTTTAGTGATGACGGGAAACAAAGTAAATTGTTTTAACTTGAGCAACATTGTTCAACTTCACGTGGCGAGCGCTGAGGCAGCGCAGATAACGTCTTCAAAACCGTTTCCAAGTTCAGCCCTTGGAACATTGAACCTATAACCACTTGGACCTTTATATCTTTTTTTATGTCATTAGCACAGTGTACAAGGAATAAACATTTTGCATATGGGATTCCTTTGAAGAGCTTTTATCGTCAGGAAATATCTTTAGGTCGGTATGTGCACCTAGAACTGAATCCATCGTAAGTTGAAGCCATTGCATTTAAACCTTGCGGGATATGGATGCCCAGCCTCACCCACAAAAGAGAACAAAAATAAAAACACCATTATCCTAGCAGTAAGCAAGGCGTGAAGTAAGGCTCTGCCATAGGTCGCTGATTAATCTCAATATGTCATCAGGAACGAAGGCGCCGGCTGGCGCCGTCCATAGTACATGTCCTTTGGAGTTGCGTTGTGGACTGCACATTATCGAGATTACCTTGGGAGGGGGGGGGGACCTGCTAAACTAGTAAACGTGAATAGTAATTATGATAGTGTTAGGTAAACGAGACAATGAAGCCACCACGAAATTTAAATATAAGTAGGGTCACTTTTATGCATTCTGCATTGGAGGGACTCAAGTCACTGCAGCGGGCGTCTACAATGAGGTCTAGAAGAAAAAAAATAAAAGGGGGTGGGGAACGGTGGCCGGAGAAAATCGCTACGCGTTCAAAGAGCCAGTGGCGGGCCATCCGTTGCCTGTCGATATAGGCGCGTTTCGAGCACATCAGCGCCTCCGATAAACCAAGACAAATTTCCCTCCCCGGACAGGGCCAATCCGTCAGATGACAAAAGCCAGGCAGGCAGTCTGGAGAAGCGGCCGCGTATCGTCTCGGTGTCCTAATCTCAAACTCAAAATAAAAGGACGCGCCCGGCTGCATGCAGCCATTACTCACGCGACAGCACGCTGGTAGCTGCTACATAGCAAAGCAGCCACGTAAGCTCCAGTGCTCCGACAAAGAACAAATGAAAGATCGGACAGAGCTCAGCAGGGCGCAGTGTCATCACCAACCCTAGCCCGCAGGGCCGGTCGATCGAGTCGGTCGGTTGCTTGATGTCGATACGTAAACATCGAGCGCGGCAAAATCCCCCCCTCCTTCCTACCCGAAAAAAAGTCCCCATCTAAGCAAGAAGACGACGACCAACGACAAATGGAGCTATTATACTCGGAGACGCTGCTGAGCACGGTCCCATAGCCGCTTTGCTCCGCAACACTTCCATCGAGTGCCGGCGAGCGCTTGCCTTGGGCCGACCCTGGTTCGAAGGAAGATTAAGCGAACATCGGCTCATTTGGCTTGGCGACGAGCACGGGGTGCACAGCGGAGGCAGAGGGAGAGGAGGCCTCTGAAGCGAGCAGGTCATCAGGAAACTGACCCTTCTTTTATCGACGCTGGAGCAGTGTGACGACGCGACGCGGCTCGAATTTTCCCGCGAAGGAAAGGGACACGTGCCTGCTTGGGACTTTTGGGTTGTTTACTATGTCGCCCGGTATCCCTTGCTGTGGAGTACAGGCTGATATGCAATGCAAGCAAAATGGTGTTGAAAGTTGGGGATATGTCGCGTTGGGAACCATCTCTCTTCCCTAATGAAGATGAGGATGAAGCAACGAGCTGCATTTGGTAAAAATGTCTGAACGAAAAAAAACAATGGTTGTGTATTCTGGAGGTGACATACAGAATACCTTAGCTGAGATTAAGGAACAACGCCAGCGATTCTTTGGGAAACTGGTCAGCTGGCTAACAATGCACAGGCGTTTTCTCGTTTCCATATGGTCAATTCTACAGAAATATTAATTTTGAAACTCTTCGCAGAGGCGTTCATCAAGGGTATCGTTGTCTTTAGGTGCCGCCCAAGTCACTTTTCGGCCTTAAAAAAAGGACAAAGAGACATGACATTCCAAGCGGGTAATCCGCCTGAAATCACCTTGCGACGTTTGGCAGCGTTGTAGTTCAAACCAAAGACATCATCTGCCAGGTAGTCGGGTGTATAAAGCAGACGGCTGGTACGACAACGGCCAGCTTATTTTAGTTACACTGGTCACTGCCTGTTTTTATTTTTGACACGCTAGGTTTGACAGATAACTAAAGGAGGAACTTCCTGTCTCCCAATAGAACAGCCCTTGAACAGAAAGCAAACGCTCCACAAGGTTTTGGAAACAAGTACCCTGTCACCAAAACTTGGGAGCTTCCTGCCTTGAACCTAAGAAATACAAGCCCGAAAAGATTTTCCTCGCTATAAATATAACAGCCAACGCCTCTTTGATATCTTGGATTTGCTCTTGCCAGGGAATGGCGTCGGTCCCCCCGACTCGAAATTAGGGCTGGAGATATCCGCAGGAGGAATGGGACCTCTAAGTCCGCGCCTGTCAGTGAGGATGGTCGTCATGACGTTCCGCGTCGAAAGAAAGGCGCAGCCGTTGTGCCAAGTCGCGTCCGCTATCAGGGGACACTCCATCGATTTCGTGGGGCCTTCCCTTGAAATCCCCGAGCGTGAAATATGCAAGGGCTCTGCGGCCGCCGGTGGCACACGGCAGAAGAGCAGCCGTCGAGAGAGACGACAAAGACGACGACGGGGGAAAGAGCAAATATAGGCGTGCCGCAAGGCATCACGATATGCCCCTGCTCATTCTTGTTCTTTTCTTCCGTTTCACCGGCCACGCAAAGCCTGCGGTCTTTCTGGCAGCCCAGGATTGGGACCGTCTTGGATCACTCCCTCTCCCCCTCCTTACTTCTTCCTCGCGCATGAGACCCAGGATGCGAGATTCCAGAGGCAGTTCCTGCTTGTTCCGTTCCTACTTCTTTGATTTGATGAGGCACCCAAGCAAGAAGGGGAGCCCTTCCTTTTTTACTTCATTTCGCCCGTCTTCCGGGAGTGCTCTTCCTCCAGAGGCGCACGCGAGGATATCGGCCCGGGATTTCAGTGGTTGAGTCCGGCTCTCTTCACATCGAAGGCGTCCTGGCTTGCACGGCAGGCCGGCTCCTTCCCTGAGACTTGGGATGCCGAGTCGGCGCCGGTTTAGGAAGAAAGAAAGGAGGCGCCGGTAAGACGTTGTTCCCCTTGGACGACGCTACAGGATGCACGGGAGAGCGGCCGCGCTGAAGCTGAGTTCCATTCGCGTTTTGTTTTCTGTCCGGCTGCGGGTGTGTCCGCAGCCCAGTATCTCTCTCTCTCTCTCTCTCGAAGATTTCTGCTTCCAGCCAATCAGAGCTTGGGCCGTCTGCCTCGAAACGAATGAGTGCAGGTGCTGCTTGTGAGTCGGATGTCTTGAATAAGGAGCCCCACCGTCAGACTTGATGGGTTTATAAACAACGGAGTTAGTGTCCCATAGGCTCACCGCCGCCTTTCTCTAGGGATTTCTTCATACGGGCCCCATTTTGAAAGTCAGACTTCAGCAGTCATAGCTGACTTTGTGGGCTTTTTACTGGGCAATAACTTCACGTGGCGTAAAACTGGATGTTTGCTTTTAAAAAAAAAAGCCCGCCTGACCCGCAGCTGAAAAAAAGGCGCGAAAAGAAAAGCACGAGAAATGTTTTGGGGCAGGCAGAATCTTTTGCCTCTGCTCGCGCACCATTGACTAATTCCCATGCGAAGAAAAATACATGAACGAAGAAAACAGTCATGAACATCTGGAGAAGCAAAAGGCAGTGAATGCAGAGAGAGGAGTCAAATGGCAGCGAAGACCAGAAACTCCATAAACGACCGCGTACTACTAAAAGCGACGAGTCGCATTGAATGCTGCAGCAATTTTCGTAGGAGAGATGTCTTGCCTTCTTATTTGTTTATATTTATTCATCCATGCTAGTGTACAAGCGCACTTCTATAGCGCGAAGAACCTTGAAGGGAAGCGTGGAATGAGCAAAACAAGTAACAAATTATGACTAGACCTGTCTTGTTTTTAAATAAAGACACGTATAGAGAAGCCACCGGAGATAAAAATTTACACTAGACAGACAAACGACATTACGAAAACTCAAGTTGGAGGCGTTAGCGAACGAAGTGGTGGGCTTGGCTGCGTTTTGTTAACGCATGAACGGTAAAAGGCCACATAAGATGATCCCGCACCGCAAGCCTGAGCTCAGACATTCAAAGCAAAGCTCCTTTTTAAGAAATGTACTGTCGTACGTGTGGGCTTCATTTAGGACAGAGCTAATATATAATAATACTATTAATAACAGCTTTCATTTCCCAGTATCTACATTTATTTTGTTATAAAGTCGCAATATTCGATACCTCTAGTACGCGTCAAATATATTTATTATATGCGTGCGTCGCATTCAATATGTGAAATTTATACGTATGATTCAAATTTATTGAGTTGCAGCGAAGTATTTGAAGGGCACTATAAAAGCTCAAAACTGCCTCAAAAACTCAGTCAAGCGTATTTAAAACTCGAAAAGAATATTTCAGTAGTAGTAGTAAAGACTTTTTATTCCTCCGGAACTAAAGGCCGAGCAGAGTATATTTTATCAGCATAATATATATACACTGGTTTGGATGCCACTTGCACCTGTGGAACACGGAAACTTTGAAATGACAGCTGACTTTTACTTACAATTGCGCACTAGACAAAGGCAATGCGCCTCTCCATAGACAATGCGTTCGAATTCCTTCGGAAGGCCCCAAAAAAGGCCACGTATCCCAGGTTTTACTTTCATAAACGGCTACGCTCGCTATAAATAGATTTTCTGAAACGATTCTAAACGACGTGGTCAGAACGAGGCTAGAGTAGTGAATTTAACCCGACACGCCACTCAGGGCAGGCTCTTCAAATGGGATAAATAAACGGGTGGTCTGGCCACAGCCTAGGACATTGTTTGTTCTCGCACTCTCTTACGCTACCTGTGGGCTAGCGACCACCGGAATCTGAGCTCTCGGTGTGTATCTAGCTAATCATTACTATGGATGAGGGGCTCATTAAAATTAACTTAGGAAGGAGAGAGAAAAATGAAAAATTCCAAGCGAGGTAAAGTGGAAGTTGTCTGTCCTTTTTTTTTATCTAAAAAGTTGCGATCTCTTAAATGTTCGATAAGAAAAACAAAACTTGAGCAAAAATGCCCGACCGGGGTAGGATTCGCACATAAAAACTTCGGATAGCGAGTGCGATGCTCATACCAATGGAGCTAAACGTATAAAAGTAGGTTTTTATGCTGGTGTCATCTTAGTGAACTGGAAGGTTGAAACAATTGCACTGCTGCCCCTCAAAAAACCTTTCTTTTATTTCGAATGTAAGTTTCATCTCCACCAGGGCACGACAATAACAATTTCCACATGAGCGCCTTGATTTGGGCAATAAGAAAGCCGTTACGCAACATGGCCTCTCCATTCGCACTCGAGCAATAAGAGTGTGAAGGAAGGCACCGTTAATTCCACGTCGCGAAGAATAAAAACAAGCAACACTGACAATGACTGGCGGCAAACGCAGCAGGGGAAAAAAGGCGAAACTTAGGAAAGCGGCACCCGAATTCCGGCCCGGTTTTGTTCTGTCTCCCTTCCTTTTC
This sequence comes from Haemaphysalis longicornis, assembly GCF_048455015.1. Lineage (NCBI taxonomy): Eukaryota > Metazoa > Arthropoda > Arachnida > Ixodida > Ixodidae > Haemaphysalis > Haemaphysalis longicornis. The sequence continues at coordinate 17,529,410 of NW_027526460.1, read as the reverse complement.
TTCATACTCCTCCGTTCGAAAGTATAGTTTCTTTCGTTTCCCTCGCTCTTCGTTCGCTCCCTCCCGAAGCAAATCAAGGCGCAGCAGGAGTCGTAAAACACTCACGGCGGCAGACCCTCGATGTCGAAGTAGGCGAACTCGATGAACACCTTCTCGCCCGGAACTCCGTAGAAGAAGTAATGACACTCCGTGTCCCTCGGGTACAGGCCGGGCCAGTTGGGAGAAGTGAAGCTCCCGTTCGTCGAGTCGCTGCTGTTGAAGGCGAAGCCGCACGCTACAGTGGAGAAAGCGAGAAGGAAGCACAGATTACGGAACCTTGACTCCGATCTTCAATCTTTCGCCCTGCCTTTCTCTTTTCTTTCTCTCTTTCGTTCTGCCTCGATCACTAGAATTAAAAGAAACGCGCTACGAAGCAACTGTTCTTACGAAACTTGCTCATCGATTAACCTTGCTTTCTGTATTGACTACAGTACAGTTTCCTGGCTGCAACTTACGCGATGGAACGAGCCTCTCTGAAGACTAACACAGCATATGGTACGGTACTGAGTTGAAGAAAGTTTTTTTTTTTTTTCAATGTCGTGGTTCCACGGAGGGAATGCTAGACATGTGTAGTCATGCAAGGTTTTTGCGTCGAGAAGCCGCCACAGGCAGGGAACCACAAAAATCCAGTGTTTCGAAACGCCGAATCGCCAAACCTTTACCTTGGCAAACCTTTGGGTAACAAAATATCACAAAAGATTATTCGTTAAAATGTTTACGAAGACAAAAAAAAAAAAATAAATAAAAAAGAACTCATGGTTAGAGGATATAAAAACATAGTAGTCCTATTTCCATGTCATATAAAAGTTCTTCAATGGGCATTGATTGAACAAATTTTATTCAATACAGGCGGTATGTATTTTTTATTGCAAGAAAAAACGAATGTTTGCTCTGCCTTTCGAGAAGTCTTCGCCGATTTCGTCATCAGTTGGGAGCACTCTAAATTAGTCCGAATAACATGCGAAGAACGTCTTGTAGCGTTTTGCTTCCATTTGATTTTTTTTATTTCCTTTCTTTTCCAGAAGCTTCGCGGTGACGTTAACTACGCTTCAGGGAGTAAGCTTTTTATCGTTGGAGCTAAGATAGAACCAGGGTACTTAGTCTTACCGAAAGAGGTCTCCTGCTTTCCAGTTGCGATGCCGAAGTCTGGAGAAAAAGGGAAACAGACATGCGCATGTAATTAGCATGGTACGCAGGGAGTGCAGTAGTGGGATGCACCAGCCTTAGGCAACCAAGGGCCTGTTCGTTAATCAACATAAATAAAAACTACGCGCCAGACATGGAGGCTGCAAATGTGGAAGAACTTAGGAAACCGCGCATTTCGATTTATGAAACATAAATGACTATCAGAATGTCTTAATTACAGAACAATGGCAATAAAAAAGCTGCTACCTTTTTATCGTTAGGGGTTGATTTCGTCACACCGAAAGCAAGGCAACAGTGCAACAGTAACGTTCCGAGAATAGCTTTTCGTAAAACAATTATTTGAGCCGCCGCCAAAAAAAAACATAGCTCTCCTAACGAGGGAGGCGCAGACACTATCATTATGCCCTTAAGATAAACTCGTGTTAAATTCTAGCTTTAATCTGTTGAGCCGGAAACGCAATAAAAGTTACCAAAAATTTTTCTTGCCCTAGATAAGATACTTGTCTGACAAGGTTACAATAACTCTATAGCGTTGTGTATAGCGACCTGACTCAGTAGAAGAAAAAAACGTTTATCTATGTTCTCGGGCTCTCTGTGTGTCATGCCGCGCCGTGTACATATAGCATTCGAGTTCGAAGAAATCTCAGTGCCCACCCGTGACGAACTGATAGACAGCTCGAAAGCCGCGCGCCGTCGCATTCACGGGGCTTTGTAGTGAGCGGAACTCCAGGGTGAGGTTTCGGCCGGTCGACATGACCTGGTTGGGCAGGTCGCTGCCGCAGAAGCTGTCCACCCTGTCGCGCTGGCCCTTGATAGAGATGAACGCTATGAGCGCGTCCGCTCCTTCGCACCTGCGCAAAACAGATGCACAAATCAGTGCTATAAAATACACGGACACGCAGTCACACGCACAGCACCAACTACTATCAGAAACATATTCTTATACTCACACCACTCTCCTTCATGCCATGTACCCCACCCTCTACTGCGCCAACTGTAATTTCTGTCCCCTACCTGGCACCCTGTACCACATGGTATGGGAGTGTCAGAAAACCCCATATCTTGTTCCCAGTTCTCACCCAACGTACGAGCAGTGGGCGGCCAAGCTGGCCAGCACCGATCTCTCAGTTCAGCCAGAGTCCTTTAATGCTTTGAAGGACTCTGGTTCAGCGTATCCTGCTGGAGAGGACCAGGGCAGTCAGCGCGGACCAGGGCTTTCCGGACTAGAAGAGGCCCCCAACCGGTCGGGCTCCCAACCATCAGCGCCTGAAGCTTGTATAAATAAAGTTTATTCACTCACTCACTCACTCACTCACTCACTCACTCACTCACTCACTCACTCACTCACTCACTCACTCACTCACTCACTCACTCACTCACTCACTCACTCACTCACTCACTCACTCACGCACGCACGCACGCACGCACGCACGCACGCACACGCACACGCACACATTCCTGATTGGACTAAGGCATTCGGCTATTTTAGCCCGAGAGCGCGGGTTTTATTCCAGGCAGGTATAACCGCGGATGACGCCAAAGACCACGGGTTTACAACCCCGTCTGATGGGACAGAGGCACCGGGTATTATCGCACGGTGCACTCGGCTTTCCCTGTAATGACTATAAAGTATATTCCCTCCTCCCTCCCTCCCTCTCCCTCCCCCCCCTCTCTATCTCTCTCTCTCTCTCTCTCTCTCTCTCTCTCTCTCTCTCTCTCTCTCTCTCCCCTCTCGTCCTGAAGGTGGCGAGAAAGAGAAAATCCCACATGTGGAAACTTTGGCGAATATCAAGGACATTCAGGCACACCCAACCCTCCACGACACGGCATTAATCGAAGCCCAGGTGCCGCTTCAGCGGTTTTGAGCAGCTTCGAAGAAATTTCTGGTGCTCGAACAGGAGGAGTGGGAGAGAGCGAAAGAAAAGGCAGGCGCAGAAGCTGCAGCTTGCGCTACACTGAGAAAGGATTTAGAAAGTCGAAGAGAGAGCACACGAAAAATTATGGAGGATGAGGCGGGGAGTGCCTATATTGCCCGATTAAGACTTCTTAAAAGCCACGAACTAAAATCGCCCCCCCCCCCCCCAAACGCCTCCAAATAAAGAAGAAACAAAGTAAGTTTAGCTAACCAAATCAGAAAGATTTCAGCGCGCAGCGCAAACATTAATTACCGTACATTACATTGACATCGTTGCCCGTATCAATATTCACAGTTTACCGCTAGGTCCTTGGCCACAAAAAAGATAGTGCGCTCCTACATTGGTTCAATGACCGTTAGCGCTCGCTCGCAGCGCTAATATTTCGCGTCAATTTGTCATCGCTTTCGCTAAGGCCTTTTCCTTTTCGAAACGGTGTAAATTTGGTGGCTGCTTTCGGCATGGTGTCTGTGCAGAAAAAAAAGAAGACCGAAGAAACAAAGCTCGTGTGGTTCGTGGGATGTTGATCATTAAGTGGGCCTCTTACAAATTCACATGCTTACCTGCCTTCATTTAATTGGAATCACCGTTAACAAAACAGAAGAGAGATTGGATTGTGCGGTGTTGTGACCGTTATTGGGTGTAATTTGGGTCCATGAGGTTGCGAAGTATGTGCCACACCTTTTTTTTTGTAGAAAATCTGGAAGGGTTAGCTAAACTTCAGGCAAGTGCGAGGTTTTATGGCTCGCACAAAAACAGGCGACGATTGGGTCCAGTCCTAAGGGCAGTCGTCAACGTGTGCCTTGCGTTTTGCGGGGGCAATGATACGAAACCACAGCGAGAATACTGGCCAGCTTAAAACGTTTAATAGGCCTCATAGGTATACGAAAAATTGAGCTTGTTAGTCAAGATTGGTGGGGAAAGCGCTAAACAGACATCACCAGCCTATCTACGCCCACTGCAGGGCAAAGGCCTCTCCCATTAATCTCCAATTATCCCGGTCCTGTGCTAACTGCGACCAATTTATCCCCGCAAATTTCTTTATCTCAGCTGCCCGTCTAACTTTAAGAAATTAATAAGAAGAAATGGACGTGGGTAGGGCACGTAATGCGAAAGCAAGATAACCATTGGTCATTAAGGGTAACAGAGTGGATCCCTAGAGAAGGCAAGCGTTGCACGGGGCGGCAGAAAGTACCAGGCGTAACACATGATAAGGCAACAAGGACGCTATGTGTTACGTCTGGGACGCGTTGTGGATGTTTTGTGCTGCCGCCATGAATCCTGTTTACTTGCTCGATTATCCGCACTTTAATACTGTAGTAACCCCTCGCTACACCGTTGTCCTCTGGGCAGGAAACCGGCTTCATTACAAGCGATACGCGTTAAAACCAAGGATAATTTTCGCTCAATTCGTTGCACTGGGAAATATAAAAAAAAACTTTTGAGTAATGTGAGAGTTTCAATAAAGCGATTTCAACAAGGGTTTCTTGTATTTTTAGTTTTTATCGTCATTGCTTTAATGTTGAGCAGAAGGCTGTGCCTATAGACTTCCGCCCGACACTACTATAATCACTCCATCATATGGACGTCCACCAGCGATTCCTAAAAAGAGGTACCGCATCTGACAGTACATCGCTTTCCCGAACGTGACGTAAGGTAGCCCAACATAACGTAACGAACAAAAAATAACCTTTTAAAATATGAAAAACTAAAAAAAAAGAAGCCATGGAAATTATAATTGACCATAAAGATGAAAACAAAGCAAAGCAGGCAATAGCCAGTTTCAAACCACCGTCCTTGGCATCAGGAAGCTAGGGCGGAACCTCACAACAACGACAGACGCTTTGTGTTGTGTCAGCTTAATCCTAAATATTCCAATATCGTCGGGCGGCACTCTAGCTATGGATGTAGCGCTGAGCTAGAGCACCTTAGGACGGCCATCTTTGTGCAGCGTTAGCAGAAAGGAAACTGTCCTGGTTCTCCTTTTGTATGTGATGGGTGCGTTCTGAATTCTGGCCACCAGTCTAGTACGCTTTCGCCTTGAAATTAACTAGAGAAAGTAAATCATCACCAGCGTGACACAGCCTAGCCTTCACTGCTATTTCGAAGTGATGTTTTCGAATTGTGGAACACACAAAACACAAACTGCCTACCCAGTGCTTATGAAAGATGAAACCCTGAAAAAGCGTAAGTGACTGTAAAAATAAATCTTAAAAATGACGTTTTCCTTTGTTCAGATTTCGCATTTTTACTCCCACTCTATCTACATAACTTTCCTTTTTGCTCTAGAAGTTTCCTGCATCCTTCCCTAACGTTGTCAATCGTATCTCTCGAGCGGTAGTTTCCTGCAACGTCAACCGAAGCTTTGTCCCTTTCCCAGCGCATCGATTTTGCAGGTCACGAAGTGGTCCCTTTGCAAAAGTCAGAAAGGAAAACACGGTCAAATCGAAGCTTCTCCTTTGAAACTTCTTTTTGTCTGGGGGCTCTTGAGGAAGCAAACCGAGAGACTTCTCTATTACCCGCTGTCAGGGCATGTCGAAAACGTCATTAGCCTCCGCACGGGATTATATTTTGTTGTCTGTAGATGTTTTGTTTGTTTGAAAAGCGTAGGTAGTTATTTTGCTCCGACTACAGCCATGTCATGTTCTCTCCACGTGGCCTGCTCTTTAACGTCCATCAGTCACTCTACACCACCGCTGTGTGAAGCGGCTCCTCCAAACTTGTGGATCTACGCCTTCAACACTTTCTTAGATCCCGAAGAAGTGTTAGAGAGAGGAGTTTGCAGTTGTGGATTTACAAGTACAGACCGATTTACAAATAGATTACACGTATGGACCACGAACTTAAAAAGGCTGTTGTTATTGTTGTTGTTGATGATGATGGTAATGACATCCAGGGTTGATCAGTGCGGCTGAGCGCGAAAACGTGGGTTCGATTCCCGGCCGCAGCGGCCGCTTTTCTGATGGAGGCGAAATGCAAAAACGCCCGTGTGTACGAAATTTAGGCGCACGTTAAAGGTGCCCAGGTGGACAAAATTAATCCGGAGCCCTCCACTACGGCGCGCCTCATCGCCTGCATTGCGTCGACGCGTTAAACCCTACAATCAATCAATCAATCAATCAATCAATCAATCAATCAATCAATCAATCAATCAATCAATCAATCAATCAATCAATCAAGAGGTGGTCATACCCGCCAGTATACCCCCTATGAAGGGAGGGGAAGAACAAGCCGCGAGATTCATCATCGTCAGCTCTCCCATTATACGGAGGCTAAAATGCGCAGCGTGCAACGCGTGGGAGACAGATCGAAGCCATTGGAAAGCGTTAAGGTGGATTCCAGAGCAAAGCGTCTCGAACGGAATTATTGCAGTGCCCTTTAACTACACGAGGCGAAGCAAGGCGTCCCGAGCGTTGAGCTGGAAATTCATGCTTGCGCATTCACAAGCCATAAGAGGTGTTAGATGTCCTCGACTTTTTTTTCTATCCCCACCCCTCAATTGTTTTCAAAGCTTATTTTCCCTTGTAAATGAGAAAGTTGTCTGATTTTAATAGTACTATAGGCTTCGTACTCAGGCTTTCCTGATTTCTGGAATTTGGCCTGTCGGTTCTTACATTTTCTTAAGCATAATAATTAGTGGTTAAACGTTTTTCATAATAAATGCGGGCATACATTCTAATGTTATTCAATCAGTCACTGCCTCATGCTCCTCGCAAACAACATCAATAAAATTTCGCAGGGCGTTCTTGTGTTCTTCACAGAATATGTCGCAAAAAATCATTTAAACTTCGTAAAATGAAGGGGTAGTCAGTTTGAGGCGCGTATTTTCTTGGAAAAAAGGAATCTATAATTGCTTTCGCAAAGAATGGCTGATATAACATAAACTATCTGGGCGTATGAATTTTCTTAGCCATTCATGAGAGTAAATGTGCGCCTAAAATGGTCAAACAGTCATTAAAAGTTTTATGCGCTCAGGGAACAAACCGCGGAAAGCCAATAGCAAGAGATCTCAAGCTGTGCCCCAAATCAAAGTCCTAGCGCTTTAATTTAATAATGTCGTCACCTTACGGCATTTCTTTTCTTTTTTTTTATTGAATGCCCCTAACTCCGAATTTTAGGATAAATACAAGCCGGCACAATTATTTAAACCAGCGTTAGCAGGATTTATCCAAAGAAAGGCAGATACTTGCTAATAGGCAATTGTTCTTTCAGGTAATTGACACAAGGGGCGCGGAATTTTGGGCTTTTGAGTGAATATACCTTTCGAGCACGCTGATGATAAAAGCCCCGAAAGTGGTGTCGCACTACAAATCTGAGAGCATAAGAAATTAAGGAACGAATTTTTAAAATCATCTGGCGGAGAATGATTAGAGATAGTGGAACGCAAAACATGAAAGAAAAAGAAATCCGTCCTCCTAGGATACCCGAAACGCATTTCAATATTCAAAATAACCACAATAAAATTATGGCACACACGTGCATGTAGATACATCATTAAATGCATTTTAAGATGATGTGCATTTATAAACTTTTATAAGTTTTACTGGTTGTTTCGTTTCAGATACGGGGAGAGAGAGAGAGAGAGAGAGAGAGAGAGAGAGAGAGAGAGAGAGAGAGAGAGAGAGAGAGAGAGAGAGAGAGAGAGAGAGAGAGAGAGAGAGAGAGAGAGAGAGAGAGAGAGAGAGAGAGAGAGAGAGAGAGAGAGAGAGAGAGAGAGAGCTCTTTAACGTGGGCTGGAGAGGTCAGCTCTGCTAGCGGCTGTGCTTGCTACACGAGATGGGGACGATTATAATTCAGTGAGGTGGATGTGAGATTGGGAAGCCAACATTTAGAGAAAAACCAAAGCTAAATAAATAACGGAAAGCCACGGGGTCTGCTCTGGATTACTAGTGAAATTCTGGGCAACGGGAGACCGTTCTCATAAGATGTGCGCATAACGGCTTTTACTAAAACAATGGAAAACTTTCAGAGGATCCCTCATCATATTCTTATATCTGAGAACGTGAAAGCGTTTCCTATGACTATAGAAGTTCTTCGGTGATCTTTCTGCCGATGTCTACATTGCGCTTGCAACACCAGGCTCATCCAAGCTACTGTTGCAGATTCAACCCCCATGCTGCTGCGACACTGCCGCAGCCGAAGCTGAATCCAACCTAATCGTCGGGCGGGATCTAACGACGGTGGCCACGTGTTGCGTTTTACTTGCGATGCGCGGCGGTACGAGTTGCAGCTGAAGGGAATGTTCCTTTTTTGGGGGGTTTCATTTCTTATGTACCTGCTGAAACAATTCGCCGCCTATGAGAATTCATGAAACAGCGCTTTCGTTGTCGCCGTGTGGACCGTAGCACCCATTGGGAATTCATGGCACCGCTTCTGTGGACGCAAACGCCAGCTGGGTGTGCGCTTTCGCAACATGCAGACGTTTGTGACCTTGTTCGGAAATTTTCAGGTTTATAATTTTTTTATTCTCACTTTATTATTTTTATTTTCGAACAGAGGAGATGTTTAAGCTGAGCTTGTCCGGTGGCGCTTTAAGGAAAAGCTAAGAAAAAATTCAGGGAAGCTTGCACTCACGCGCACGAGTTGAATGGCGAATCTCTTGTAGGTGAGCATTGCCGGACAAATAGTTAAGTTTCGGTATTATTGGTTATTTGCAGAGTTACGGTGCTAGTAATCGCCGTCATATGCATCGAAGGGGTCGTCGCCTTCTTCGCTGAGAGTGGTGGATGCAAAGTCATTCTAAGCATTGTAAACTTCCCCCAGCTCTTTGTCATCGACTCGAGGCAGCGGTGGCGGGAACTGCAAGTCGTCTCGGGAAGGATCGGAACACTCGTAGGCATGACGCAAATTATCCATAATGGCTTCTAGAGAATGCGGCGGCCGTGGTGACCTCCCTCAAGCAGGGTGTCTTTCTATCTTTAGCATTATCGCCGTGAATTACTGAGGAAGAACCAACGAGGTGCGTGCGCTATGGCGTGTACTTCTCGTTCCTAGCAACTGTTGCCACGATTACTGGTGAACGCTGGAGTTTTTTTTTTACTTTTTGCTAAAGACACTGCGTGAGCCGGGGACCCGGCGGTCGCTGTGAGGCATGCGCTCATGAGCGCTCGGCATTTTCTCGCTCCTCGGGGTTTCTGCCAGTTCTTTATTTTGTTTTTGCTAAAGCCACTACGCATGCCGGGGACGCTCGTCGGTCGCCGCGAAACAGGCGCTCACGAGCACTAGGTATTTTTTCGGTATTTTTTTTCTGCAACACTGAACTTACGGCCACTAACAACAGCTGCGCTGTTAAAAAAACCACGCACCCGTCCATCTAACGGCGACGATGGTTGACTGCGAATCTTTCTCGTGGTAGATTCTTTGGATGGTCAATCCCAATCTGCGAGTATGTTCTACTCCGTAGGTGCGCACCACTTTTCTAGAATACCCACAGCAACTCTCCGGTGTGCACTCCATAGGCCCAACGATTGGGTGTCGGGTGTACGGCGCGAGTCGGTACCTGGTGCTTGGCGTCCGCTTCGACCATGTCGAAATGGAGCAATCGGATAGACGCCGGCTTCATAACGCCAGGGAACCAGGTTCGATTACAGCGATGGAATGAATTTTTTTTTTCAGTTCACCCATGATCATTTGTCATCATCATCAAAGAAAGATGGCTTTCCTGCAGGCCGTATTGGTGTTCAACGGCATCAGTGAGGACATCGCCTCCTGTATTTTTACAATGCCCCACGCATCGCGCGCTTCACAATGGTAGTGAGTGGTGCGCCTGCAGTGCCCACATGTCGTATGGTGGGGCCCCGAGCTGAACCGGGATCACGCCACCGCAACTGACTTCGATAGCGGCTTGTGCCTGGTTGCCAAGGCGACCGATGTTTGAGATTGTCAAAGAAATGGCGCTCGCGCCAGCGCTAGAAAGCTCAGAGCCGCGGTGGGACATGTTTTGCCAACCTTGCCGCTCTCCACCACGCGTCGCCCCAAGCTGGGCTGGTCGCATGATTGAAGCGCTGGGAAGGCTACCGATTAGGGCAGAGTGTCCGGAGTAGGTGAGGGCTTGGTTGGCCGGTACGGGCTGATGCGTTTGGCATTGTAAAAAATTACGCCCACCTCCCCTCGCGGGAACCCTGGTGTGATGCAACGCATCTCATGGGGGGTTCCATTGGCGTTTTCCATCGTATTGATTACGCTTATAGCAGGGATTCTCACGCGAAGGGGAGGTGGGGGTAATTTTCCATTTTCACCATGCAATGCACATGCAGCACAGGTATGCTCAGGTACGGTCTTTATTGCAGACGAGAATGAGTGCCTTGTGGTCCGTAAAGTGCACACTTAGGGGCTCGACGATTGCATCAAGCAATCATCGAGTACTGCGAGGGAGTGCAAGCGTAATGCGGACGACCGTCGACTGAGACCGTCGGAGCGCGGCATGCCGCTTTATATTCACAGCGCCCGAAGGAGAGGAGAGCGCGGAGAGAGAGAGAGTACTGCACATGCGCAGCGCCGCCCATCGGTGCCTAGCAACGGAGTGAGAGCGCGCTGCGCCATTGAGTTTCATACTAATATATACTAGAGGAAAATCTGGCACTGCATTCGCGGGCCGCCGTGGGCGGCGCCATTGCAGCTAGCGACATTCCTCGTCTCCTTGGCTTGGTTAGCCACATGGCTTCTTTGTCGTCTTGAAGCCAAAAGGGGTAACATTCTTTTCTTGCTCATCTTGCATAAAGCTTCTAAATAATCCCTGACAAATAAATCTCTCTGGAGCTTTAATTTTACAATAACAAAACAAATTTGGTTAATCTTCTGCAGTAATATTGTTGCATTTTTGCAGCCAAAGTCAACTTTTCAGCCTGTTCGTGAGCCATGCCAAGGACAAGTGGAACGTGCCTGCCCGGTACATGACGGCACGCTCGCTGAAGTGCGGCTCCCCTAGACAGTGGCGCCAGATTTCCCTCTAGTGTATATTAGTATGAAACTCTATGCGCTGCGCGAACCCGTAGCTGTTTGGGAGAGTGTTCGCTATCGGAGAGAGGAGAGGAGGAGAGGCGCAGCTGTGCGGACAACGCCAGACAGACGCAGGAAGGACAGAGGGGCGAGCATAAGATGTGTTGCATCTAAAATACAGGAGGCGATGGTGAGGGCAATAAAGCTTTGCTTTAAAAACTGCGCCACGTGTAAAGGATGCACCACCGCAGATAGTGTCTTCTAACAGTGAAGCCGGCTTTCGCGCATGCTCGAGTGTGAGCAAAAGGAACATATGCGTATGCGCACCTCTTACTATACCATTTTAAAGGTGATAGTCTTTCTTGGGCTATTAAACACAAACGAAAATTGGCGCAGCTTGCACTAGGGGTGCAAGGTTGGAGGAACAGCGGAACTAAGCATCGGCCTAGCTTTTGTGCCCCTGGGATCTGGTGTCAGTGTGGGGGACCGACCGGAATGACCTTGTAAAACCAGATTAAACTTGGCATCACCCTAAAAGCTTAGCCTAGCATAGCAAGAGCATCGCAAAACCTAGCTACACTTAGCAAACCATAGGAATACTTAGCGGAACTTAGCACACCCGGAAGAAGGAAGGAAGGAAGTAAACTTTATTTTCCTGAGCACCCTTAGTCCAGGGCGCCGTCTTGGGAAGCCAAGAAGCTGCGTCGACCCCCAGCTCCACTGTTTCTCCAGCCTTGCACCCCTAGTGCGAGCTGCGCCAATTCGTCTTTTTAGTGTTTATATTTGTGTAATTTTTAATTGTTAGTTATTTATTGCTACCCGATGTCCCGACTGTGTGATGTCACTACCGTGCATAGAAAAAACTACAACGTCACCTATAAGGAGATGCATATTTTGTAGTCGCGGGAACTTATCTCCATACACCTTGGTCCCGCATCGGCAGCTCTCAGCGGCTCGAGGGCGCCGTTTTCTCTCGAGGAAATTGACTTTTGCGGCTGGCGGTCATGTGGGAGGCACCATTTCATCTTGCAGCACAAGTGTATCAAGGCCTGGTTTGCAGGATGGTTTATAACCCAGTAATTGCTCGCAACGCAAGTGCAACACGCCACTTCAAAATTAATTTCGTGTGATTGCTTCATAGCTTGGGTGGGAATGTGACGGAGTGCGTAAGTCCGCTCCTCACGCACGCCCAGCGCAGGTTTAGCTCCTTGCGCCGTTACCAACCTGGTGCGAACAAAGATTGCGCATGCCTTCTTTGCCCCCTTAGAAATGGATTCGAATGTGAAAAAGCGTGCACTACAGCTTCGTCGTGGAGGCGAGGCGTGAGCTTTTAGCTCCTTGCACCGAAGACAATCGGGTGGGTTAGAAGCCAGACGGACCATGATCCGAAATATGAATGTAGTAGCTGAAAAAGGCGGCGCATTATTAGGTTATGAAGTGGTGTCTTCATGGCATGAAAATGACGAAACATAAGGCATGCAACCAAACTCCACAAGAACCACAACATCCGCATTCGAACGGAGGTTCAGCTTTTCAAATGCAGTGTCCAGATGACGAACAACAACGCGGGATCCAGAGCCGACAGCTGTAAGTGAAGTTGCTGCCCCAGAATATAAATAAGCGGCGAAGTAGGAAACAAAACCACGCTCAGATAAATAGCCGGAACAGAATAAAGTAAAGGGCGGCGCAACACCGCGCCAAGGATGTCGGCGTGCGAGAATACGAATGACTGATAACAACCGACATGGGAACGGTCGTGGCGACAACAGGGAAGCGAGGAACGTGCCAAAGAAAAAAAAAGGCAAAATGGGAAAGATATAGGACGGCAAAAGTAATAGCGGCCTCGGTTAGTTCGAACAGCAAGAAGGGAAAGCAACAAACAGAAAGAGAGGCCTGTAAGAATGCGTTGGTCCCCTCGAAGACAAAGTGGCCTCGCCTGAACGAGACGAATAATGTACAGCGGGAAAAGATTCCCGAGACGTGCAATATAAAAGAGCGGCAGCTCCCTTTTACACAGGGCCAGGGACGTGGTCCGCCAGTATATGGCCGCCTTATTTTCGCGTTTTTCTGCCGCCCTCTCCCCCTCTCTTCCTGCAGCAGCGGGACGTTAGGAAGGGCCGATTCGTGTGCGCATTTTATGCTGACGCTTTTTTTTAGCAACTTTTCTCAGGAAAGCGAAGCATCACTGGGAACCAACGACAAAAAGGAAGGATCGAGGGAAGGGGTGAGAGAACATGTCAACAACAACGCGACTGTCGGAAGAGCGTCACCACTCACCCGGAGAGGAGAAGGCGAGGAATAAGAGGGGGAGCAAAGCAGCTCTCGCCCGGCCTTGGAGGCGTCGCAGGAAGGGTTGGCGGCCTTCAGATCTCTCCGCGCTCGGCGATACAAAATATGGCCCACTTCCTGCGTGCGGACGACGCAGCACGGGAGCCGCGATCGGTGGCGGGGTTCCGCGTTTTCCGCGCATATCACTCGGTGCCGATCGCCAGAGCTCCGACTGCAGGCTGCGCCGAGGGAACTGAGGGCGGAGGGGGAGGCTCTATTGGCCCGGCGACACGTCCTGTCTAACGCCGCAGCCTTAGGGCGCAATAAAAAGATCGCTAAGAACGCTGGAGGAGGAACGTGCCTCGCGAAACACGGACGGCGGCGACCACCTTTCCCTGCAGCCCCTTCCTGCCAAAGGGAGAAAAAAGGAGAACGCAAAGGGAGCCCGGGAACGGAGGCGTAGACTGCGAGGAATGTCGAAAAGGGACCCGCGAAGGCACGGCTCCGAGCCTTCCTCTACCCTCTACGCAAACCCCTCTCCGTTCCCTCCTCGGCGTTCTCGGCAGTGGAGAACATCGCGAGCGAAGATCTTTGGCTGAACGTGATAAATGGCTTTCCTTCTCCGTGTCTCTCCCGCTGCTCTTTGTTCCCTTTTTTTCCCCTACGCTTTGTCCCACCGTTGCCAGCCTGACGCACTTTCGTCTTTCCGGACCATCGAACCCCCTCCTTCTTTTGTTACTCCGACATTTAGTTTGGAACACGACTCATATTTATGCTGCTTTTTTGTTATTCTATTTCGCGCTTGGCAGTTTCTTATTTTTAGGGAGAAAAGAATGGAGAGAAGACGCTGTAATGGCTTTCATCGAGAAACTGTCTTACCGATGTCTCTATCGGTTTCACGCTTGTAGCTTATCGTACCAACAGCACGTGTGAGAACAGAGTTCTAGAAGATGTTGCTGCTTTTGCGCGTAAAGTTTTGGCTGCGCAGTAGCCACGCAGCTTCCGGTGTCTTGACCCGCTTGCTGAAACAAGGAGTGAGGCGTTACGCTTTAGGGACAGGTATGTTGTAGAAACGGTAGATTCGGTGTAGAATGGCCCTTTTGTAAAGTTCAGCCTGCGTTAGTGTTCTTATACAGCCCTTGCTATTGATGCAAGCTTCTGCCTTATCCATTACACTGTGTTACGAAATAAAAGTCTACGTTTATTGCGCGTGCCTGAGATACTTTCCTGAGAGGAAACAAAAATGCGAAGTTTGTTTGGTGAAATCCGGGATTGCTTGTTTAAAAAAAGTGGGCTTCGTTTAACTGCTACATAAACATGGCAGAACCTTTCTTATCATTTTTGCTGACCCACAAATTGTCATAAGATAAGTGTATATGGGATTACAAGCTGTGAATAACATTGCGGTAGGCAATGGTAAACAATGGAATGTTGTATATGCTCCGGAACACGTCATATGCGAGAGAACCACTTATTAGCTCTACTCCGTTTGAGCAGAAAATGAATGCTATTGTCTTCAAAATCATGCGCAATATTGATAATACTTTAAAAGAGCCAAAACCGTCTCAATGTTACTAATCGCACAAACTGATAACGCGCGATGTTATTCCTTTTTTCCTGTGAAGCAAGCTTATCTGAGGCCTAGTGCTCATTCTTCAGAGTGCTGCGGATAAAATTGTCTCCTAAGCTCATAAGCCCCTTAAGAGCTTAGATTCTCTTTTTTTCAGCAATATTTTGCTCAAGGATAACAACCGGCAGACTTCGTCGATACCGCAAAGGTCGTTTGCGAAACTTGTTATACCCGTCTCCCCCCAACACAGCTCAATATTTCTTGCTCGATACGTAAAAAAAAAAACATTCCACAAGTCAACAGCACCGTATATGCTGGTGGCTACGTATTCGTTCCTCCATTTGTCTTCCGAGCCATGCCGGTTTAGCGTTCCTAAAAAACAGTAAGTCCTAAAGGCCTTACACCTGAACCTACTCCGATCGTCTTACCTTTTTGTCTGATCTACATCGTATCGTGAGACATCTACACAACTTGAGTTCGAAGCAGGTCATAACCGCTTTTATCGCATTCCTGCTTTTTGCGCAGCGGTGCAGAGTAAACTGAGATATGATAAAAAATATGGCCATAGACTGCTTCCTCCTTATCGAGATGTAACAGGCCTAATCCGATCGAGGTAAGCTCTCACCTCCCGTACATTCTGGCCAATTCGTCACTCCCTTTCACTCCCAGTCGTACACGGGTTCTTGATTTCAGATAGCAGTGACGAAACCAGATCCGTCTTAGCCCGCCCTTCTCGGTGCGTCACGGCCGCGCATAATGGTTTGGATTTCAGCCCGGAGATCCATGTTTGCCGTGGAGCACTGGAACGTAAGGATCGCGCGCACGCCCGCGCACACGGGTCGTTTGGCGCGACGACGTTCCTGCGAGCGCAAGGTCTCGTCAAGCGGCAGGCAGCCTGGCTGCCTCTGCAGCTGCTCCCTCCGCCTGGGAGACGTCGCCTGAAGGCACGCGACTCGCTGTTCCCCAGGCGTGTACACACGGCCGCTTTCCCCCTGTTTACCCAGGCACGGGCCGTGACTCCGGCTGCTTTCCCTCTTGGAGACACACGCAGACAGGAGCTCGGTGGGGCCGATATGTAAACGTTGCTGCAAGTTTATTGCCGGTGTGATTTCGCCATTCGTCTCTGCTGCGGATTGTTGCGACAGCGTGTGCTCATTTTTGGAAGGGTTCTTTCTAACGTGAGGTATGTTCTAGCCGAACGTTGCGGTGTCACGCGTGAACGAAATAAAGATAGCAATCCTTTACGTCATGCGCATATTGGCGTTGCTAGGCTGGAAACATCGATGAATATTGCTGCCGAGGCGACTTAACCCGGACAGGTTTTCTCGGAATGCCCATGTTGCGTCAGCAGGAATTTCTTCGTAGATTTTTTGTGTGTTTGTTATGCGTATAAAAGCAACGAGTTTGAGTAAACAAAACAAAAAAAAAAGATATGTCGCATTAAAGTTTTCTTTTTAAGCACAGAGCGTTACCTGCCACCTTCCTGTTACATTTGGTGGCGACATTGCATGATTCTTACAAATATTACATTCGACGTGCTCCAATATACGCGGGCGAGCAATATCACATTTGCTTTATTAGACTTCATTTTTCTAAAACTAAGCATAGCAATACGGAAACGCGTCACCGTGGATAAGCATAATCTGGGATAAAGGTAAGCGCACCCATTTAAAGGATCCAAGAACTCCAGGAGCAGCTCCGCTTTTTTTTTATGATGTGAGAATGCGTGAACACCACTTAGTCGCCCAGTTGTGACATCCACTAGTGTAGATTAGGTTAGCGTCGCAGAGTTTTGTGTTGCTGATTTCAGCGTTTACCGAGCGCATGATGAGACGGAACATGCAAGCGACAACCTGTGAATATTTTGACCTTTTCATCATTAGTTTCTTCCTTTTCGTGCCTTCCTTCTTCTCTTACAATGGCCGGGAGCCTTGGCCAAGGGTTATTACAGTGTTTCACCACCCTCTTTCTTTTGCGTGTTTTCCTTTATCTCTCCCTTTACTATAACTAAAACCAGTCGCACTGGACAGGCTTCTATTTAGGGTTAGCGTCAGGCAACCGTAACGTTCAGCTTAGCGACCTGCCAAGCGTCGTAAAGCCCTTTGGCTCTTTGTACGTTAAGCTGCGGATGTACCTGTAAACGTCTTAATAAAACTTGTTGAGCTAGTAGGTTCATGCTTACTGGAAAGAATAAAATGGGCGCTAAAGAGACGAAAACGAAGTACACAAAGAACACATACAGCAGTCATATGTGTTCTTTGTGTCTACTTCGTATGTGTTCTTTGTGTCTACTTCGTCTTCGCCTTTTGTACGTGTTGTATGTCTCGTCTCTTGTATCTTCATTTTTTGTATGGCGCCTGTAGGTGTTCTTTGTGTCTACTTTGTCTTCGTCTCTTTAGCGCCATTTGATTGTTTCCTGTAAACTTCGTAAGACCTCGAAACATCACATTAGGCCTAACATCGTGCAGTCGCATACCCTTGTCCCGTCGCCTTGTGGCGCGCTAGCCTGCGCATACCCATGTTCGCAGCCAATGGGGGCGTTACACAGGGGAATACCTGTACATTTCTGCTACAGGTTTTTAACTCACTGATCTCGAAAACTCAGCTAAGTAATGCTTGCATCTTAAAATTAATCTGATAATACCTTACTGCAAACCGCGACCCTACGTTTACTCTCACTACCGCTCACCGTATCACAGCGGTCGACATGGCTGTGACTTTTCTTTCTTTTTTTAGTTTCGCTTTGTTCGGCAAAAGCACTTCATAAAACAATTTCAGAAATTCGAGGCTGTAGTACTTTCTCTTGATTATGAAATTCTTTCCTCCTTGCCTTTCACTTTAGCTACTTATTCCCTTTTCTGCCCCTTCATGGCCGTCCTTTACTTGAACCGGCCATACCACCCTGCTTTTAACAATATGGAATGCTGCATCATTTGCGTAATTCATGAGACTTACCTGGCTGAAAATAATGCAGTTCGTTACCTGTTCATGCTAGACAGAAAAAAAAAAATTGCATGGATACATTTCTTAAGATTCGACGAATAATTTTTCTCCTGGCTCTTTTTGGTTTTTCGACCCACAGATTCTTTATGGAAGTGGTGCTGCCTGCAAGAGAAAGAACCTTTCTCTTGTCCTTCCGTATTTTTTCCTCCTCGGTTTGGCAACTGTAGGCAGAGGCGGTAACTGCAAGTTTAGAGAATGTGACCGGGCAGGCCGTTTCAGCTTCACACGTAGTAAAATTTTGTGTAGGAACGTTTTATTCGTGTTGCTCATTACTTCGTTTTGGTGTCTCACTTTCGCGTTAGTTCCCGAGAGACACGAGTAACGGCAAAGGGCTAAGCGGGGAGTTAGACTGCCCCGGAAATAGTAATGGCGGAAAGAAAAAGAACCAAATGTCTCGATTACCTGCGGCCATTTCTGTACAGAGAGGAAGGACCAGGAACGATGCTTCACTGCCGTATGTTCCGCGAGACAGTCCATCCTGAAAGCTCGCTTCCCTCGGGATTGGGACCCAATCCTACGTCAGAGGATTCGGGAGATGGGCGCTTGCCATTGCAATACATTGTTGTCTGCAAATAAAAGCTCTTCCAGAAGGCCCTTTCCTTCCGCAAGGAAGCAAGCCTTGGCTTTATGGAGAGTACTTGTTTGAAAACTCGCTAAGGACGCGCTGTCACTTTTTTTGTACGGCTTTTTTTTTTTTTACTTTGTTTCTCGCTGTTTCCAAGCCAGCGGAATCGAATTGGCCGGAGAAGGGAACAACCCAAGGACTCCCCGAACGGCCGTTTTCGGGGGCTTTCGAGCACGGGAGCTGTTTAGGTTCGGAATGACCCTGCACAACGACCACAGAAAAAAAAATGTCGACGTTTGGTTTTTGATGAGTTGCTAACTCGGTTTCAATTTTCAGTATTAGGCCGTGGACCTTGGCTGCGCTGCGCCGTGCCAGGCGCCACATATAGACGAAACGCGCACGCACGCACCCGCACAGATGCACACGCACACACACACGAGCTGTACCCTCCATTTTGCCCTCCATATACCTCCTGGGTCTCTTTCCTTTCCCTATTCCTCGTCTTAGAAGTCATATTTTCCCCTTCCCTCCCCTTCTTCTCTACCTCCATTCCCTCCCTTCACCCTCTTCAATTTGAAGCCTAAATTGAGCTTGCCACAGGAAAATGGTTATAGAGATGATTGACACACTTAAATGGTTAGAAGAAGATTGAAAACACACCGGAGTACTGAGTTAAGGACCCAAGAAAGACAACGGCAATTAAATCAGTTTTAGTACACCTTGAGGTAGGCGCATTTTCACGGCAGCATGTCCTGAGATGTAGCCAGGATGCTCTGAAAACCCATCTCCAAATACTCAGTATATCATCTCGTACCTTCTTCCTGACTCGGGTCAGTGGCAAGAGTCGTAGTGGCGAGGAGGTTGCAGTAGGCGCGCACTCACGTGTTGTACGAGTCCTCGGGTTGGAAAAGGTCGAAGTCTAGGAAGATGACTTGGGCCCGCTCGATGCCTTCACCACTGAAGTGATACGTGCACCGCGTCTCGGCGGGGTAACCATCCGGGTAGCCCGGACTCGTGAATGTCCCGTTTCTTGACGCCGTGCTGCTGAACAACTGGTCGCAACCCGACCCTGGAAACAGTGCAAAACGGAAAGTTTTCTCTCATGAAATGGGCTAAATTGACGAGGGTACTGTGGTACTGTAAATTACAAAAAAAAAAAAAACAGGAATCCAACTTTAAATGAACAAGTGAATGCACGCATGAAACAACTGAATAAGTAATTGATCATTCTGTCAACCTCACATCATATTACTAAACTACCTTCGCGGGTGTTCAGGGTCTAATTTTCTCTGTTTGTAAATAGATGGCTGCCTAATTACGCTTTCGCCTACACTACGAAGTTGCTTATTTTCTGTTGGCGTGCTTTTGCCTCAGAACATCCCACATCGCTGTCTTCGGGAGCTTCTCTCTAATCTCCTTAAATTGTTGTTCTTTTGTTTGAGTAGTTGGGGTGAGCAACCGACCAGTCTCCACTAATTACAATTGTAGTTTTCGTTGCGGCTTTGTCAGATGTGGGAGCAAAAAATCATAAATAAGAATGGAGTTAACCGAAAGCATCATGTCTAAGTTACGCTAGAGAAACGGCACTTTACGCATACCGCCTATCTTAAACCGAGCAGGAACACAGACATTTCGAACTATTTTTACAGAGGTGGGTGTAGTTGTTTTTTTTTTTTTTGCATGTCAAGCCGAGCGTATCAATAATTATAAGCTGAGAAAAATGAGACAGGTGGCTTATTAGATCCCTCATGAAGGCCACCGTTTCATAAAGAAAAATAAAGTAGTGTTGGCACACCATTGATACAGGAATTTCAAATTGCGCTGTAGAAACTGAAACGCAATAAATCAGAAAAAAAAATTATACTTTAAAGTTGGCGTACTCCGCGAGGGGTAAGCCTGGGGTCCAGGCCCAGCGCGAGATAACAAGTGAACACACAGACATAGAAAAGAACGCCATAATAGAAAACAAGAAAATAGCAGCAACTTTTGCACATGCACGTAAAAAATAGTATAGAGGGAACAATGGTAAGACGTCTCTAGTAGAAGGGAAAGAGCAAGCACAAAAGTAAAGCTATTTTCATTTGCAAAAACGATTTTACTAGAATTACAATAAATAGGAAGGCGTATACAGCGATGCCGAACCTGATCAGGTTTTTCAGCATCTTGTCACCCCATCCTATGTTTGTCATACCTGTAGTTTTGCTGAAGTGCAAATGCTGCGGTGGAAGGTTATTAAAACAAACCGTGTGGGACATAGAAGGGTACACAATACATAAGTAAATCGGCTTTAACATGACGACATAAAACGTTATAAACAACGTGCTTTCTTGAGTATTTCACGTTAATTCGAGCTTCGGAAAAATTTTAACAGTTATGCATAAATAGAGCTCGTTTTTTTGCTTGTGTCCGCTCATATTGTGAATATTTGGGCCGGTCAGTTTAAACAACCTATGAATACTAGGTGAAATGCTTAGGGATTGGAAGAATATTGCATGAATTAGGTAAGCGTGGTTTAATTGTCAGAAAAATATTACTTGGTCGTAAATCTGAAATGAGTATTTTAATTGAACCAGTCTAACGCTCTGACATTCGCTTAAGTAAGCCTACAAGGACGTGTTCTGGACAATATTAATTCTCACACTGTATGTATTTCCGTAGGAGTAAGGGTTCAGACTATTTCCAAATGCTAGAAAAGCCATCGCTAACAGCCAAATCCTTTAAATTCGAGGAATCCTTGGAGGATCGATCGTTAGCTCACTGGACGGAGTCGGGGCTTCGATAGGCAACACGTTATATTCCAGATTCCCATGAGCACATAAAAACACGCCGCTAGATCTCTAACGACTTCGGACAACTAAGACATCGATTTTTTAACGAGCGTTAACCATTTGTTAACCAAGAATCCTTTGCACAGCCCCGCATGACTTTATAACCGACGGAATTTCGCAGTACACTTTGTGGACTTTTCAATTTTCTCCTCTTCTTTTCATAATGTCGTACGGAGTACTGCCTGTCACTTAACACCCATTTTCAAAGCTAAAGTTTGTGCCTTAAAACTGCGCTATGAAGCGATCTGTAAGGAAAAGATACGGTACACAACCTAGATAAATTACAATGAACGTCACCTGCAAAGAACGAATAGCTCTAAAATTCTCTGGGAGAATTAATTGCATTAGAAGCCCAAACACCATTTTCATCTAAGTGTAGGTAAGTACTCCTTCAGCAACTTCTACTACTAGCTCAAAAAAAAAAAACGCGAACAGTCCTGAGACAAAGTCAGGGATTGCGTAGTTTTGTCATAAAAGTTACAACAGTCTTTTAGTTAGCAATTACCTAACGGGCACTGTCCTTGCTAGCGGAGCCCGAACGACGTCAAGAATGGCTTCAGACATGTCTCAGGCAGGCACGCCGGCCGAATATTTACACCGCCCCGAGTTCGCGTTATATATTGCCGCATTTTTGTGCTATCTACAACCATAATACGCCCCAACTTTAATTAAGATCTACTACGTCTTGCCCATTTATGATGTTGAATTTACAGCAAGAACTTTACATACGCATTTCGTAATGTTTTCACTGCTTTTAATTAACCGTAAGCTCATTCAGCGTACATTAATTACGTTAATATCCCTTAAGTGCAAACTGCCTACACTCAGTTTGAAGAGTGAGACGAAGGTTATATCATCACCTCCCGCTATTTCGCGACAACCCTCGTGTCTGGCTTTCACGTCAATGTTTTTTTTTTCTGTTAGTAGCCTTTACCTGCTTTCTTTTGCATGTTTTTATGCTTCGTAAGTTTCACCGAATAATTATTGATTCCCTGTGCCCCACGTTTCCCACACTCCCATATATGTTTACAGGTCTTGGAATTCTCTACAGCGAGTACAAAGATGCCGCCCAACAAAATGAACCCGGGCAAGTGCTGTCGTCGACGCAGCTAATCGAGCGGGGTTCGTTGGCCAGGTAATGCTTATTTCAGTTTTTGCTTCCCCACAACTGCGAACAAACAATGCGGAGGAAAAGTTTTGTCTAGACAGCGTAGCAACATTGCTTGAAAGCACGCAAGCGTCTTTGTGCGGCCGCGGAACGCAGACGCATAGACGCTGATTGGACTTCTTTTTCGGTGAATGATAGCGGAGCACGTTAGCCGATCCGAACCCCATCTTTTCGCGTTGGCATCTTCTTTTCTCTCGCTCTCTCTCTCCCTCTCTCTCTCTGCATGGTAGGTGCATCTCGTCAAAGAAAGCCTCCCGCTTCGCGTGCCATTAACTGGGCTCGCTGAATAGGGAACCCGATAATTAATTAACGCGGCCGTTCTATTCGTGGAACAAAAGGACGGAATCCCGGAGGCTAATGAAAAATGAGCACGGGCTGTCACACGCCGGCTAGGCTTGTCGCGAAGGGCAGCGACAGTTCCGAAAAACCAGAAATCGACTTTTATAAAACGCTCGTCTACGCGAGAGAGAGCTGTAAAGGGGCACTTAGCGAGAGCTTCGTAAAGATCTTCGCGGTTCTCCATCGTTGAAGTACGCGGAATCGCGCTGACTTCTGCGCGAAAACCGATGTGCTAAAAGGCAGTCCGATGGGCAGATTGCAGTCAAAGCTAAAGTGTCTGTAGATGCACTGTTCGTAAATGAGGTTTGCACTCCCCTGCAAATGCTCCGCTGAGGGAAGGCACCGGTACTACAATCTTGTAAATGGAGGCAACGTCTTTGTGCTAAGCGACAGCTTTATAGAGACGATATTTTAAGGAACTTTGACGCATAGCACTACCTTACACGTCAGCTTATATCTCCAGGTAAAATCGCTGGAACCTTTATGGCTTCATCTTGTACTAAGGCTGAAATATAACAAATTGTTTCAATCTAAACACCAAATACTCAATACTAGGTATAAAGGGATGATGATGATGCTGCTGATGGTAATAATATTAGTAATTTTCAACTGCCGAATACCCTATTCCGGGATGCCGGCTTTTCCTACTAACTTCACCAGCACTTAGCCAGACGAATGTATCCTTAGGCATGCAATTTTGCCGTGTCATGGCTGTACCAAATTTTCTGTTTTCATCCACTACTTGTCCCGTAGTTGGGGAACCACAGCGTGATTTCTTTCATCGATCTATCATATCTTCTTCGCATAGCAGTAGCGCATCATGACCCAAAGGCACTTGCTATAGGCGGCGTGGCACTGAATAGACAGTAGAGGCCTAATCAATCAAAGCACGTTACCTACACCAATCGACTACGTGGCAAGAACTGGACAAATTTTCGCTTGATGTTATGTTGAATGTTTTTACTTATAAAATTACGTTTATGCTGATTCTGTAATTTAACTGTTCATTATTTTATGAATATGAAGTTGAAGTAAACGAAGGAGGCGCTGGCTCAGCCCCGAAGCCAACCAACACTTTCCGTTCTCTAAGCAGGCGTACACGTTTCCGCTATTCAAGGTCCCGGAAGATTTAAGCATAATTATTGACTGATGACTAAGATTGAACACCATTGCAGCCAAGAGAAAAGATTACTTAGAAGGAAGCAAATGCAATTTTGTGATTGCGACAGCGCGCGCGCACACACACGCACCCGCGCACGCGGCGAACGCACACGCACGCACGCACACACACATGCATGCGCGCACTCCCTTCATCCCTACCTCCCTCCCTCCCTCCCTCCCTCCCTCACTCACTCACTCACTCACTCACTCACTCACTCACTCACTCACTCACTCACTCACTCACTCACTCAGGTACGCGCGCACACGCTCGCACGTCAAAACCTAGAGAGAGAGAGAGAGAGAGAGAGAGAGAGAGAGAGAGAGAGAGAGAGAGAGAGAGAGAGAGAGAGAGAGAAAGGACGCAACGCATACTCTAACCTAGCTTTCTGTACAGCTCTACTGCATCTTCTAGCATACTGGGCTAGCAAATGTCGGCTGAGCCCTAGACTGCATTCCTTCTCAAAAACTCGCCGTGAAGGAGCGACGATTACACTGTCTTTGGAACGGATATCTGTCTCTGCAAACTATAGTGGATAAAGAGTGTTTTACTACTCATACAATTTTTGAGAAGAACCACCTCCCTTGAAGTCCGCAACCAAAAAAAAAAAAAAAAAAGAATCCATCCGTTCTCGAGCACGGTGAACACGTACAACCTTAGTCGCGAGCGTTTTCACCTTCCAATAATCGCAGCTCTTGGGAGACATGAGAGGCGGGGTAGTCGACCGGGTGGTGAGAAAATGTGCTCGTTAGCGAAGAGAAGCCCCGAAACTACGGGCAACAAGCTCAAAATCGTCGTCGTTGTTAATCTAATTTGGAAGGCACCGCCTGGGACCAAGAAGCACGACATGCGGGCGAACATAACAACCAAGAAAGACGCAAAAGCACGGTACCCTCTTTCTTCGGCCTTGTCTCGCAGTGTCTGGCAGGATGCACAGCGCTTGCGATGCCTCGCCGCTTTCTGGCACGCCTTCCGCCCCCGAGCGACGCGGCGCCCACCCCTCATGTCACTACCACGCCCCATCTTCTACGCTTCGCCCGTTTATTTTGCTTTGCTGTCCGTCCTTGTGCGAAAGACGGAGAACGCAATTCTAGCGCGGGGCGTCTGTTTCCTCCTGAAGCTACCCAGCCGCCGATTGACACCTGCTAGATAAGACGGAAGCCTTACTGCCCGTTACCGTTCGGAGTCTAGTTCGCTTGCGCGATTGGCCGGGCTTAACAATGCATCAGGACACTCTTAGCGTGATGGGCTTAATTAAAATAGGGTACAGAAAGCCGGAAGAAAAGGCCTCCACTACGTTGCGGTAGTTGCGGCCTATAACTTTTGAGCTTTGGAGTCGATTAGGTGTTGGCTCGACCTTTCCGCAGTCACCCCTGGTGCCTGTGCCCTGAGCGAAAGGTTTGGTGCGTTGAGCCTTTAGTTTTCTTTTTTTTTTCTACACTCGTTCGAGGCCTGCGCGGTATAATAAGCAACAGAAATGACCAGTGCACAGACGACGTAACAAAAAGGTGTAACTGAGAGGGCCAGAGAGAGAGAGAGTGGCAGCGGAAACGGGAACAATGAGGGAAAGAGTAAGCGATAAAAATGTTGAAAGAACAAAAAAAAATAATTAAAATAGGGGTAATGAAACCAAATGCGACCGCAAGCGTCGAGGCTCAGCGCACCACCATGAGCCTGTACAGGCGCCCTTTCTTTTCGGAGCCGCAAAAGTGTGTAATACGGTTGTCCGGGGCTGGGAAAGCGGCACACGTACGAATTCTGGCGCGGCGCGAATTCTTTCCGCTGGGAAGGCGGAAAGCATTCTCGTTTTCGGGTGGGGCGGAACCACCGCCGCGTTGTGGTCGGTGCTTCCGAGAGAAGTAGAGAGAGAGAGAGAGAAAAAAAAACAGAGAACAATGTATCTAAAAACAAGAAGGGAATGCCCGGCTTTCTAACAATGTCGGACTCATGAACTGCGAGGCGCATGGTCGTTTCCGCACAAATTTATTTCCAGCGAGCATGATAGGGGAACCGAGAACGCTGCTTTGTATTTTTCCTGAAAAACAGCGCTTCTCCACTTTCGCCGTATACGAGGTCACGTATCTGCCGGGCGCTTTTGCGGAAAGGTTGCGCTTCAGTTATGCAAAAATGTGAATAGTCTTTATCGCGCCTGGCGTGGTAGGAATGAAACAGCTCCGCAATCGGAACGGTGAGGGGAAAATAGCATTGTGGGATAAGGCAGAACACACGTACGCACAAAGAAACGTAATTGGCGAAAGTCATATGCGGCGTGCGTAAGATTATTTTTTTTCAAATTTTATCATTTCGTTTTACGCAACGGTGAAGCAAGAACTGCAAACGTCGCACATTGGTTCAACGAATTAAACACAAAAAGTAGTGTACCAGCAGTGGTAAAGACATGCTGAGCATGGTAGGACGTCGGCGGTTTCACTTATTTTTGTGTGAACCAGCTCCTTGTAGATATGCAGTACGCATCGTTTTGCCTATAATCGGTATAAATAAACAGTAAGAGTTGATCAACGTGGTGGCACCGCAATGAACGTTGGAGAGTGTTTTATGGGGCATGAAAACTATTTTTCTCCGTCAAACATAAGAATATTGTAAGAAGTGCGTATCGTTTCTTTTGTTTGTTTCTCATATTTGTGATTGCGGACTGTCGCAAACAGGAATCCGGGAATATGCCGATATCAAGTCACAACACCGGAACAGATTTCGCTCGAAAAAATGCTTACTTAGCTCTATCAAAGGACGCGCAATTTTCTTCAAACTTAAATTCCCCATGCAGCTCTTCATAACACCAGAAGGGGAATCGATGGCATGGCTTTATTTGAACATTATATGCGATATTCATTCACTGAGTAACACCTTCACCATGTAAATTTGGGGCAACTCACAAAAAATACCTTCAGGCTACCCTAGTGCAGAGTTGAAATGCCTTTTCGCCTCATAAATCTTCACGCGTGTGTGCTTCAAGTTTCTTCTTTGGTTATATACCCTCGCACCGTGCCTGCCCTCCCGCGGGCTCTGCACTCATATACGGCATGCGCCGCGGTGGAGGTTCTTGATCTTAACCTTACTTGAGCCTTTTTTTTCTGTCAGAACACTCGAATAACCACGATTCATGCACCACGACTGCTGCCGCGACAAGAACGATCGAAGCGGACAGCGCCGTAGCTGACGATGGGGCGAGTGGCGCTTCCTCTCTATTAGGGCGAAGCTGTTAACTTCTCGTTGGTCAGAAAATTTTGTCTGGTAAACAAACAACCCAGACAAAACCCAACAGTTCTCGCCAAAGACGCCGAGCGCATGCGTCAGGCTAATCAGGCATACAGCACATAGCTCAGTATTCGTGTAAAAAAAAACACAAAATAAACATCGAAACCACATTATGGATGATAAGGCGCCGGTGAACAATCGGACCCCCCTCCCCTACCACATGTTCTGGTAAAGATTAGATTTGCAGCTGCTCTCGAAAGGGGAGGGGCGTGACGTCTTTCCAGAGCCATCGCATGCGTGAAGCTAAGGAGGACCCGAAAGTTCTCACCCAAGACACAGAGCGCATGCGTCATGACCCAGCATTTTCCGCCAGAGAAGCAGAGTTGAAGCGACAAGCCCGCCGAGACAAGCAGGAACATTTCATACCCTCCTCCATCAGCAGGTGTTGGAGTTAAAACAGCGGCGCTGGACCTCCACTTTCACAACGTGGGATAGCGCTCATTTTTTCCCCTTGCACTCTTAATGCATGTCAGCACCCATTTTCGTTAACCCTTTTGTCTTTGTTATTCTACTTTATTGCTTTATCTGTCTTACTCCGTCTACAGTTTCTTGCCGGACAGTAACACGCGGGAGTGTATTGGGACCTTAGCGAAGGTGCCTTCAAGACAGTTAAGGGAGTGTACAAGAGTGGTGCAGATTTTTGCCATTTTACAGGGTAAGAACTCAGACTTACGTGATGTAAGCGGCCACCTTACTTTTTTATCAATTGTCATCCGCAACGGTGGCTATGTGGCTAAGGCGTTGCGCAGCTTAATATATGAGTTCGATCCCGCCCGTGGTGGTCGTTTTCCTGAAGGCAAAAACAACAACAACACACCCATGTGTTGAGATTCTGGCTCACGTTAAAGATTTCCAGTTCGTCGAAATGAACACACAGTCTTTCACTAAGGTGCGGTTTATAACCGACTCAATTGTTCGGCCAATTCTAAGATATTTGATATGTAAATAAAATACGGGAGGCGGACAACGTTACAAAGCTAGGCCACCAGGAAGGTCTAGACCACCATGAAAGTCAAGATCACCAGGAAGGTTTGTGTGCGCCTATGCTGCTGTAGCTGCGAATAACTTCCCGCTGTAGATGCTCCCTTCGTGCTGCAATACTATGATACTTTCTCGCAGTATCATAAAAGTCACAGGTTTATTGTACAATATATATGCGTGTAGCAGTCGTGTCGGCTTGCAGTGCCTACAGAAGAAACACCTTCCGGTTTTCTTCTCAGACAGACGCTTACATGCAAGACACGGTCCTGGAGGAAACGAAAGCACCTCCAGTTACTTTTGCTCCGTAAAGGGTGCACTACCGCATACTGAGTCTAACTGTGGCGAAGCCTACTTTGAAGCGCATTACTTTCGTAGGTCACTGTTGGGGTTTTGTTGTTTATTCCACCGAATGACGGCATAAAGAAATAAGATAGAACAATGGGTAGAAAGAGTTTACAACTTGTTACGGGCAAAATTTGATTTGAGCCTTCTGCATAGACGCCCGAACTATTTCGGAGAGGTGGGCACGTAATCACCCCGACACAAAGAGGTTGCTAAAATAAATAAATAAATAAATAAATAAATAAATAAATAAATAAATAAATAAATAAATAAATAAATAAATAAATAAATAAATAAATAAATAAATAAATAAATAAATAAATAAATAAATAAATAAATAAATGATCTAGGTGGCGGACGGAGTCGGACAGGTGGTTTAGCGGCGACTATGTGGACATGAGCCTGCACTTCTCGCGTCCGATTGGCAGAAGTGGCAATGTTCGCACTCAGAATGATTCGGGAAGTCCTCGAGTGTGGTGTGCACGAGAGAGAGTATTCGCTTCCTTTTATGAAGGAATTTTGCGCTGGCGTCCCCTGTAGCAAATGAAAAGTGTTGGAAAATGCCATCAAGCTATGTGTCTACATAAGAAGAATTTAAATAAACTCCTTCATGCCATAAGCATACCAAGAAAGCATGCAAACGTCACGCTACCCAATATGCGGAACAAAGAGAACATCGTTTATAGAGATTTAGGCTTACCAAGAAGACTGAACGAGATCTGCCCAAAATTACGTATTCAAAAGCACTCTATTGAGGGCTCGGTCGGTGTTGCTTGCGACGAGGCGATCATCTACGGTTCAGTTCGGACGCGTCGCTATCGAGCTTACTTTACGGGGTCATGCCTGTGTTGGCGGAGGAGGTTCTAATGCAAAGGGGGCGTCATTCGTTTTTTACTGGGCTCGCGCGGCCAGGACCGCAGATGAGAATGTGCCTAAAGTGTTCTCTTTCGACTTTTAATAAAATCTTCGAAGAAACTGTGTCGCCTAGTATATCGTTCGTGCGCGTCAGGTGTCTGAAACCAGCGGCAAATTCGAAACGTGCGGACAGATAGTAAGCGGACATCTCGACCTGCATGAAATAGAAACTACGTTGTCGAGAAGCGTTTCCGACTGCACTCGCCTGTACGTCAACCCTTGAAAAACGGTGCAGTGAATATCAATAACGTCTTAACCAGGGCTACTTGGGAGTCTTGCTGGTTCAGACATCTGTGTTCAGTTATGCACGGTCTTTTAGTGGCAATTTAGAAAGATGAGGAAGCAATTGGCTTACTTCAGTATTCAGCATGGATGATCTCGTTCGACACAATTTTTTTCCGTGAGGGAAGGGGGGACGCGGCGTTATCAGGACAGTGGTCCGATTTTTTTGTCGATATCATGGTCACAGCCATAAATACTAGGAAATACTTTTTCCACAATCATGTTCGCTCTTAGTGCCCACCTGAACATGGCCGAACAAGGTTATTCATTTAAAATCATATAGGCCAAATATCGTCTCCGCTGGTAGAGGGTTTGTAAAGCTCCACCAGAAATTCAATAGTGTGATTGTGGGGTTTAACACGCCGACGCTATACAGGCGATGCGGCAAGCCGGAGTGGATGGCTGCGGATTAATTTTGACCACATTGGGATCTTTAGCCTGCGCCGAAATCTCGAACATGCGGGCGTTTTCGCTTTTTCCCTCCATCAGATAAGTGCCAAAAATTCAGTAAGAAAGGCGAAAAAGTATTCAAAACGCCATTTTTAATAGAAAGATGGTTAAAACGCAAATATTACCCCCATGCAACCTGGGTCTAATTTCAAATCCGCAATCCAAACTGCTTCGAACATGTCGAAACAGCACAATATTAAAAAAAAAAGTCGAAATGGCACAATCGGATAGTCGTTGGCTTCATAACGCGACAGACCCAGGTTCGATACAGACCAAGGGGGCTAGGTTTTGTTTTTTTTCTTGAGCCACCTTATGTGCGTTTGAGTAAAGCCCCTGTGTAAGTTGGTTTTTTGCAGTGCGTATTGCGTGTAACGATTTGGATTTTGGACTTTAACTTTGGACTTCGAACAAATCGGCTTTCGAGCAGAAAAAGCTTCGCGCTTTAGCCATCTTTTACATCACCCACGATCATTATCATCGTTAGAGAAATGTGACTTTCCTGCTCTGCGTTATGGGACAACGTCGCAAACAATGAGTCATAGAAAGCTTGGCTTTAAAGACTGGTGTCTACTATTTTCTAGTCTGTTCCGGAGACCACAGAATGAATACTCGTACGTTATGTCCTCGGACCATCTTTTTTTCAGAAGAGCACCCCCTGAGGAAACGAGCACGCTATATAAACTTTCCATATCGTGACGTAACTGTGATTTTAGAGAACTAAACGAGCCCATTGGTTAACAATTATGGTTGTTTCAAAGACAATTCTTCGCTTTGTTCTATAGCTAAGCATGCTTTATTCCTCAAGTAAAAGTTCATCGAATGCTTTCGACACCTTTTTTTTTTTTATTTTTCTTCTTCTGAAAATGAAAAGGTTTATCATGCCAGCCTATTTAGTTGTGAAGTGCTGTCGACTGCCGTGTTTTCGTAATCTAGCAGATTGATGTATTTCATGTAAATTGCTTATATACGACAAGAAAAGGCTACCTTGCTTCAATACACATTTCAACCCCTAAAAATGGCTTTTTCTTAAGTACGTGAAAAGGCCTTTCTTGGTCCGTCCCGCTGTAGCTCCTCGGACTCTTTATTGTTCCCACAGCACCTAAAATTTTTTTTTTGTTCCAAGAAGGCGAGCATACCACACACAACCTTCCAGCAAGCCCCGTGGAGCCCGGGAGCCATGTGTTGTACATCCTTGTTATGCGTTATAGTAGACTTCTTCAAAAAGATACCCGACGTACGTCGGAGTGCTTTTAGGCAACTAAAAAGTAGCTAAGCTCAACTTATCAATACTTGGGCTAAAAATCAGCGGGATACGCATACCTCGTGTCACAAACAAACCCAAGGCCTCAGTAAAGAGTAAGAACGGTATGAGCACATGGACTACTAATATATCTAATAAGAAAATGGGAACAAAGTAATGCCAGCCTGGTGGAGGGACATTGCTGCAACACGGAGCACATAATTCAGCACCACGAATATTAAAGTGGGACAAGATCGAATGCAGTCACAATAACGGGTACGAAGACACTGAGGGCCGCTGAATTTTTGCGTTAGTGGCGAAAACAAACAGGAAACTCGACGGGCCTGACTAACAACGTGCGAGACATGCAGGTGAAATTCTAAATTATAATTTAGCCGAAATCTGCTGTTATGTTCCGGAGTTTATCTACAGAGTGTTGGTAACTGAGCGCTGTGCTGTTACGCTTCATGCGGATTGAAATCATCGAGGTTTTGGTAAAGTTTAGTTGGTGCCTGGGCTTTATGGAGCGCATTTCTCAGCGAAACCTATATCATTTTGTAACCTGAGACAGTTCTGTACTGTTCCTAATTCGCGGTATAACTTTCAATTGTCAGCGACCACCAATATTTTTGAGTTTTGTACCTGCAATGACAGGTTATTAAAAAGCACCAAGTACAATAAACGCCAAAGGTGCGAGCCCTGGTGCCCGCCTATAATAACGCCAATGGCTGAGATGAAAATTTTATTGGTTCTTGATATTTGATTAGTAACTTCAGACCATTCAATGTAGTTCAGACCATTCAGATCAGACCATAAGGTGTAGTTTGTATCTCGTAAAGTTTAACAAAAGTATTTTGTGTGAGGCCTTGTGGAATCCATTTGTCGTATAGAAATAGACTGTGTCTACTCGACCGCCGTTGTACACAAAAACCGGCTATATCCATAGAAGCCACTAGAATATGTGTCTAAAGAGTTTTGTTACAAATTCTTGAAAATTCAGAATTTTTGTTTGAGGTAAACACAAAAGAGGTCGTATATACGACCACTTCAAAAGCTCCTGAGCAGCCACATCCGAATGACCCAGGAGGCAATTTTCTCGCATAACGTGACTCCAGATCTCTTCATCTTTTTGAGGGGCATTACTCACTCGGCTTATTTTACTGGGGCAAGCAAATATTAAAGCCATCTAGGCTCGGTGTGTACCTCGCGATAGAAAAATGTTCGTCGGTAGAAGTCATTTGATGGTACCTAGAGTTAGCAACTCGTTCATCTGCCCCCCCCTCCCCGCAATATATCACTAATGGGGGGGGGTGGGGGGGGGGCGGTCGTGACTCCTTGCCCTGTGGACACTAGTGTCACCACAAAGTAAAAACTTCTCCTGCACCAATAGCTTCGAAGCAGAGTGCACCCTGCCTGGTGTTGCGCACATTCCTTGCGCGCGATGTCACCTGTTTGGATTTGTTGCCGGAGTCCATGGCTAGAACAGGCACACTCTCTGATCGTAGGTTTCCAGCATCAAAACGACATGGTCTATATTTTCAAGGCTCTGTATTTAGTGAAACCGATTTCGGAGCCCGTAGACGAACCGTACCTGGGCTTGGAGTGGTGTAGAAGGGCGCGTCGGTCGTTTCTACCGCCGCATCTAGACTTTGTATCGGAGACCAGGAAGGCGGCGTAGAGGCACAGCGGGAAAGCCAGGCCTGCAGGAGCTCTACGGGTACAAACATTAAAGCTTTATTAGGCGCGCACTTCAGTGATTGAAGTTGCACTACAGAAAAAAAAAGCAGTGAATAAACTGCGGAGTCCAAACGCGGGTATACTTAAAGCACATGTCGCATGGGTTCAGGCATCATTACGCTAATGGTCTGCGCGCTTGGATTACAGCAATCATTGCTGAAATACTTTGCACGCCAATATTGATTTGTTAGGCAGGAATGTTGGAAAGCTTTAATCACCGTTCTTCTATTTGAAACTTGAACTAGGATTTTCGGAACTACGCATGAAAGCATCTGTCAGTCCTGTCATGTGTGTGAGAGAGCTACAAAGTCGAAAGACATGCTGGGGTTATTTTTTGTTTTATGTTGGTAAGTTCCATCCTGTACAATTCCACAGAACATTTCCTGCAAACTAATTTAAAAGTATGTATTTGTGAAGTTCTTCTGTTTTGGCAGCGATAATGATCACGGGAGAAATTTGACGACCAATTTGTGCAGGGAATAGGTCCCGTGTACAGGCACTGCGGGAAAGAACACAAAAAAAACATTACGCAAATTGTCTGGGGTTGCATAATTATGAGCAAGAAATCACGGAATACTTTTAGAAGGAACATCTAAAAACTCATTAACACAGTTCGAGCTGTTTGTCCAACAAAACCAGCAGCCTTAAACGTCAACACAACAACCACAATATGTTCACTTTGTCGTCCCCCTTTCGTCTAGCCTCAGCTGGAACTTCTCCTCCGATAACCATCTCACCGGTACACGGCATTCCGGTTCGTAAACTGTACAGAACTGATGGTACCTAACGCCATCTACCGGTTCGCTGGCTCCACCTGGTAACGTAAGAGACAGCTTAGACGGCGTAAATTGGGAACAAATAACAGACGCTTAAAAGTTCTCGCATCAAACTAGCTAAGAATATACCTGCCTTCGCCTTTCCCACACAGCGGCAGCTGTACGTCTTGAAAGGACAATACGCACCCGAAGAAGGTCCCCCTTCGGCGTAGTGAAGTTCCTCTTCGAAGTAGTAGGTGGCCTTGAACCCCTGGCCCGGAGACTGGCTCCGGCTGACGAATTCCACGAACATGTCGGGCCCCGTCGACAGCAGCTCGACGAAGTAGTGCGTGTTGCAGAACTGGGCGATTACGCGGGCAGCCTTGTCCTTCCCGTCATGCACCACTATTGTGTCCGGACTGGTGAGGCAGCTGCAAATAAATAAATAAATAAATAAATAAATAAATAAATAAATAAATAAATAAATAAATAAATAAATAAATAAATAAATAAATAAATAAATAAATAAATAAATAAATAAATAAATAAATAATGTCTCTTTCTTAAGAAAAAGGTGGTTAAAACGCGCAGCGACTTCGGCCAAGCCTCAATGGTGCAATCGGATAGACGTCGGCTTCATAACGTTTAAAATAACGTCGGTTAATAATGAGACTGCTTATAACTATGCATTGCTGAATATGGACCCACAACTAGCCTTTGACTATGGGTCCAAGCACCGTTGCAAATATTATGTACGTATGCTTGAAATAAAATGATTGATTGATTGATTGATTGATTGATTGATTGATTGATTGATTGATTGATTGATTGATTGATTGATTGATTGATTGATTGATTGATTGATTGATTGATTGATTGATAACACGAGGGGCTCAGGTTAGATTCCGACTACGGGGAGCGCTTCTTTCCTGACGCGCGTGGCATGCCTTCGCTTATCATCATCATCGTACTGTGAAACCCGTTGTGTAAAGTTGGCTTTTCGGCAGTTTCTTAATTTATCTCCGTTATGCGTTTACTGTGTAATATGAATTTACAATAATTATGTTTTCATGTTCTGTTTCCTTTATGAAGGCTTAACAAATGAGCTTAGGCTGTTTTGCTGCAATTAAACTCTTTTGCTCTATATTTCGGTATTGTTGATGTCCAGTGACGCGTCCTGTTATTTTCAACTACCACTCTGGATTATTGGTCTAATTTGTAATGAACGATCATGATCGCACTTTGTTCATCTTTCCATGTCAAATTGATTTGTGTATAAATGTACATTATATTATTGCTAATTTATTCTGACTGCTCATGTTTTACCTGTATTTATGTACTTTATGTACAGTGATAATCCACGGGACCTCTTTCTGCATTCCGTACCAATGTATGCACTGCATCATTTAAAAACTGCCTAATAAACTTCAACTAGTCCGTTTTGTCTGGAAATCGAACGCCATCATTGACGCATAGAAAGCGCTACTTTAATAAATAAGGAAAACTAAGGACATCCACGCAGTAAGTGTCCTCCTTCAAGATGCAAGGTTCTCGTGAAACTGCCGAACCAAATGAGATAAATGAACACTCAGTTACTAAATAAAATTTGCGTTTAGGACCTTATACATGCTATTATTGTTTTAATTCATGAAAATATTTGATTCAGAAATTGCTTTATCAAATAAAATATCCCGCTGCCTAGCCTTAAAAAAACGTAGATAGGTCAGCTCAAAGCTGACGTTTTGAAAGCACGCCTCAAAGCCCCACATTGTAGTGGGCCGTCACGGAGTGGGTTTTTTGCATCAGGTTAGGTTTTTAATCTAGTTATAGTTAGACTAGTTATAGCGCTTCGGTTGAAGCCTCAAAAGTGTCTGTAACTCACAGCGCATCTCGAAAAACTTTAAGTAAAGCCCCATGAAAAAAAAAAGGATAGTGTTGGTACTTTTTTGTCAAGGGAATAAAAAAATGAACTTGCGTCTGCAAGCAACTATCACGAGTTTCACGAAGCTAGCGGTATCGCGCGAATGCAAATGGTAGTAAATTTCTCGTGCAGTTTACTTATTGGCTGGGCATCAGGCTTTCGCGCAGATTCCCACCATTATTTCTCACACCAATGTGGATTTCTGCTTAATTTTAACATTTACTTATATGCACTACATTGGCACAACAAAAACAAAACCAACCCGAGTAGACAGGCGAGCTAAACCAATAGAACAAAAGGAGGATGGCAAGAACTGCGAAGACTCCTTATAGACTTCCAAATCCTGCGCATTCGGAACCGATTTTCGTTCCAGATATTACTTAGCTCATCCTTTCTCTCGGTAGCCACTCCGGTAGCCACTCCGCTACTCTGGTGGCCCACCAGTTGACAACTGGTGGACCACCCCGGTAACGGAGTGGCCCGTTCTCTGCCTAAACATGACCTGTCCGACTCAAATTATTTCTCTTGACTTGAGCTATAATGTCTCGTACAACAGTTAGCACCCTAATACAAGACACCCGTTTCCTACATTTAAGCGTTGCTCCAACATCCTTAATCCTATGGCTAGCTGGTTTGACGTATATTTTTTTTACAAGACGCTTAGTATCACCCCAAGTTAATACCC
Organism: Haemaphysalis longicornis; assembly: GCF_048455015.1. Taxonomy (NCBI): domain Eukaryota; kingdom Metazoa; phylum Arthropoda; class Arachnida; order Ixodida; family Ixodidae; genus Haemaphysalis; species Haemaphysalis longicornis. The sequence continues at coordinate 17,492,890 of NW_027526460.1, read as the reverse complement.
GTAAGTTAGCACCAGTAGTTGCAAAACGTTCTGTTGCAAAACATTGTCTTGAGGGACAAACGTAACCTACAGTTCATTACTGGAGAGCGCTTGTCGAATGTACCCTACCCGGAACTAACCATAGGCCTGATTTATTTCTTAGGGTTTAGATACGCCCTGACAAGGGACCAAAGGTAGCTATATTCAACTACCTATTCCAGTCTTTCATTACCTGGGCTCAAGGATAGTTTTCCGCTCTGATGTTAAATACTGCCATCATTTCTTTCATATTTATTTTGAACACAGTGCTTGAGCTTTTTGAATGCAGTTCCTGAACGATCCTCTGCACGTCGTTTTCCAAAATCACTGACAGATAAAGGCTTGAGAGCTTTATTCTGCTGATAACATAAGCAAGTACACCAGTTTATTTGGAAGAAAAAAAAAAGGCCACACTCACGCACGCACGGACATTATACACACACAAGCCCGAAAACTCGAGGAAAAGTGCCGTGTATCTGTTGTACTTACGGCTTCCACTGCGGTAGCGACTCTCAGATAATGAGCTCAGGCGCCACCGTGGGAGCGAGAATTTTCGAAGTGCTAGTTAATTAGGTTCGCGGTCGATCGATTTCCTGGCGCTGTTTGCTCCTCGGTTTGGTTGAGTATAGCATTGTGTGTTGTTGCTTTTTTCCTACCATTTCTAATCTCGAAATCTTTGGGGGTAGTTAATGACTGTGTTCTCATCCTTTCTTAGTTGGGCCTACCCTTTGTGGCGTGCGGAGCAGTCGCGTAGTCGCGCTTGGCCTGCTTAAGAATAAGAATGGTTAAACGCAAAACATTGATCTATCTTCATCTGGATTTGTAACCATACATAGCCATAACCACTTGTTTCGAAAAAAGATAACAACACAGGAATCGCATGGCATGCAGATCTGACCAGGGTGCTTTTCTATCCATTATACATACTGTACTATATAATTCCTACTGCGCATACATTAATAAAATGACCCATGAAGATAAATTGCAGCAGTATTTTGCGAGCTTGAAGAAATTACCCTAACAGTGAGTACAAATGCATAGGAAGGGTGTGACTAACAGAAGGATGTCTCTGTAAAAGCGTAGCACAGAGCACAGATGACATGGGCTGAAGATGTGTCTTGTTGTAAAGTTAAATGAATGCACGTAATCTCTGTGACGTGAATAAAAGTTCTGCCTAAATGAAGCCTTTTATTCAATCACTGGAAACCAGAAAACGTTACACTTGCTTCACCGGTTAAGAAGCAAAGAAGACACAAAAAAAAAACCTGTATGGAGCATTGATGCAAGTGAAAATGAGAACATCGGGACATCATCTCGCGCCATTTCTTACCCGGGGGAAGGGTGAATTCTAAATCCCGTTTCGTCAGGGAAGAATCGCTTGAGCGCTTTTATTATCTACTGTGCACACAGCTGAAATTCCCAAGGTACACCTGGTGCACTGCCGCTTCTTCGTTCTTTTCGGTAACATGAAGAAAAGATACTATATAACCTATGGAAAGTGAAGCTAATATTAAAATTAATGCAAAACCACCTTAACATTTACTTGGGAATCAGCGGATTTGGTAAGCTGCCTCCAATGTGCTGCATCCAGCGAAGTATTAAGAAAATGCTCACTAGAATTGGCTGTTGCCAGTGAATCAAGTACGTCGCAAAGAATTGTTGTAACGTCAACTAGCCTACTGGTTCCGGGCTAGAGCCTGTTTTCCTTTCCGGGCCGGAAAAAGGGCCCAAATGGAACGGGTTTCGTGAGGAGTTGCTGTTTGAGTGAATTCGGCCTCTCTTCCGTATGACCAGTATTAGGGAGGGCGGATCCGCTTCCATTACGGTTCGTTTTTTTTTTTTTTTTTTTTTTTGCAGGATGGAGAGAAAAGAAAATGTATTGAGCTCCAGAGTAGGACGTCGCGGTTTTGTTTTCCGACCATGGGAGCTGTTTCGTTGGCGGCAGCGGGAATTTTGCCGCCATCAACTATTTAGACTATGTCGAATAAAGTAATGTTGGACGTTCTCTTGATGATGTTCTCTTCAAGCGAAATACACTCTAGGGGAGGGTCGCGCATCAGCGCGCAAAAATATTTTGATGTGCCGCCTCCAAGTGGGTCTTTAGTGTACTAAGCAATGAATTTAGACCACTTGGCGTCCGAAACAGCTTCAACCTCTTGCGCTCTAAATATTAAAAAAAAAAACATGGGCGTGAGAGGCATAACATTACTATATTTTATGGCCGTCAGCTGCTTCACAATAGTTTACGTAATAAAACCACAAGAAAGCCATTCTGAGACTGCGAAGAAAAACAGCGCGAAAGACAGGACGAAGTAAACAACTACAAACCACAGGTGCTGACGAACAGGCACTGACGCTGATCGCTTTATTGCAGCAGGAACATATATATACACAAACAGATATCGCAAGAAAATATGATAGCGCGTGACAAAAACGTAATCCACCACGTGGATTTACGGCGTAAGATGTTCATGACAAGTACACTATTTTCTTTTCCAGAAGGGGGCAGTCGTCGGCTCGCTTGCACACCCGTTTCCTTTATTTTGATTTCAAAGGCTCCAACTATTTCCCGCTCCCTCTGTCCAGGACACCGTGCGAGTATCGCGCTGTCATGGAAGACTGAAGTGCAATGTTAGTGCACACTACCCCCCCCCCCTCCCCCCCCCCCCCCTTTTCCCGTCCCGACTTCCTTCATTGAAGAGTTGGTAACCCTAAGGTGGTGGCTGCTGCCGTGCGCAGAGTTCCTCCGTTCAAATAACGAGAAGCGGAAGGCCAAACTTAAGAACTGTAGCATGTACAAAAAAAGTTGCAGCAGACAAGGCTGCGGCAAAAAGGCGACCTTAATCCGGCAGAGTAGCACCCTGAAGCTCTGTTGTTGACGCACTGGCTCCGATGCTCGCGCTTGCGAGAATTTAAGGAGCAAACCACAACGGTCAAAGTTATACGCCCGGCCCCACAGAGTGTTTCAATGGCCCTCAAACAAAATGTACACAAAACAACCATTGTCCATGGAGAGCGCGGGTTGTATGCTAAGCGCACGCCTATGAACGCATGCGGAGGCAGTCTCCTAAGCAAGAGAGACTGAATCAAATTATCCTAATGTACAACACTGTAGAACCCTAAATAGCTTTGGTGGAACGGCTCTTCCACATTGCTAACGAAGCGTTGACGAAAAAAATGGGTTTGTCTGTCCGACACAACGTCGAGATGAAACTCTTGCTGAGTTCAAAGAAAGGAGTCTACTAAGTTGCGAATATTTATTTGGACATTCTTTTTTACTCCTGCTGTAATATGCTCGTGCATGTCAGTAACTTTCTATTTGCACATCTGAAAAGCAGTATCCTGACTGCGGATTTGAAGACCCAAGTGGAAAGCACCATCTGTGTTTCACTTGTGATAGACGAGCACCACACTTGCAGTTAAACATGACGGGAATAAATTCGGTGCTCCTTAAAAAAATTGTTTAGGAGCGTTTCCCCACATTATCTGCTGCCGGCGGAGTTCATATTCGTATAATATACGTAGTTCGATCTGAGTGTTAAATTGCTGACTTCATTTCGCCTCAGGACTATTCGGTACCAGATTTTAATTAAAAATTCTGATGTAACGTTATTGTTACAACACGTTACAATGTTCGAAGTGTAACTGGAACGCGTTCTTTTCTCAATATAGGAATTCGTAACGGGAACTCCTTTTTCAAAATTGGGAACGAGCGAGCAACGAGCTTTCGTTCCTATTTTGGAGGAACGTGCACAACACTGACGGCGACAACGTCTTTTGCGCTGTTTTTCTTTGTAGCACAATGTACAAAATGGCCCTTCAGCAAACCCTGCTGCATTCTAAGACCCCGACAATGACGGTACCAGAACAGCAGGTAAGATTACATTGAAAAAGTGCGGGATGCATACTCTCCTTTCTGGTTGGATTATCTTTTTTTTTTTTTTTTGAATGCACGTATTTGCTGAACGAAAAAGAAATGAAAATTCCTCAAGGAGGTGTAATCCGTCATGGTAGGCAGAGCAGAGGCGGCTCAAAACAGAGAAACAAGATCTGCTCCGCGCATCCCAAGGTGTTGCAGTGGAAGTAAGCGTAGTTCCTGCGACGGATGATTTAATTAAACATAAAATTTGGGCATGAAACTGCCGCCATGCCTGACAAGAATCAAATCTCGGTGCTGGCAACAACCCTATCCAGTTGTTCAGTCTTTGCGCGAAAAAGGAACACGAGAATTTCCCATTCTGAACCGACGAAAAATGTCACCACGTGCGTTGCTATTCTTAGAACATTCTCAATATTGCCTTTGCTGAGGATGCAAATACAAGCAGGCGAGCATCTAAGGGGCAAACGAAGAAATAAAGCAAAAAAAAAAAACATACCGAAGGAAGAGCATGAAGAAAAAAAATTACGCCCACCTCCCCTCGCGGGAACCCTGGTGTGATGCGACGCTGAAGGGGGTTCCGTTGGGTGTTTCCGTTGGGTCGATTAGTCGAATTGCGTAAAACGCGTAGTGAACGTGAATTGCGTTTCAATCACATCGTTGGGTTCCACGCGAGGGGATGCGGGCGTAATTTTGAGCATAATGAGAGACGTTGTTGTTGTCGTTTAGACGGAGGCTTTATTAAAGGAACCGTCGCATCAAGCAATCGACGGTACAGCGAGAGAGCAAGCGCAAGTGCGGGCGACCGTCGACTGAGAGACCGGCCGGCAGATTGCTTACTTCGAATTTTGTGCCAGCGTCGACTTCACACAAAGGAAGGTGCATGTGATCCATTTAGGGCTTCCTATCCTACCAAGAGAGAGAGAGAGATCAAACTTTATTTAAAGCGGCCCATGTCCGGGCTGCCGAAAATGAGGTTCTGGTGGGCCTGGAAGACGTTCAGGTGGGAATTCCGCAGGTGTCAGGGCCCCGCACGTGGGCAATGTGCCGGGCGAGGCGAGGCCAAAGGATGGGGCGAAGATCAGGCGGAGGAGCGGCCCAGTTTCCCCATGAGTATGGAATGTGGGATGGTAAAAGGTGTTGATGAAGAAAGTGAGGTGATCGCCTGGCGCGAGGACAAGTCTTCACTATATCATGACCCGAGATGGCACGCCCCCTGTCAGGTGTGTGGTGCCTATTCCTACCAAGAGACTAGCAAATTTGCGTGAAATTATCCGGCAAATCACCAAGTGATACAGAAACTTAAAATTTAATATTTGTAACTAAGAAATAGCCCTCATCATGTTATATCGGAATGACGCGGAAAACATACATGCTGGCTCAATTTTACCTATATAGCACAGCAAGGACGTGGACACGGAACTTAAAGGGAAGGTGAAGGGGTTGCTAACTTTTCTTTCAGTTCTAAATGGAACTGAAAGAAAACGTGACGAGCAGCAAGCACACATAGAATAGTTTTCGGGAAAGAAATACTTTTGGAAGACCGGTATAGAAGCGGCACAATACGCAAACGAAAGTGGGCCGATGCTCTGCCCCCATTTGGGCGCGCGATGTCGGGAGAGCAAACGGATAAGAAAACCGGATGGGAATGCGCCATAGCTGGACTTCCGGCTATGGTGGCTGCCTGTGCCACGCACTTTTCCCCGTGTTTTATCTGGATGCTCGCCACAGGGGGAACGATACTCGTTTCTGTGTTGTTGTTGCTGATAGCACTTGTACGATTTTCATTTTGGAAGAGTATACACAAACGCCAAACCAGACATTTGTTACCATGCCGTGTTCCTAAGGGTGATATTACGATGTCGGGAGGCTTTAAACCATACAGAAGCCACAGACTAGGTCCCCGTGTTTGTTGAGAGCAAATATTGATTGATTGATTGATTGATTGATTGATTGATTGATTGATTGATTGATTGATTGATTGATTGATTGATTGATTGATTGATTGATTGATTGATTGATTGATTGATTGATTGATTGATTGAAGGGTTCAACGCGCCAACACTACACAGGCGAAGAGGCACGCCGTAGTGGAGGGTTCCGTATTATTTTGACCACGTTCAGGGGATCTTTAACGTGCGCTGAAATCTCGACAAAGCGGCCGCCGTGGCCGGCAGTCGAACCGCCTCAGCAGCACAATGCTATAGTGAGAGCTAATATACCACTCTTCTTTTGATGCTGTGTAAAATGTTTTAATACTTTTTTTTTCTGATGGCGACAGACATGAATGTTCAAATGTGGTGCTATAGATTGGGAGGATGATTAATTTCTATATTTTGGCCCCAGATGTTTCTTTCGTGTACCACAAGAAAAAAAGTCACATATTTATGTTCACGAAATACCTTTTTTTTTTTTTAAACGCGTTGGTTTTCGTTCGCTACAGGGCTTAGAATGTGTCCACAAACCAAACTTTTAGCTCGATTAAAACAAGGTTTCAATCCTGACAGATCTTTCTTTTCTCCCGGCTAATAGTTAAATAGTATTCCTACAATGTAAAATGACCAAGATCGCAACATTACTTATTTTGCAAGTGTACATGCCGCGTCAAGACAATATTTGTCTGGAATGGGACAATACCGTTCCAAACCAGCAAAGTACCATAACTTTGCGAGTTGCTAAGGGGGCCTATTTTATTTGCCTAAGGTTCCCTGCGATATCTGACGCCCTGTTTATGCTGTGCCATTGCATATTATGACCTGGAATGTACTGGTTACCGTTCAAGCTCACCTGGGATTCAGCAATACCCGTTGATAGAAAACACCCTAAAGCAAAATGGCCCAGAAATCACGATGAGACTAAAAAAGAGTAGAAGAGAAAAGTGCGTATACGGCCGTGTCTTAGTAGTGGTAAACGCTTAAATTTAGCTATTGTGAAACAGGACAACAATGTATTATCAAAAAACATCGGGGGTTATTACCAAAAGTAGCGTAACTCCTCACTGCGTTGTCCAGATGGTCTGTTAGAACGGAGTGGCCGTATTTTGATAAGAGAATGCGCAACGCACATGCGAAAACCCTCTAGAGCCGCAGATACTGCGGAGGCACAAGTATACTACCAGATTTTAAGAATAAATGTCAGTATAACGGGATGGCGCCACGTATCGAACATCAGCAATGACAGAAAAGGCATCGCAGCGCCGCTTACAAAATCACGCGAGCGCGCACGCGTGTGTGTGTACGTGTGTGGGTACGTGGATGTAGGTCGGGGGAGGACAACGCACAAAATAAATTGGGCAGCAGAGTATGTTTGTTGGTTTATGCATGTACAGACAATGGAAGTACTTTCTCGTATATACGTCTGCAGCGCATGAAGGCCATATTTGCGCGCAGGGCTTGTATGTGCTTTTCGCTGGGGCAGTGTTTATAAAAACACTTCTGAATTTTGGCACAAATGTGTATTTATATATCAACAAACAGTTGAGACAGTACTTAACGCTAACCTGAGCAATGCAAAAACACCCTGTGCTGGTTATCCAGTTTGGACATGTTCTAACGAAACTCTCAAGGCAGCGCCACGAAGCCGGTGCTTTGCGGTTGTCGGTCGTGTAAAGCAAATTGAATCTTGAAGATACTGGAGCCAACAGGTCGGGGAACAATGTCATAAAAAGAAATTGGAGTCACGTGCAAACACTGCAGTGCAAGAAAAATCGGGGAAAAGGCAAGCGTTTTTTGGAAAAGGCAAACGTCGGAAACCCCGCGACCGTTTCCAATGTATCCGACAGCCAGCGTGGCCGAAGGGTGTCAATGTGATATTCGGAGTCAGCGTGCGAGAAACTGTATAAACCCGCCTCTAACTAAATTATTTTTCTGGAAAGCGCTTCAGCTCCCCTTTAAGCAGATTTGGGTAATTTGTGTGTTTTAACAGATTTCTGACCTCTTCACAAGTTCCTTTAAACTGCAGTTTTTAAGACGCAATTATTCAGCGAAGTGGGAACGAGGAATTTCTCTTCATTATCTTCTGCACGTGTTTGAGAGCCGATTGCATACTTTCAAGGAAAAGGATATAAGCCCCGAAAAATTGACCATTGAAAAGATATTCTCGCGAAAATGCGGCCTGAATAGAAAGTTCCCGAATAGAAATGCAATAACGCGGTTGCGTTTGCACCGGAACATCACGAAACACGAGGCCCGCGTGACTCGTTATCGTCTAAAAAAAAAAAACAACGACTATACCCAGAAGTGCCGAAAAAGCATGTACACAGTTGTACACCGTGGATCATGCCATAACGATTTTTTTTTAACAGGAACATTCCTTGTTCCAGGGTCTTCGTTTGGCGGCCTTTTCTTTTTTGAAACCTTTTCCCGGGCCAGGTTTAACTAAAACTAGTCACCACCAACCTACTTCTATAAAACCCAGATCCTTCTTTTCTAGCAGGTCTCGGGGCGAGAGATATCTTTCGCTCACTCGAATGCGAGGACAGCCATAAATCTCGGCGACTCCAAACTTGTCACCGAAGTACCATAAATGGAGGCCGTCACGTGGACGCATACTTTGCCGCAGTCGCCACTCAAAAGCCAGCACTGCGCTACCCGAGACAGATCGCTGAGCTCGGAACCCGACTTCGGAACGCATCTTCAAAAGCGCCAAGCCACAAACAGTACCCCGGAAGACGAGACTCGGCAACAGCCCCTCGACCAGCTTTGCATACGGCTCGCAACCCTTTCTTTTTGTCCCTCGACGGGATCTGACGCCGTAGAAATCCGTGAGAAATGCTCCGTGTGCGTTGGGTTATCTTTTTCCTTCCCCGCCATTTTTTTTTTAAGTATTGGGGGGTGGACGGGGGGATTCGGCCTTTTTTTCTAGTAGCGCCGGCGACGCTCCGGGAACGAGGCAATCAACTTTAAGTGTTTCGACGCGTGGCGGCCCGCCCCCCTTTTTGCCCCTTTTGTTCGAGCCCGGCCGTCCCTTCATGCCCGCCATTCCGGACCGGCTTTCAGCTCAAAGATGATTTATAAAACGCTACTTTGGGCGATGAAGTAGGAAAGCCCGGTCGCCGACGCGCGGTTACAAGCGACGCTGCTGCTCGCGCCACTGGATTCAAAGAAGGAAAAAAAAAGGAAGAAAGCTTCGTTTCTTTTTCCCCAGATACTTTGGTATTTTGATTCTACGCGTCCTTTTACGCGACTTTGAAAGGCGGGACGTGGGCACGGACCGTGTATGCGCGAGAAGCGATAAGGTTAGATAGAGTACCTAACACCGTAGAATAAAAGCACTAAATGCGGTACTTATTGCGTTCCTTTCTTTCTTATCGCATTGTGTTCCCCACTTTCGTTTTCTTAGCCTCGCGGAAAAAAATGTTACCGCCGAAGTTTATCACTATGTGCGGTGTGTTGTATTCTTCTTCTCCCTCCTTCCCTCCCTCCGTCCCCCATCTCTCTCTCTCTCTCTCTCTCTCTCTCTCTCTCTCTCTCTCTCTCTCTCTCTCTCTCTCTCTCTCTCTCTCTCTGGGTCTCCTAGCTTGTCTCAAGGTGTACAATTTTTAACCCCAAAATTGCGATACGGGGTGAAGCCGCGTCGAAAGTTAAAATACAAACATTCGAGGCGGAGCCAAAATTGACGCTGAGAGTGACCGGAAGTGGTTGCGAGCGAGAATGCCTCGAGATGTCTCAGTGCAGATACGATGCGGGTAGGGATCAGTTACACAAAAACACACACAGTGTGCGCGGAGATCGCGGCGAACAAAACGCGGACGGCGCAAGAAAGGAGTCGGAAGTCGATGAAGGCCCAAGACGGAGCGATGGCATGATCGGCAGGCTAATGGGTCGACGGCGGCGTCGCATCCCCGTGCACCCCTCCTCTCCTGCCCCTTACACCCCAGATACGACTACCGGTGCGTGCTCTATTCGGCGTGCTCCGCGGTTCTGTGTGATTGCCGGAGTGCATTGCGAACGAAGGAGAGATGGGAGAGATTCTTCTCCGGCGAGCGGGTTATGGGCGCCAGCTGCCTTCGGAGGCGAGGACGTGCTTGCGATACACTTCCGTCTCGAATACCCGCCGATGATGCGACTGCACTGAGCGCTATTCAGACGCGTTTCCTGCTCGTTGTTTTTTTTTTTTTTTACTCTGTATTGGTATACTCGCTGACGGTGCTGAGGTTACTATCTTTGTCGCTGTTAGGAGAATGGCGGAGCATTTAAAATAGTCGGTTTGTACGCACATTTCATTCCATCTAGCTGTCGCATAAAGAAGTAAAAGAAACGAGGTCAAAGAAATTTTCAGTCCCTGGGCGACATAGAGCGAACACGAGCAACCATATTTTTAAATCGGAATCGCTAAAAAGCTGAAATTAATATTTCAGCGTTTAAGAGTAGGAATAAACATAAAAGAGTATTTCCTACAGAGCGGGAGAGGGGGGCCCCAAAAACAGAAATTGATTCACTCGACAGAGTCCAAGCCGTGGTTAAAAAGATCAATGGCCACTACAGCGCATAAATTTAAATATAAAATCGCTGTTATGGCATCGTTATACAGGGGGATCAAAATTTAGTCGAAATGTTTTTTTTTTAAATAAGGTGCTACGCTTTACGTGAAGACCACCTCTGCAGTGAGGTTATGTGCCCAGAAGACACATAATTAGGTGGTCGTCATTGATGTCGGTGGCTTAATTAACTAAAATTGAATAATTAACTTTTATGTGGCTGCAGTAAGCCGGCATGTTTGTATTGAAAAGTTAGACGCAATAGTGTTTCTACGCAGTTTTATTTGGCAGAATTCTTCTAGCACACCCGTATACCTACGAGATATTGAGCTGCGAAGCTTGATTGCCGTTCGCATGATTACGCATGCTAGACAGGGACAATCGGCGCAAAGCTCCTCCTTTTTGTTCTGTGTTTCCATAGCGGTCCGCCTACTCCGAATTGCGATAACGCCAGCCAAGACTGAAAGAATGCAATTTATCACTTTTACCTGTCTTCACCTCGCTGTCAAACTATACACCGTACACAGCAGGCAAGTCACTAAAGGGGGAAGCTCTGCGCCGGCCTTCACTGTCTAGCGTGCGTAATCATTCAAACGGCAATTAAATTTCGCAGTTCGATATCTCGGAGTACGAATGCGCTAGAAAAATTCTGCCGCATGAAACTGCGAAAAAACAAGATTGCGTCTAACTCTTTAATACAAACAGGCCTGCTTACTGCAGCCGATGAAAAGTTAAATATTCAATTTTAGTTAATTATGCTACCGACATAAATAGTTAGTACCTCATTGTGTGTCTTCCTTGGCGCATGACCTCACTTTAGCGGTGGTCTTCACGTACATCTAAGCGCCGATTTTTTAAAAAAACCTGTCGACCTAAATATGACCACCCTGTAGATTCTTGCTCAGGAATTGCTCTCAGGAATAACTGTGTTCTGCTGTGGAATGAGGACCGTAAGATACGCATGTGATAAGATGTAACTTCAAAGTCTCGCATAGTGCCCAGCATGTAATGTTCGATCGAATTCTCTGCTCCGAAAAAACTTATTGGCCCACGAAGAAGGGAATTAAACTTACCCTAATGTTCATTCGAACCAGCTAATCTGAAGTTACGATTTCCTGAGTGCAGCCTTAGTGTTTTTTCCAGCGAAGACCTAGGGGGCGTCACTGTTCTACAAGCAGCAGCTGGCTCATAATTCCTCTAGTTTGAGCTTACTTGATGAGAGCCAGTACGCTGCAGCTATCCGGAGGAAATGGAGGAGATGGTGTGCTGGAGAATACGAGCAAGTCGGAGGAGTTCGTGAAATAGCGAGCTCTTTTAATCAGCTTTTTAGCGGGCAACAAAGCGGTGACACAAAATTTAGGGCAAACGTTGGCGCAAACTTAATTTCTCTTGGGCGTTACCCCCCAAAAATACATGTACATACATGCACACTTTTATTTTGACTGTACTCACTTTGAAAATTGAGCCTATTGAAAAACTAATTCACTCAAAATGCATGCCCAAGTGACAAGACGTATAAGCAGCTTAAGATCTAAGTCATGTCTTGTTCTTGGAAATGGGGCCTAATAATAACTAATTGGCTAAAGATGCATATCCGAGCGATGAGACGTATACGATCGAGGTTAATAGCACGCATTGAATGCCGTGAGACTTTAGCGGTAACTACATGCTGATATTACACACATCGGGATGTTCGTTTTCCAACACCTCGCTTTTCAAAAATCCGTGGAGCCTCGGGAGTTTTTGTTCCCAGAAATTAAAAAAACATAGAACCCTAGACTAACAGGCTTCCCTTATTACATATATTATGAAAACTGGTTGGTACATTTTTTCCCCAGTAACTGCGAAACGCGAACTCATTATCCGAAGTAAAAATATACTCCAGTTGTTAGAGCATGACGGAGCTTTCAGAGCGTGACATCCGGTAACGCATGAGTGGCGTTCTACTGCATATATAAACAGACGTGGCCTTGCTGATTTTCGCGATTAGAGCCGACGTATATGCTCCGTCTCCCCCTCCTATTGTCCTTTTACTGGCACTCTCCCTTGCCATTCGAACCGACAGCCATTCTTATAAAACGTTGAGCTGAGCATCGAACGAAGGACTGCCCAAAGCGTACCCTTAGTTTTCTTAGCATAAGATGTACGTTCATTATTTCATTAGTTTGGCTACCTCACCACGCGCAAGTTTATTAAAATTATGCATAACATTAATGCGCGAATAGTTTTATTAAGCCATAGGGGCGTTTGGAATATACGCAATGAGGGAGTAGAACTTTTTTCCACAATTTGTTCCAACTTGATTTGGACAGCTTTCCTGTTTATTTAGGCCCCGGACCACCAATTACGGTGCAGTGCAAGCCGCGGTATCTAATCGTTGTTTTCGCGAGTCGTACTAACAAGCAGTCAAGATACTGCACGTTTAATCTGCCGACGACAAAGCTCCCGCCGGAGCCCATTCCCTCACGGGTGCCACGACGTAATGGAGAGCTCCTTTAATTTCGAACAGCCGCTTCCGGCACCAACTGCACAAACGCAAAGGGAAACATTAGACGATTTCTTGCCGGACGCACGCTCCGTCTCTCTCCGGCCCGAGTTCTGACAAAAACGTTGCCTCTCCCGCGCAGCCGCGCAGCTGGAATCCGAAACTGCACTACAAAGAGAGGACGGAATTACGGCCCGCCGAAATGAGTGGGCGTCCGCACGGAGCCGTGGGAGCGAAAAATCCACTGCCGCGCAACGCCCGCTAGACGACGACGTTTCACAATTTTCCGATCGATGCTGGCGTGACCAGCAGCAGCAGCTCGACCCCCGTCGCCTCACCCCCCTCCATCACCCGGCTCGGTACGTCTCTATTAGCGGAGAAATGAGAGAGGCTTTCTCATTTCCACTTACAAATAGGTTATTACGGACCCGTCGCCGAACCCGCCTGGCGTTCGGATGATTAAACAGGACGAATTATACTAAATAGAGCCGCCGGGCGAAAAAATGGAAGCAGACGAAACGTACTTGCCGGCGGTGCCCACGTTTGACGGGCGTATCATTTGTCGCGCTTTCAAATGCGAAATGGGAGGTGAATAATGGCAATGCACCGGCGAAGCGTACATTCGAAGCTACGGCCCTATCGATCACGGCACGTACTCATTACGTTCCGGCGTGCCTGTCGCGTCGCACGTCGCAGTAATACGAACTGCTTGTAATCAGAGAGCCTGTTGAACAGGCGCAGCTGCTTAGCGCCAGGATAAAATATAAAAGGGCCTGTAAATGTAAGTAGCTCAAACTTCAAATGGACTACGCGGGCGGCGAGGGAAGGACGAATGGAAAGGTGCTCTGTTGGCTACCCCACACTGCGGGGAGCCGGGGGTCGAGATTGGAGGAGAAAATAGCTTATTGACAAAGCCGTCGAGCACACATAGTGAGGTAATGGAATGCCTGACTGGGCTGGACAAGCAAGTAAGCGAGCTAGTGGGAAAGGGAGGAAAGAAACAAGGAACCAGGAATTTCTGGCGGAACGCGTTTTGGTTGTGTTCTTTCTCGGCCAATCCCGTGCCCCAGGATCTGTAATATGTTCGTGTCGACGAGTTCTTTTAGGTAATACAAGATGACCAAAGTAATAGTGCCTTCTTGACAGCAGGTGACCCTCTGAATCCCTCTAGCTCATGCGTCGCAGCAACACCAGCGTGCGCATGTGGAATCAGCGTAGCTCGGGGGCGAATGGTGACGCTGCGCCAGAGTCGCTTGATAAATATACATGTGTCACAAAATGCGTATACTGTGTGTGTGTCATTGAAGCAGCAGTAAGCATGAGAATCACACTATCTTAGACAACCAGGAAAGCTAAGAATAACAAGCTGAAGCTTAGCTCAGGTGGCGTATATCCTGGCATTGCCGAGCTGAGACACTGCTAATTTTTTCAGACAAGTCGCTCCTACAAATTTATCTCCACCTGTATTTTCTCTCTTCTGCTCCAAGTAGAGGAAAATTATGCGAAACACAATAAAATAAAGACGACAGAAGGGGATAGCTAAGGTGCTTATTCGATTCACGCTAGATGCTCACACGAATATTGTCAACAATATATCAATTTAGCTGCCGAGAACAGTGGGTCGGTAGGTGCTTGTACTTACTGTACTGGTGGTTGTTGATATAATAGATTATACAGTCGCTTAATCATCGCAGTAAGCTGGTGTTCGCATTCAATTTGTTTAAATTTTCTCCGTATACAGTGTGTGCGTATGCTAAAGAATAGAAAGAATCTGTATTTCACTGGATTTCCGTCATTCCGCACAGGATAAATACTAAATCAGATTTTATCGCAAGTAATATAAACACCAAAACGCCCAGGGTTTAAGAGGGGTGCATACATTTCATAACCGTTACTTTCATTTGCCTGAAGAATGTCAACGTTCGGGATCAACACTGACCGCTGACTACACATGTATACAATTAGTTTAAGGCTCTTTTTTCCCGTTGCAAAGTGGTTGAATAGGGCTGTTACACTTTGAAGAGTGTTCCGTTTTTCTAATTCTTCCTTCAGGTTTTTATTAACAACAGCATTTTTAGAGGATTCCTTAATAAAATATTCATTGTGCACGTAGTAGCAGCACTGAGCATTTATTGACATAAGCGTCTTCTTATTTTAACTACCTTCTTTTTATAAACTTTTACCATCTCTAGATATACTATATTTTTTGATTATGTGAGATTTATTATATTTTTACCATATTCCTGAGATGATTTTTCCTTATCTAGGTTACATTGCTCATGGTCCAACCTAAATAATAAGAATAAATGTTCCTAAAAGTGCATGCAGTTTTAATTGTTGAAGTAATTAACTTTGAGACAATAACGTTGACCTCATACCTGCTTACTCCGAATGTTTTCACGAACTGAATTTAGACACTCTATATGCACATGGACGCACAAAATGCCCTACAGAGCCCTAAAAACACAAAGAAAGGATCTGCCGAGTAACCAGTCCACAATATAGCACTGCAAAGCGCGGCACGCGACAGTGAAAGAAAGCCGCGTATTTATTCCCCTGAATCCGGGATGAGAAAAATCTCTTATTCAAGATTCCGCGCGCGACCCCGGACATTCATCTAATCACGCCGCTGCAGCCTCGCACTCCGCTGACACTGCTCCCTGCGTAAAACCAAGTTACCGACATGATGAACGATCGCGAAATAAAAGCCGTCATGCGAAAAACAACGAGGATAAAAAGAACGAACCAAGTTTCTCTTCCGGATCTTATTTTTGCTCGAGTTGTTCCCTCTGAAACAGCAGCAGCAGCGATGTCGGACCTGCTACGGAATTCACGCCGCTTGTATGTATTTTTTTCACGGTTTTCCCCATCCGCCAGTATTTTCCGGTTATCGCTATGTATTTATCGCTTCTCTTAGTTTTTAGTTTTTTTCTGTCACATTGGTTGTATTGTCACGACTCTTACGACGGGCTATTTATCCCCGTTAAATAATGACGTGCATTGCTTTTGGGTCGAGTTCGCAATGACCTAAAATAAACGCCGGCGAAGCAGGATTGATTATTCGCGGTTGGCCTTTCAAACCGCGGGACTTTCACCTACACATCGCAAGCAGATGACCCCAGCGTACCTGAATTTGCGATTTCTTTTTGAAAATTCTCTTCTTTTTTTTTTTTAATCGCGAGGCCCGCTATTCCACTGTTTTCAGTTGGTAAAGTTTTAAGCTTTCCGAAATTTTTCCGAACACGACGCGAATAAAACTGGTGCCCTTATCTCGCTTCCTGACTGAAAACAAATGGAGTTTCGGCGAGCACCAGAATCGAAAAACGTGTTTTTCCGTAGAAAGCCTTACACGGCCCCTTTCCCGCTTAAGTGGCTGCTGCTGTGGATGTTAGGACACGGGTTCACTGGTATTTATTTTATACAGGCAAGTGGGTCCCCTTTTTTCAAAAGTAAGTAGCCCAGCAAGGACGGAAGCTCTCAACTGTTTCATTACCCAAGTAATCGGTGACAAAGCACACAAGGAGATATGGTTCGTCGCTATCTCAATGCGCTAGGCGAAGATGCGATAAGGTACTCATTTACTTCTTAACCTCTCATTTGTCGCGCACTGCATGAGCTCGCCCTATTTGCTCTGCCTCAATTGGGAAGGCGGCCGCGCCTCGCGGGAAATTACCCGGCCCCTTCGGGTTCGGCAACTAAATGCTAAAGTCACTCTGTCGTAGTTACCGAAAAATGTTAAGTTGCCGCGCATTACTCAGATATTAACGCGTGGAGACGTTACTTGTTGCTTTAGGTGGCTTTTAATGGCATCAAATGGTTATTTTAACGAAGAAATCTAGTTTGATTTGATTTGATTTTTATTTCTTGGCAAAAACCAAGGGGAGGCTGAGACTAAAGGCGAACGTGGCCTGACAGAGGCCTCAGCCACCCGATTTACAGCGTACATAACAACACGTCTGTTCAAAAATTTGTCTCTAATCCTTTGCTATTTTAAGAAATTAAAACATCCTTAGAACGGGAACCAAGTGAGCTGGTTGGCGCACGTTAAAAACGTGGAAAACAGCCCGAATAAACGCGACGCAGAGTAGAACAGACACACGCAAACGGCGCTGACTAACAACCAAACTTTTATTGCTTGCAGGCGGCTTAAGCACACATTTACAATGTGAGAGCCGGCGGCCACTTACCTGCAAACTGTCGCCAGTGTAAGTGCGAACCGGAATTTGACCAGTGTCGAATCATTCGAAGATAAGCCGAGAAACGCGCACGTGAAAGCTATGAAGCTTTTTTGCATCAGTCAGAGGGGTGACAAGTGTGTAAGCAAACCATCTGTGTTATTGTATGAAAATGAAATCATGTATCTTTCGAATGAATAACTGGGCTTAAATTTATCGATGAATGTGAGCGCTTTATTTGACAAGAACCTTCGTTCTTTTTTTGTTTTTTTCGCCTCCTTTCCTTTTTCCATTTCCATTGCTTTGTAGATGTGTACTTAAGCTGGCTGCAAGCAATAAAAGTTTGGTTGTTGGTCAGCGTCGTGTATGTGTGTTCTACTCTGCGTCCCGTTTATTCGCGCTGTTTTCCACGTTTTAGAACATTCAGGGGTAGTGAGCAGGATGAGGCATTTACCGAGAACCTTCTTATTTTGCTGCTAAAAGTGTTCGGAATGGAAGACAACCATCAACGCGGGGGTTAAAGTAAAGCATGCGGCCAGTAATGACATCTTGTCGTAGAGTCTCTTATAGAGCTCAGAGGGGTGAGACGGCGAACAATGCGAGAAGGTGGGTGGAAAAAAGCGAGACCTCAGCGAATAATAGAGTGGTGGACGTTCCTGGTAACAAATGTTCTGCCATTAAATGTGACCTTAGCCAAATCCCGCTTGAAAATAAAGAAAAAAGGTACAGGAAAAAATGAGGATTGGAATGGAGATGATTTCGATTCCTGCAGCTTCAGCGCTTGCCGGGCTTGTTTACTTTCTTCTTTCTTTTTCTTTCTTTCTTCCTTTCTTTCTCTCCTTCTTTTTTGCCCTTTCTTCCAACTTTCTTTCTGTGTTTTCCTTCCTTTCTTGTTTCTCTCTTCCTTCGTCACTGTTTTCTTCCTTCCTTCCTTCCTTCCTTCCTTCCTTCCTTCCTTCCTTCCTTCCTTCCTTCCTTCCTTCCTTCCTTTCTTTCTTTCTTTCCTTCTTTCTTTCTTTCCCTTCTCACTTTCGTTCTCTTTTTCTTTTTCTTTTTCTTAATTTCTTTCCTGTTTCGTTCTCTCTTTTTCTTTCTTCCCTTTTCTCGGTTTTTCCTTCCTTTCCTCCTTCCTTGCTTCATTTCTTCCTTCCTTCATTTCTATCTTTTTCTTTCTTTCTTTCTTTCGTTTCTCACTTTCGTTCTCTTTTTCTTTTTCTTTATTTCTTTCCTGTTTCTTTCTCTCTTTTTCTTTCTCCCCCTTTCTCGGTGTTTCCTTCCTTGCTTCCTTCCTTCCTTCCCTCCTTCCCTCCTTCGTTTCTTCCTTCCTTCCTTCCTTACTTTCCTTGTTTTTTAATTCTTTTTCTCTCTCTCTCTCTCTCTCTCTCTCTCTCTCTCTCTCTCTCTCTCTCTCTCTTTATTTTTCTTCGTTCTTTCTTTCTTTATTTCTTTTTTTTTCGTGGTCTGAGGCAACGACGCAGCCTTGCGCCTTTTAAAGCAAGGAGGTCACCGGAACGACTTCACTGCAAAGCAAACACTCCTTTAGGAAAGCCTCCATCCATTAAGTTACTTCTTCTCTCCAAAAATATACCATTACAAGACCGTACCCGTTTCCTCTTACTTCAGGAGCTTTGCGTATTTTAGTTGCCTTGCTTCTTGCACTTGTACTGGCGACTTTTTACGGCTCCCTGTGGTTAAGAGCATTTTAATCCTATTGCGTTCAATAGCTCAACTTCGCCTCGTTTCAGCGCAACGCTACTCCTCGGGTTCCGCTTTTAGACCAGGCTGAAAAAAAAGTGACGACGCACCCGACGATTTTTTTTTCTCTCTCTCTCTCTTTCTACCTTCTTTCGCGACTCTTCGTACCTCTCTTCCATCATCAAGGCCAGAGAAAAAAAGCTAACGAATGGTGTTGGAGAGGCATTGCAGGTCACTGTGAATCCCGCCGGACGTGTGCCAGCTTGGCACTGTCAACATTCAAACATAGCGAAGATATGACGAAGAAGCACTGCAGAAAACTCGCATTATTTTAGCTGGTATATCATCTCGGAGTGTTTAGGTACACGTTATCATTGAATGCTTCCAAGGTAGCTATACAAGGAAGACACAAAGGAGGGGTGAGGAAAGCCCTCGCAGGCATTGTGATTCACAGAGGTGGTGATTGCGGCCGGGATGGGTGTGCGTATCTGGAAGTCACTGGTATTTTTCCACGCACAGGTGGCTCGCCAACACGCAATTTCAATTACTGGTGGAAACGCGTCGGGCAATGGGCGTGACGCTGAAGTAAAAAGAAAGCTTCCATTGATGTAGTGTCTTATGCTTATTGTTTAGGTCTCGCTATTAAATTTTTTACCGTGTAGTTTTACGACCCGTGCTTTAGCCAGATGGATTTACGGATATCTCTTTTTCCGTCAGCGCCTTACATATAGCAAGCAAAAGTTAATGCCTAATGGGATGGGGGCGTTTGGGAATTCTTTTGTGCACAGTTTATTGGCTCAGTCACTGATCATTGCAAGATTTCGTTGTTGAGCTGTGCCTAAAGCCCTAATTTTATTTGGGACTAATATTCTGCCCCCTATTCATATTAAACAGAATCGATCGTGCTCCGCAGGTGCTGCATAAACAAAGTCTGACACGAAGCATGCGCTATAAAAGGTGTGGAGCTACACTATTCGAACATTAATAATGCGACCGCAGTATTATGTTGCGGCCAACTAATGATGTTCTCCTTGTGTATGCGTGCGTGTTTCTAATACGCCCACTATAAAATATGCATGTGCATCGTGCCTACTTACAGGACACCTAGTATTATAGAACACTCGAAATATAAACATTTTTTCTGAGCACTGGACGGAAAAGTCCTGAGTCCATTGTAAGCTATGCCATGTACGTTTGCATTTTTTGTTAATTCGTGGAGACGTGTTTTGTTGTCTGATGTTGTTTTTATGTGGATGCGTGGAGCTGAACCGTGCGACACACATAGAAGGAACCTTGAAGGCAAGTTTAAATGAACAGGTTGAGATAAAATAATGCTCTGAGTATTGAAGTTCTACACGATGAAGCAATGGTAAGGTTAAATAACCTAAATAAGCGCATTTAAATGCTTGAAAAGGATTTGCTTCAGCTTGACGACATCAACGATGCAGTTACTGCTCGATTGATGATTTGAGGCTCTCTTATTGATACGGAAGCCACTGAAAGCTTCAAAACTCGGTAAAAAATGGCATCAAAGACGTCCGCGGATCCGCCACTGTGGCTGGGTGCAGAAAAGGGGAAAGAGTCTCACTAACCTGTAGTCACCCTGTTGGAGCCGAATCTTCTCGAAGGTTATGCGCACCCTCTCGTTGAAGCGTGCCACGAAGCTGTACAGGCAGCGGACGTTCGTGGGATACGTAGACGGGTAGAAGGGCGAGTACAGGTGGCCGTGGCCCTCCGTGCGATTGCCGCTCACGAACTTGTAGCTGCACGTCGTGTTCGGAACGGCTATGCCTTCCACGCGGTAGTTCTCTGTGCGATCGATGGAAAAGAACCGGAAGGGAGGAAATGGTTTTAGAGTACTACGGTGTGACAAGAACGCAATAAAGACAATTGAGTGCGTTCGGAATTTCGGAGGGCACTTCGCAGCCGTTTTTGTCTTGGTTTCAAGCTCGCAAACACAGCCTTTGGCCGCAAAATTGACTGAGAAAAAGCTGGGAATGAAGCATATTTGGAAACACTATCCCGACGTTTCGTGTTCAAACAGGCATGTCGTTTGGCCCTCCTCAACCAAACTTCCAAACTTGGAGCTCTAATTCAACGAAACTGTTGTGACGTCCTGGTCAGGAACCACACACAAAAAAACTAGAAAAAAATTGTTGGGCATCAGTCATTGAATGTCACACGTTTATATGAAGTAAATTACAACATTTAAATTATCGTCTTATGAATCTTTACACGTGGAAAACGGAAACGTAACTACGAGAAAAAGATGAGAATCGTAATCACGAAATTTGTTTACATCAAAATAATTAGTTACGTGCGCTTGTGATGCCATTCCACGCTAATTTCGGTACACCATTGGTTCAGATTCGTAAGAAATTTGGTTACAACGAAGCTGTGTGAAGCATAAAAGTACTCGATCTGTCAGCAATGCAACGCTCCACTTCTTAAAAAAAGGGAGCAAGCTTTGAGAACATTCCGTCTTGTTAATTTTGAACACGCACGCACGCACGCGCATGAACGCGCACACGCACATCCACACACACGCACACACACACACACACACGCACGCACGCACGCAAGCATGCACACACGCACGCATGCACGCACACTCCCGCACACACGCACACACACACGCACACAGGCACGCACGAAAGCTAACGCTCCGTTGAAAATTTTCACGTTTGCATGAACATAAAAGGTCGCGCAGCGCTCGTAAGTGATGGTATGCCGCCACCCCGTAAACGATTTGCGTACTCATACGTATACCTTACCAAAAGCTGCATTTAAATTCTGGAATATCGGGCATTTCCCACCCTTTATTTATTCCCCTACATGTTTGTTACCTCAGCATACAATAGCGTCATCAACGCTTCGCATACAAGCGGAGGATGACCTTCCTTCATAGACCATATGTTCGCATTTAGCAGCCGCCTCCCGTTTACCGATGGGGGATTCGCCACTGTTTTGTCAATGGCAGAAAGCACGCAGCTTTTATTGGTCTTTATGCTGGTCCATATTGCGTCACGCCTACCCGTATTACGTCACTGAAGCTCGAAACCTGAAAGCTATTCAATATTTGTTGCGTTTTCTCTATTGAAAAGACGCCCTCCACGGCTGTAACTGGGCTGAGGGAGTCGCCAAAGGCTAGTTCTCTCAAATTAAACAAATTCGCATTTTTTCCTTATTGCTAATTTGAGAGGGGACTCACCAGTTAACATTCCAATGGGATATACTACTCCATGACTCACGGGCTTGCTTCAAAAACACCGAGCACCAATGTGAAAAGTTTAAAAAAAAACATAGAAACGTTCACAACAGCCTAGTATGCTTATTATAGAAAGATTTCCCTTTCTAACCTAAATCAGGAAATAAAACTCTCGCTCGGCAGACAGCTAGCGCTATCTAGTCGAAACTAGACAAACGAAAATGTGTTTTTTGTTGATTTCGTTTTTCACGGAAGAAGCGATATATTCTGAAAAGGAGCAAACTAGCCTGTTAGGAACATTTATAACGACTTGTAAAATGTTTCGTGCTGATACACGATGGTTTTTAAGCCCGTGGATCATGGAGAAATAAGCCCCCTAGGAATGTGATTAGGTGAATCCCCCTTAAAGGGATCCTGCAACATTTCTTCCAACTTTTTTTGAAATGTTAAATGCTTGCATAATGTAGTCACTCAACACACCCAGTACTTAGATTGGGTGGTCGCAAAGTACCTCAGCCAAAAATTACTGCTCTATGTCTATCAGATAACTTGGAAACTCGCTCAAAAGATTTTGCTCTCTTTCGCGCCTTGACGTTTTTCGACGGCTCGAATTTCGTCACTAAGGCCATGTAGCGGCTGTTGGCCGGTTTTCCTTCAGTTGCAGCAATGAACTCTTTTCGATATCAGCTTTAAAAAAAGGCCACAAAAAAAAAAAAGCAGCAATGGAAGGCGTATCTGGTGCAACGCGCAAACCAGGCAGTTCCGCTCCGTGCTGGCGATAACTATAGCTTTCGCAATGATTCCAGACGCGAAGGAAAAAGTGAAAGCGCTTATCGATAGTATTGCAGCATCCCTTTACGTGTGATTCGTCATTACTCATCAGTGTCGGAGCCCGTATTAGCATGCTCACTCTTTTTGATGAAGCGGTAGGTGCCCCTGAAGCCCGTGTTGTCCCCCTGGTGGCCGTCCGAGTGGAACTCGAAGACCAGGGCCCGGCCGGCCGAGTAGTGCGTCTGCTCGATGTCCGCCTCCGTCCCGCACAGCGCCGCGTTCCACGGCGTCGACTCGTCCACGCTCGTGCCGTTCACGTGTAGGAACAGTCGCACGAAGTCTCCCTTCAGGCACCTGCTTGCCGTCAGGCCAGTGACACGGGAAAAGAGGGAGACGAGGGTGGAGGCGCTGGTATTCCACGCGGAGAAGCAAACCATTTTGACTTTTGTTCGTAACTTAAGTCCGCGTCAAGCTTTGAACGGTTACTACCGTAAGGTCGACGAAATAAATGGCTAATTGAAGGGAAGAGTCGGTGTCGACGAGGCACCCAAATGGATGAATTTAATAATTAGTAAAGCACGCACGATGCGATGTCGCCTTTGAGTCTGTTAAATACAGCTTTGGAGTTTGAAAAGAAAAGAGCTATTAAATGATCGCTTGTCTTAAGTATACGAGCCTTAGCCATGCACTCTTCAAAATCGCCGCAGATGGGCTTCACCACAACATTTCAGAACCACCAACCATCGTGACAAAGAGAGCGTGCAAGAGACATCGTGACAAAATCTGCAAAGTCGGCGAATGAGGAGGCCCAACATGCGACTAGAGCAAAAAACAAAATGGCCACGTATCTGGTCCTTTCGTTGCAAATGTCGACGTAAGACGATAGTCGACTGGCGCCCCTGTCAAGTAAATGCCTTCCTTCTCTTTCCCGCTCACATCTCATGCTGTTCTTCTCCCGTCTCGATCCTCCCAAGATAACACGCTAAAGGTTTGCTCAAGTCAATTTAAATTTACCGCGTTCTACTGCTCCAGGCCGGGTGACTCGATGCCAGCGCTGCCGTACGGCAGAGACATGCGTGAATCGAGGCACCCCACTACAACATTTTTAGAATCCAATTTCCCTACTCGACGAGCGTTTTAAGCGGAACGTGGAACCTATCCAGTGAAACCTTTCGTTGCTGTTGCCGTTTGATTTCTTAAATTCCGTCAGGAGCGCGGGCAACAGCAGGCGTCGGTTTTCTGCAGCTGAATTAGTGTTTCATTTGCTATCGCAAAAACCAAGTATCCGTAATTTTTTAAATAAAGGAACAGTGCAAATATGACTTATATATTGATTTTCAGCTTTATTTTTGCGTAATGTCTTGTTCTTGTTCAGCAGTGTTGACAAGTATGAACATTGACACTGGACTAAGACGTTTAGATTTGGCAGTGAGTATATAAGACTATTGCGCAGAATTTATTTCCCTTTGGACGGGAGGCTGAATCGAGTCACACACTGAGGGACGGACAGACAGATAGACCAAAATTTCTTCGTGTAAGTAGCCCAAGAAAGACTATCGTCTTTAATATAGTATCTGCGCTGCCGCAACACCGCAAATACAATCCTAGCGCTGTTGTCACAGCGCAGACACCATATTTTGCGCTAATCGCATCTTGGACGTCACCCCTTGCGCCATTGTCAGAAGTGCTATGTTTTGCTCTAATTGCATGCTGGGCTTCACCATTCACCAAATTTGCAGATTTGGTCATGATGTTGCTTGTTCTTGAGTGTTGTGGTGAAGCCCACCTGCGGTGATGTTCAGGAGCGCACTCTCTCTAAGTGTACACCCGCCTTGGTAGAACTGAAGGGGATTCCCTTCAAATAACTATCGCTGCGTCCACCGTTTGTCTGAGTCCAATATTTTGTACAGCCTCATTTCTTAGGTTACGTAAGACACACGATTTGACATAGATCGTTATATCTCTTTGTAGACCTTTTTATGGCTCGTTACAATTACTCTTTGTG
Organism: Haemaphysalis longicornis; assembly: GCF_048455015.1. Classification (NCBI taxonomy): domain Eukaryota; kingdom Metazoa; phylum Arthropoda; class Arachnida; order Ixodida; family Ixodidae; genus Haemaphysalis; species Haemaphysalis longicornis. Next base: position 17,468,178 of record NW_027526460.1, on the reverse strand, counting down.
CCGCAAAATTTGACATCCACCTGCAGTGGAGCCATACAACTACAAAGGAAATCCATAAAGATTTCTCGGAAGCTTCGTCATTAGAAAAAAATTCAAGCCGTTCCACTCAATGTGAACGCTGTCGGAAGTGCAGAGCAGTGATTCGCCATAATGGGCTGTACCACCATTATCCGCTTACTGCTACCACCCCATGCCATTCAAATTTCCCGCTTTAGCAGTGCTGGCGCACCCCCTGCCTGAAACTGCGCCAGCGGAAGTTCTGTTCTCTTTGTGCTTTTCTCCCCGCACGTGCCGGCGTTGCACTGCCACATTTTGCGTTTACTATCGTAAAAAAACCCACCCAACGGGCGTCCTTAACTAAAGGAACGCGGGCGCTGCCGGTTAATTACGTATATTTTTCCTCAAATGTACCTATAGTTTTCTTTGCGCTAAAGAACGGGAAAATGTAAGACAAGCGCCAGCGTTGCACGAGTTTCACACGCTTATGACTATATAAACCGCTTGACTTTCGAAGCCTCTGGGGCACGCCGCGAACAGCGTTACTTGGATTAGATTTGATTGGATTGGCTGCACTGGCTGAGGTTGACCAGTTTCGTGTAGCTCCTGGAGAGCCGTGCTGCGCAAGGGAGAGGATTGGATTGGATTGAATTGCATCGCATTGGATTGGATTGGATTGGATTTAGATTTGATTTGGATTGGACGATAAGCAGCAGTAAGCATGATAATCAGCTAATCCTAGACAACCAGGAAAGCTGAGAATAACCAGCTGAACCTTAGCTCACGCTACTTATATCCTGGAATAGCCGCTTGGCTTGCGAAACCTCTGGGTTACGCCGAGTCGAAGGGACAGTGACAGGCTACGCCGTCACGCCGTGGCGATATGCTTGGTTCCAGCGAGCGAGCTAGGCCGACAAGGCGAGCGCCCAAAGGGCTCTGCACTCAAAAATTCGTCCTGGTTCCGGGACCAGGGCGAATCTAGCGCAGTCGCTCTACCAACTGAGCTAACCAGGCTAGCAGTTTGTAGCGCGAGCGCGAATAGGTCAGCAACTAGAACTGAGGGACCGGTGCTAACCGACCAGACTTAAGAGAAATCCTCAAGGTGGAGTAAGTTTCTGCGGAGCAACTTTCGTTGGGAGAAACGTACTCCACCTTGGGAATATTCCGTAAATCTGCTCCATTAAATGGCTTCTACCCGTGGTACTTGCCAGGTTTGTCAGGCGAGACGTCAGGGCGACGGATATCCGCGTTGGCAACACGCGGAAATTGGGGTGCCTTGTCGCTGTTACATACAATGGCGACGCCGTATTTTTTGCTCAATGGATCAATTTTTTCTTTCGCATTGGCCGCGACAGTATTGCGAGACAGCATACTCACTGTTTGTACCTCTGCAAATTCATTAAACAGTATCACTCTATCTGACCGAAGCCCTTTAAAAATTCTATTGCGATTGCGTATGATGAACAAAGGCATCTAGGAAATCTGAAAATATGCGGAACTGTTGTGGTGATTTACTAGCTTGGTAGTGGCTACATGTTTCAATTACTTAATTTTAATTTAGACCCACGCAGGAAAGGTGCAGAGCGTTGTGCAAGATAACGCTAACATAAAAAAAGCCACACTTCTTCCCGTGTACAGTATACCTTCGCTTTCGGAATAAAATTTCGGAATAAATATGAAGTTTAGAAAATAATTCTAGTAAGTGCGCTAACAGACATCGCTATTAAAAAACACAGACCAGCTATTGACGAGAGAGTTTCGTAACGTAGTGCAGTTCACGTTCATCTTGCCTAAATTAGGAATGCAAATCATGTACGGCCACGCTCATACCCTTGTATCTTCGTTAACCTAATCAGAAAGCCCGACAAAGGGCCGCAGAGGGGCCGACGTAATCAAATTTTGAGCCCCAGGCGCGTGCTGTGTTTCAATTAGAGGGCGCTCCGAAACCGAAAACTGCAAACCTCCTCAATGAAAACGCGCAAGAGAGGATGTTCTATTTCAGTCCCCGGGGCAGGGCAATAACAGTTGTGCTTATGCGAGGGCTGGAAAACGTTCTATTTTACTAAATTCCAGGCTAAAGCGACGGTCGCTCTGCAAACAGTTAACCCCGATGCACGTAAGGCGTGTCGAACTGCTTTATCCAATGAGCGATAAAAGAAAATTAAGATAAAAGCGACTGCACCAGGGGTTTTTCAGCTGTCCGCTGAATGAACAGATTAAGTTCGTAAGGCGCTTAAATAAGTGCTTAGCGGATGTTGGGAAGAGCAAGTTTATTTTCAACCGAGGTACGTGTACAACGCCGGTGATAAGCAGGCTTAGCGTACATCCCGATGGAAAGCTTGAAATATTGAGCGAATATAGAGTTTTTAACGCTAACTACACATCTCAAAACGGGGAAAACTATGTGGGCGGGATGAAATTAGGAGCGCAGAAAACGCTCCGGGGTTGAATAAAAACTGCCGCGGAATCTGAAGCGAAAGAAAAACACTGACTGGCTATGCGTTTTTATTGAGGAGAGGCTTATTGAGCTAAATGAATAGGCCGCATATTTAGTGCTCTTTTCGTCTCGTTATGAGACTGCGTACGTTTTGAAATGATAGAAAAAAATAGGGCTTGCGAAGTTCGAAAACCATCATTTCGCTTAGGTGCAGTGGACGCGGTTTGGGCACAAACGCTAATGAAGTAATTAAAAGTCTAGCGTTTGGGTCAGACTAGTGAGAAGCACATGCGTCTCAGTAGATAATTTAAGGGAAGTCAAACAGATGAAGCAACAACAGATGAAGAAACAACATGTAAATCAGGCGAAATTGGAGCTGGTCTGGGCCTTCTTTTCCGCCTCTTTTTTGTCATTTAAAGCTGACCCTTGCTGAATTTAGTAGTGGGGAATTCTGGCTAGTTCTTATTTAGCCATTAAAAGCGAGCCGGATATATAAACAAAAATAAAGAGTGTATCGGACTATCTGGCCATTTCCTAGTGACGTCAATGCGGCAGCAGTCCCACGCATGGTTGAGTATTCACGCATGTTGTAAAAAAAAAAAAAAAAAAAAAAACCCTGCTAGATGGCAAAGTATGTTAGGGAGAGAATTTTGATTACTGGAAAGAGGGCAGGAGAGGGGAAGGCGGGGTGGCGTATTTCCAAACGTTTCGCTGCACAGTGCACCCACGTGACATGTCTATTCCCCTGATCAAGAACGGCAATTAAACGTCGTCATTGGCTGCGCCCCAAACATAAAGCGACCTAGAACATACCAAATAAATATATTAACAAAAACCACACAAAGATTTGAGTTTAGAAAAAGAAATTGGGAAAAAAAGTTAAGCAATGAAAAAAAAAAAAAAAAAAACAACACACAGACCTGCTGGGGCTCGAACACAAGCAGTTTGCGCCAGTGCTCGGTACTCGGCATCGAGGCCACAGAGCCCGAATGGCATGTTTCTTTTAGCAGGCGATCAAAATATTAGCGCGCGCAGTGACATCACACATACCACGTGGGTGCTGTGTGCCGCGAAGCGTTTGGAAACACGCAAACGGGTGGAGGGAACAGCAGGACGAAATAATGAGTGGGATCAGAACGGTGACGAATAGCTCGACGAGGACAGTAAGTACAGGGTCGGTGAGGAGGGTGGCAAGGCTTCTTTCGCTCTCAAACCTTCCAGAAAAGTTGAAGGAAAGCAGAGAGGGAAGAGATGGAGGGGCTTCAGGTAACGACCAAGAAGTGAACGTATATGACGGAAGTAAAAAGTTGGAAGTCTCTGCGTCCTCGAAGTTTTCTTTGCTCCTTCCACAGTTTCTCAGGAGAGTCGCCGAAAACAGGAAATTAGGGGAGTTAATTGACACATATTTAGATATTTATGGTTGGGCGGTAGGATGAATGGGCAGACTATGGGGTGTATTATGCAGAAGAGGACTTTTCGTTTATATTTTATACAATTCTCTCTCCAGCTCACGCCTCTTTCCACCGCTTAAGTACGGATCAGATCTCGCAGGATTTGCATCGAGACCTTACATTCGAGTTTAGGCTGGCGGTTTCGGAAGAAAAATTCTATTGCATGTTAAATAATGAGTGTGCTCATAAAACAAGGAAAGAGAAGAGGAGCAAAGTACTTTCACGCTGAATTCCCACGGTGATTTAGTAGACATGGCAGTAGAAATTAGAGGATGACCAAAATGGATTTATTTTAAATAAAAACAGGGCATCTCAGGTCCGAGGGGTACCTGGACCAATAAGCGCCACCCAACAGAGAAACCGCACCGACACTCACCCCATCTGCTAAATATTTTATTAAAGACGATATTCTGTCTTGGGCTACTTACATGCAGAATTTTTTGTCTGTCTGTCTGTCTGTCTGTCTGTCTGTCTGTCTGTCTGTCTGTCTGTCTGTCTGTCTGTCTGTCTGTCTGTCTGTCTGTCTGTCTGTCTGTCTGTCTGTCTGTCTGTCTGTCTGTCTGTCTGTCTGTCTGTCTGTCTGTCTGTCTGTCTGTCTGTCTGTCTGTCTGTCTGTCTGTCTGTCTGTGACACGATTCCGCAAATCTGCCAAAGTGAAACTGAAACTGCGCAATAGTCATATATATCTTGGGAAAAAGCGCGAAAAACGACTACAGGTCGAAAAGGGCACAGGACGGCGCGCTACTAGCAACTGATTTTTATTTGGAAGGAACAGACATTTATAATGTGAAAAAGAGCAACCTCATCAATTTTCTCACACGAGTACATAGAAACAAAAAAAATATACAAAGAAAAACAGAAAAAAAAAAACATTGTAAAAACTGAACGTGTTATGCAACATGGTCACTTCACGTGCGGTTTCAAAAATTCACGGATGCTTGGTTTTTGCGATAGCAAGTAAAACACTACATCAACTGCAGAAAACCGTCGCCTGGTGTTGCCCGCACTACCTGGCGGCATTTAAAAAAATCAAATGGCAATAGCAACGAAAGGTTCCACTAGATAGGTTTCAAGTTCGGCTTGGAATGCTCGTGGAGTAGGGCAACGTGGTTCTATAAACGTTGCAGTAGGGTGCCTCGATTCACGCGCGTCTCCACTGTACGACAGCGCTGGCATCGAGGCACCGGACTTGGAGCAGTGGAACGTGGTAAACGTAAATTGACTTCAGTAAACCTCTAGCGTGTTATCTTGGGAGGAACGAGACAGGAGAGCAAGATCAAGAGAAGTTAGCGGGAAAGAGAAAAAAGGTATTTACTTGGCAGGGGCGGCAGACGACTATCGTCTTCCGTCAACATTTGGAACGAAAAGAGCAGATACGCGGCCATTTTTTTCTTTCTTCTATAACTCCTCCTCGTGCAATCGTATCAATTGCGTAACCGTATTTTCTCCCCTAACCACTCTCCTTACCCCCCCTCCCTTCCTCAAAGAAACAGGATCAATTCCCATGTCCCCTTTAAGGGGTGCATTCATTGCTCAACATTCATTTGGCAAGAACAAAGAAAGCTACAAATTTTTCTTCGTTCTTTCCCTATCACAAACTACCTTCTAGTACTTTGTAGGGTGCTGTGTATAGGTGTTACCCTTACAGCTGAAAACAAATTCAGTAAATGTGGAAACAAAGAACTCTAGCACTGGCTACAACAGGGAAAATAAATATCGCGCAAGCTCCAAGCATGAGGCTTCTAACGAGATGCAGATGCAAAAAGAAAAAAAGGACTTACTCTGTTTCTCTTTGGACATCGAATTCGTCGAAGATGATCTCCACAATGTCGTCTGGCTCGCCGATGAACGTATATAGCAAGCAATTGGTGTTCTTCTCGTAAGGCGTGGGCCAGTTGGGAGACGTGAAGATGCCGTGCTCTTTCCCGTACATGCTGTCGAACAGAACGCAGCTACAACCTGCATTGTGTAACGCGCAATGGACGTATTAGGAAGGTGTGGTGCTTTATAACACGTGCAGCTGAATTCTTGAATTATATTTAGGTGAAGAGTCCAAATAGCTTAGAAAGCACTCAGTGATAGAAGAAAAGCTTGAAGGATTGCGTTTGCTACTTTGTACACCGAGGCGGCTGGCTGCGCGAAAAAAGCTGTGTTTTTTTTTTTGTTTTCTGGTATGTGCAGTAGATCTAGAGCAATGCCGTTTATATCCAACTTATTTAATTTGTCTGTTTCGAAATGTATTTATTTAAACCTTTTATACGAATCAAAATTGTCGTATATTCATTGAATGGCCATTGGTAATGCATGTTGAATGAAAAAAAAAATCGGGAAAATCGCGATTGGGGGAGCAAGGATAATCGCACCGCTGGATATGTCTACCCTGCTCTAAATTAATGTTTCTTGCCCATTACATAACAGATGCAGCCACATTCGCGGCATCTGAAGCCGACAGTGGACCTATGATATCAACCTCTGCGCTGAAAAGGCGTGTCTTCGGCTACTACTGTTACCCTAGATTGTGACGTTTACGGCAATCGAAGCGGAAATTTTTCCATGCATATGAATGTCCGCGCGTTCATTGATGACCTGTTCTTTTTTAGTAACCGGGGGATGACTACTTCTTTACGAAAGGAGGGAAATGATGAGGTGTATGCCATTCTGACTGCAGCATACTGTGCAGTGGCAGTCCTTCCCACTTCGCAGTGAGTGAGCGCGACACTCTTCCTTTCTCGAGTGACTGCGGGAGAAGAGCACATAGTACAGTAAGCCTCCATGTCCCAGTCTCTCTTGAAGAGCGAGATTATGCTGTCTTTCTTCATAAGTGACAGACGTGTGCCGCCAATAAAAGTGCTTAGCAGAACCGCGATCTTTCTCCAGAGTAGGGGCAATGTTATGTCGCTTTATCTGTAGGCTAGTGAGGAACAGATTGACGAAAAGAATGTGGTTGCATTTTTATGGGCCCACAGATAACGTACCATCCTATTATTTCTGCATAAAAATTTCTCAAAATAGGGTTATTTCTGTTTTTTGAGTATTCTGAGAAACAATTAATTTTAGCAATCCAAAGTTCTTTTGAAAGTTGGCTTTCTCGCAATAAGGCTATTATTGCGGAAGACCAAGCTTTACAGGCGAATCGATGACTGAGTTCGTGGCTGCCACGAGCGAGGGAGATAGTTTCGTAGATTTAGGGGATAACACAGGCACAAACCGGGCTTTCTATTAAAGAACCTGATAGAAAAGAAATAGGCTCCAATCTCCGCTGTGAAGGTGGTTGGATTGCGAAGCTGTAAAGAACACGCACAACGATTACAAATGCGATGTCCCTTGAATTCACACACATGGCTCTACAAAGAGTGAAACCAGAGACTCTGGAAGCCGTTACCTGGCTTTCGCGGGGAAGCGCCATGAACGCAGCAGCGACGGCAGAAAGAAAACAGAGAGGAGCGCCTGGCGAAGGATAAGAAGGAGGGCGACACGCGAGGCTAAGCCGTCATCTCTCTCACTGCCTGCCCCCTCACTCTTGTTTCATGCGTTACCGCCAAAGAGCGCCCTCCTCTTTCTCCCTCTCCCCAGGCGCTGTTCAGTTCACCGCTAATCCAAACCATGTGAACGCCGTTATCATACATTATGTGGTTTGCACTTCACACGAGGATTTTTAATGAGCGCAGGTGGCACACCCGCCGCTCTGCAGGTTAAGTACACCGTCTGTCTCCCCGTCTCCTCCTGTGGTCGTATCTTAGTCGGTAAGACGACGGGCAGTCGCTCCGTTATTCTGTTCGTGTCCAGCCTCGATTCCTGGTGGTGCCAGCAAGTTTTTTTATTTAGCCTGGGAGTTTTCTGCTGACGCGGACACGAAAATGTCCTTGGCTGGAAGAGATAAGCTGCTACGTAGCAAAATAAAGTACGCCCACCAACATAAAGGCTCAACCTCACAAGAAGATACAAGCACGTGCACAACGTATAACTACGCAGAATAAAATCGCGAGCTTATCGACTCCGGGAAGGTGGATAACCAGTGAAGCAGTTCAGCACACGACACGAAGATGACAGAGAATTTTGAAGCGGGGACTCGTTTATTGAGAAATAACTGATAATAAGTAAACAAAACTCAGGGTAGAAAAAGAGTCATCTTAACGACCAGTTGGAAAATTTTGGTTCGGGAAGTTCTGATAAAGCATAAGTTGCAGCCGTTTTCTATAACTGTACCCCTCTTGTAGATGCTCGTGTAGTGGCAGCAGACGGGAATTTTATATCGTTTACAACTTCACTCTGACCCATATAATTCCTGGCTATATAATTCCTAGCATATTTCTTGCTATGTATAGTTCAGCGCTTGGTTGGGCTGAAAGAAAATGAGAGGCAGACAGTGCAGCGAGCAAACAAAAACTGTGCAAGCAACACTGCTCAAGCGCGCCTGTAACTCCGTAGATAGTGTCTTCAATAAAGGTATCCTTCCTGTGGTCACCATCGTACGAAGTACGCTCGATACCGACAGGGCGAAAGCTAGCTTGTGCGTCTCCTGTTTACCCCGCTGAAGATATGTATGGCAAGATCAGTCAACAAATAGCCAAGCTTCCCGCTTTCAGATACGCAGGCGCCACAGCGCCTTCAGAGGATGCCTAAGTGTCGGGAAGCAAGGGAACACTCAAAGCTACATTTAAATGTCTTCATGAGTCCTGCGTGTTTGCCAATAAGGGCCGTGGCCATTTGCTGCATATTGCAGAGGCGATCTTTATCATTTGCTGATTCAAAGGTTGCCCTGCCACTCCTCTCCTCTTGCACTACCCCTTCATACGGCCGATTCAGTTAGAAGCCTTCACAATGAACGTTTCCAGTTAACAAATTTCTATTGGCAGTAAATAGTACAAGTAATGCGAAAAAAGGCAACATTTGAGCGACCACACTGCATATATTTATGCATGTTTCTGCTGCTTCCTAAAAAATAGGCTGCACAAGCAAAGCTTTTTTATCGACACTACTTTAAAGCGCCGCGCTGCGTTAGGACATGCGAACTTTGCACATCAGTTATAACCTTACGTGCTCAGAGGAGCAAAGACTACTTGTGTCTGTTGAACATGTAGGCTTCTACGGGGCTTCGTACGAGCTGTAAATGTCAATAATATGACAGGATCGGGTGTGCCTTCTATTCTATGCGTTACCAACGGGCAAAAACGTGTATCTTCAATATGTTACCAAGTGATCAGAAGGCGCTTGCAGGAACGTCCAGCTTTTCTTACCTGGATTCACTGCTTCCGTGATCATTGGAATAGAAACATGCACTGTTATCAGCACCAGGAGCAATCCAGCCATCTAGAAGAAAGGAAATAAACAAGTTTGTCAAAAACTAGCCAGCGTAATAGCTCACAAGATAGTAGTTTCATCAACGACTGTAAAAATAATTTTGCGGGGACTACAGCTGAGTAGAAAGGCTGAAGAATTTGCTTGGAAAAGTGCACACCTGAAGAGCCAACAGTAACGCTTGATCAGGAAATCTTATCTCTTCAGGAAATCTTATCTCTTAAGCAGGGAAATCTTAAATTTGTTTGCTTAAGGGTGTCGTTCTCCAACCACCCTTGTTACCAGCCGCGTTACCAGCTACTTCCGCGCTACTGAAGACCCGAAAGGTGTGCTTTTAAGCGAGCTACCACGTAAGTGCGCGTTTGTGGAGTCCCCAAAAATTTCTGTAGTAAAAAAAAATCTCTTAATCCAGAAGAAAATTAGAGGTATTAAAAAGCAGCAAACGATAAAAAAGCGAGACTTACTCAACTAGAAAAGAGAGAGGAAAATCTCTCGCTCAGAGCATGGTCGGTAGAAGTAGTTGTTTCCGGAGCAGCCTCTGCTGTCGCGTGTGCAAAGCGCTTCATTTTGGAGCAAACAGTTATTGGATCAGACTGTTATGGTGCCCGGTAAACCAGTTAACGCGGAGTTTTCTAGTGAATAGCACAAATGATGGAGTTTATGTCCCTGCTCGTTCCTCGGAAGATTACGTGACAGTGACATTATTGAAATGGCATTTTGAGGGCGCCCGAAAAAAACAAAAACGAACTATACTTTTTTTTCCTACATTGCTTTCCATCCATTGTGTCTCACATTTCGCGGCCTGCCTGTAGGCTGAAAGCGGCGCCGTTGAAGGACGCAGAAAAATAAAAGTTGCGTGTGCGGACGAAAGTCAATCACAGAAAAGCTAATGCTGCTCTAGGACAGAGCAAGAAAGAAAAAAAAAACTCCCATATGGTTGCCTTAATACAATGCGAACTATTGTGACAGCTGCTTACGTATATAGCTATGCTCTTATCACAATATTAAATAAGAATATGTCATAAAAGAATCTTTCGACTGCAGCGAAGTCGGGCGCTTTCGTTATAATCCCTATAAGAAGAAAGTTAGCCCGAGGCTGTTTTTGGTGACAGTCGAATGTCAGCCGTCTTGACTGGCACACTGGTAGAAATACTGCCAATCCGTCAGGTACCGTCAGCACGTACTTTTTTGAGGTCACTCGGGGGTTCGGGCAAATGAGTTGGAATGTGAATTTCGTAAAATAATGACATGCCTTCGTTGTCCCCTGGGAGGATTTTAAAACTCTACTGAGTCTTTTTTAGGGTATATAAGTCAAATTTTGGTAATACACGACTGGAAAGAATTGCAATTTATTGCAGCGGCTGCGGCCAGTGATTCCCTCAGCTAGTCTCGGGTGAAAAGTACGTCGTATTTTTTTTTTTTTCACTCTCTCCCCAGTGATTACCTCAACTTGCCTCCTGTTTTATCGCCGGCTGTGTGTCAGTACATCCAAATAGGCTAATGCCCTTCCATCCCCAGTCTCTTGTACGTTCACTCCAGTCATTCCTTTACCTACTGAAACATTACTGCTCGTATCGTCTTGGCATTTTATAAGCGAATAGAATGCTCAGGGCAGCACCATAAAAATGATGTCATGGTATTTCCAGGGAATGCTAATTCGCCTACGAGTTTTAGAGCGACAACATTTTGCACTAATAACTTTATTAAGAATTTCCACAAAACTTCGCAACCGATGGGGCCATAACGCGAAAATCGGATTGTTATTCCACATGATAAAAACTTCAACCGGGATTGCTACCAACCACATAGACATTTTAAAGAAGCTTAAAAAAAGAAGGTAGCGCGTCGACCAAAAGAGTTCTACTGCGGCTGGAAGTTCGACCTGGAACCTGAGTATTAAATTTGCCTCGTATAAATTGAGCAAAACGGTGCAAGCCGTACAAAACCTGAGAATATAAACGTGGAATGACGTATGCAGTACGTCAAGGCGCGAAATAAAAAAAAAAGAATATTTTTACGCGTTCTTTTTTATTCCTGAATACAGATTATATCGCGTTTACCTCTTAACTTCACTTTTTCCGTATCCAGTGGAAGGCGTCGGCTGAGACGATCCGCAGAAGAAAAAAAGGGAGAAGACGCGCATTCGTCGTCGTCCTCCGACTGCCATCGCGCCAATTCGGCAGTTTTTTGCTGATGCATGGACGCGCAGCCGGAGGCCCCATTTTTCAAACCCCGCATAAGCGGCTGGCTGAATCCAGACCGGGCTGAGTTCGCGCGCCGAACGGAAGGAATTTAGATTTGCCCTTAACATAAACCAGGAAAGAAAAATCAAGAAGACGTCAGCGGAATAAAGCGTGGGAGGACGTAATGCCGCGGAAACTGGCATCGCGATCGCCGGTAAATCCCGCCCGAGAGTTGGGAATTAAATCAGTATAACCGGCCTCTCCGCTGTATAGGCGCGCGAAGTGGGAAGGTCGGGTTGTTTGCCGTTCGCACCCCGAAAAACCTCTCTGTTCCCCTCTCAGCCTCCTCCACCCCCCCCCCCCCCTTTCCTGGCACTATTTTCTCACTTGTTTTTTGTCAATTCTTAAAATATATATGATGTGGGTTTCCTTCCTGGCTCTGATACAAAAAAAAAAAAAAAGAATTCCCGTTCCCGGAGGCTCGGCTCGAACGCACTGCCGCGCTCAATTTGCGAGAACGCGGCGCCTGCTGGCACGACCGCTGCCACCAACCAACCGCTTTCAGGACTGGTTTAATGACGCAGTTCAAAAACAAACAAAATATGAGATTGGGGCTCTGTGCTCGCGTCTTTTTCCCGCTAGCTCCATTTTCATTCCTGGAAAAAGGACTGCTTTCAATGTGACAGAAAGATGATGTGCTCGCGATTTCACCGACATATTTCCGAATCGAATGCGCTGCGGAGGACATGAAACTGCTGTCAGAAGTCTCGGGAAGCGCAAATAAAAAAATATCTTTAAACAACCCGGTCACTTTGCCGGGCTCTGCCAACTTTCTTTCACGGCATTCAGTTCGGCACCTGGGCGACACTCGGCGAAACACCCGTAGAAGAGTCAGATGCATTGAGTAAGCGATAGAAATATTCGATCGGAACATGTCGAAAATATCCTTCATTCCCCTCTTCTTTACGTTAGGTACTCACTAAATTAGAAAATGGAATAAGCCTTAAACTGTCCCCCTAGAAGTATCCGGAAAAAAATGAGACACAGTCACGCTACAGTGAACTAGAATATTGTCTAGTTCACTCTAGTCACGCCATCTTACATGTGTTATGCCCGAAAGAATATACGTTAGTGGGTATATGTCGACGTCGCAGCCAATGGTGATCGGCCATTCAGCAGCGGCACTCTGACGGACTGTCATCGCAATTGGCGAATCATTTTGACCTGATATGTGAGAATGTCGTCAAGCTAATATCAGAGTCCTTCAATGCTTTTCTGGTCATGAAACTCCCGGCCAAGTTTCGTACGGGGACAAAGGCTACCGCGAGTTGCGCCACCGCAGATCGGAGGGCATCGGGCGGCCGCCGCTGCTCTGTAGCCAGACCAGCAGGCAGGAACTCAGTAGCAGCATGCCCGTTCGCAGCAAATTTTTTGGCCACTCACGAAATGATAAGTCCATTTAATCGGCCCACGACACGTTAAGCGAAAGCGCACTGCTGATAAGGCGGCGAGCGTCGTTTTATCTTACTCCCTCCGTGGTCCGTTCCCTGCCAAACAAGCGCTGACCACGTCCCCGACTGCCATCCGATCAACACCAGCGCCGCGGCGCGACAGCGAAGGAAGCTCTCCCATAGCGTGATGGCGAAGTTTCATGACCAGAAAGGCATTGAAGGACTCTGCTGATATACAGAATTACGTTAGGTAACCTTAACGTCGAGCCCAACAACAAAGGACATTTTGAGCAATGTGAAACTCATTGTACGCGAAGCTGCGGGTACCGGTTGACGATGTTAGGCCTGAAAATATTGTTAGGCCCGATGTCACCTCGTCTCATGCCTGATAGCATAGAGTCACAATATTTTAAACACGATAGTCTTTCCTGGGCTACTTTAACACAGAAATGTTGGTCTGTCTGTCTGTCTGTCTGTCTGTCTGTCTGTCTGTCTGTCTGTCTGTCTGTCTGTCTGTCTGTCTGTCTGTCTGTCTGTGACTAGATTCAGCCGCCTAGCCAAAGTAAAACAGAAGCTGCGCAATAGTCTTATATCCACAGCTAAATTTAAACGTATAAGTCCTGTGGCAATGTTCATACTTGTCAACATTGTTGAACAAGAACAGACTATTACGCAAATATAAGGCAGAAAATCAATACATAAGGGAAATTTGCAGTGTTTCTTTATTAAAAAATTATGGATACTTGGTTTCTGCTATACCAAATGAAATACTACATCAACTGCAAAAAACGTCGCCTGCTGTTTCCAGCGCTACTATGGCTCCTAATGGCATTTAAGACATTAAACGGCAACAGCAACGAAAGGTTGTAAGTCAGTTGTAAGTCAGCGCTCGTGTTTGTCACCTCCTTCTTCTTGTGTCTTGTCTGAGTTTGCGCTGTTCCCCTCTTATAATCCACTAGATAGGTTTCATGTTCCGCTTGGAACGCTCGTGGAGTAGGGCAGCGTGGTTCTATAAACGCTGTAGTAGGGTTCTTCGATTCACGCGCATCTCCGCCGTAAGGCAGCGCTGTCATCGAGGCACCTCACTTGGAGTAGTGGAACGCGGCAAATGTAAGTTGACTTCAGCAAACCTCTAGCGTGTTATCTTGGGAGGAACGAGACGACGGAGGAACAGCATGAGATGTGAGCGGGAAAGAGAAGGGAGGCCTTTACTTTGCAGGGGCGCCAGTCGACTACCGCCTTTCGTCGACATTTCCAACGAAAGGAGCAGATACGCGGCTATTTTTCGAGAGAATTTTGGACCAATGTCTAGGCTAGTGTTTCGCCATGTACCGGATAGACGCGTTTTACTTGTCCTCCTCATGGCTCGTGAACAGGCTGGTAAATTGCATGCGGCGGCGAAAACAACAACAACGTTATTGTAAAAGATAATTCCCAGTGGTTTATTTTTAGGAAGGATGAAATTTCGAGACGTTTTTTGTCAGAAATTATGTGAAAGCGTCATGCAAGAATAACAAAAAAAAAACTTTACCATTTTTTGTTGATTTTGGCATCAAGAACGAAAAGGAGCCATGTGGCTAGCCAAGCGAAGCAGCAGAGGAACGTCTCTGGGTTCTACGGTGGCGCCCATGACGGCACGCGATTGTAGCGACAGATTTCCCTCTAGTATATATTAGTATAAATGTCTATGCCTGATAGGGACGCCGCATGCCCGTGTTCATGGCCACATGACGTGTCGCAAGGACCTCAGGCCAGAGTGTTTAACATCGCTTTTTGATACCGTATCGCAGTCAGGTTGCTGGTGCATTTTCACCGAACGGGCCACGAAGTGTTTTCGCACTAAAACATGACGGTCAGTGGTTGGCACCTATTAATAGAAGCGCAGAACGCAACGCAAGGTTATAAACCATGAAAACTCACTACGGAAAGAATCTTCCTGCCATCAGAAAGCCGCTGGCGGACACTGCCCCGTAAATGAAAGCACTGCCACTCCTGCTGTGCAAACATCACCTAGTATCGCACCTTCTAGACTACGCGGCTCTCATCGCCATCGCGACCCTTCCCACCGAGCCGTTCCACGCCATTTACGCTGTTTTTACGGCGTTTTGTGCAGTGAATCATCCGCAGCACGACACCGCCGTTCGAGTACAAAGAACACGTATCACGGCTACGGTGCTTTTTGGTGCGCCGACGAGCTGGGATATTTTTTGTGCCTAAAAGTGCGACATTGTTGGAGGGTCTGTCCGTCGCCATGAAACTTGCCTATGCCAGGCTGTGTACGATGCCGCGGCCGCCGCAGTAAATTAAAATTGAAATTACGCCCCCCCCCCCCCCCAAAAAAAAAAAAAATGTCGCAGCTTGCACTAGGGGGAGGGGGGGGGAGGGGGGGGTGGAGGGGGGGGGGGGGGGTAACGGTGCACGGAGGAGCAGGAATAAACTTTATTTCAGACCAGAAGGATGGCAAGTTGGGCTAGTTGGTTCATAGTGACCATAACGAAATGCAGCGCAAAAAAGGACGGGACAGAAGAATTTTTCAGAGGTTTTCATTGCGAGCTCCACAGTAGGCGGAGGTGGTACCCTCTTCACGGGAATCCGAATGCTCCCCGTTTCTGTGTAAAACTCTCTTGTCTCAGCATGAATCTCTCTAGCGCGAAGCGTAAATGATTTTCCCGGTGTTTTTTAGTACGCGTTACGAATACCTCCAGCGTTAGGCGTGAACGAGTGTCTCAGTGTTTTTTTAGTACTTTGAATGGCTCGTCTGCATGGTCCAAAGAGAACTCCTTCGGAAACTTTACGGTAAGCTTCAGCACTAAATATGTTAAGGTCCCATGATGATATTGCACAGAAGTGCATCCCCGGGCAAATAGATAAAACACTCATTGTCACTGTAATCGGCTCTCTAGATAAAACTTTTTGGTGCATAAAAAAGTGCCAACGGAATCTTACCTAGTGTGTCATGCTCATGTGCATGCCCTACTCTATAGCAATGTATTGTGTTTAGTTTGTTCGTGTTTAGTTTGTTCTTCGCGCCTTTACGACCAGCGCTGGGTGCATAAAACCGCCGTCAATTGCTCTTCCCGCTGGCACGGCTCGCACAAAACCTGGTCACGTGGCATAGGGATGCGCCTGTTGGCGTGCCCTACCGATGGACTCACCTGCTTTGTGCGATAGCATCCTTGGAGATGAGCTAGCATCCAGCCAACGCGGGCAGGTCTGCCAACATCGCTGCTTTGCCAGCTTCAGGCGCTACACTGAATAGACGGGAAGGAGGGAAAGAGAGAAAAAGAGAGAGAAAATGAGTGACATCGCACTGTGACAGTTTTACTGTATTCCTAACAGACGTGCGCGGGAAATTCCAAGCGCATTGAAACCGTCGCATGCTTAGTGTCTCCCTCAGCTAGTTTTTAAGCCACGCGCCATATTTGGTCATTGCACCCTGGAACCAACATTCAGAAAACGTTCGCTTCGAGGTGCGTTATGTCGTCTGTGCAGCGGTTTGTTGCAGAAGGAGGACGTGTTGAGCGGATATAGAAAATTTTCATCATGTTTCTTTGTCCGCTTCCGCTGACATTACAATTGCATGGAGGTTAAAAGGGGGGGGGGGGTGCGAACTTCTTTTCTCAGAGGATCTTAGAAAAGGAAGTCCAGTTTTATTTCCCTTTACAAAGTGACTGTGCCTATTGTATACTATTGAGCTCTGCAAGGGCAGTGAAATCACGAATTTTCTTACAGCAACTGAAGCAGTAATTGCTGTCCAAAAGTGATTGTGCAGCACACTGGTATCGTCCAATATCTACCGAGACAGATATAATGCTTGTTAAAACCGTACTGAAATGTTGTGAAAATGTTGCCCCATCAAGAGCCCCTTAAAATAGCCCCATCAAGAGAGAGAGAGAGAGAGAGAGAGAGAGAGAGAGAGAGAGAGAGAGAGAGAGAGAGAGAGAGAGAGAGAGAGACGCGTTTATTTGCGGTAAGCCATTCTGCGACGCTTCCTAGGAACAACATGCAGCATCACTGGTAATGCAAAACAAACACAGTACCACACTGATCCTTTACTATTCTATCATCTATGTAATAAGACAGGAGGTAACTAACGACGTTTTACAACTAATTGTAAAAGCGCCGTGTCCCGTTCACTTCGTTCGTCCTTGTTCAATTTGCGCTTACTTACACGATAATTGTAAGGATCAAGCACCAAATAGCAGAGCAGGGTATATCTCTGAGTGAAGTGGAGTCAACGTGATTTTGTGCCTTGAAATAAATTAAGGTAGGGACGGATCGGGGGAGGGGGATTTGCCGGTGAAGACTGCGAAAAGATTTGCGGTGATTACAGCAAAAAACAAAACGAAAACACACAAGCAAATGACACAGGCATGCGCTGCCTCTCTGCTAAAGTTTTTACTCGGAAATCAGGACAATATATACAGGCAATCACAACCGCCTTGGGCATACGCGAAAAGAACAGTAAAAACATCAAACCCAGGTCCACTCAGTATGAATTCTTCTGAAACCGCGGAGCTGTGGTGCTCTTGTGTCGGCTGGAACCTCAAAGGGCGCTCGCCCGAGACCGGCAGCGCCATTGACACCCAAGTTGTCCGGTTCCCGCAAAGGAATCGGCAGTTACACGTGAGCGGCGGGAGGCTCCCTCCCACCTCCCTCTCTGCGCGGGAGGTAGAGGAATCCACCCCAGCAAGACCACTGCGCCCTCTTTCGGTGGGTCTGGGAACCGCCAACGAGGTGGTCCCGAGACCCACCGATAGAGGCCGCCGGCGGGTCTGGGAAACTACCCTGCGTGACGCACCACCTTCGGTACACGGACAAAAAACTCGATCTACAACAGCTCCGATGTTAAGAATCCTACAGCCAGCATCAGCGCTCCTGATTATTGCCAACCCTTCCAATTGGTTCCCAGATGTGCCATTCGTTAATCGCGCACTGGGACAGAGGCCTGACTGGTGCATACCGATGACTGTTTACATATGTGCGCAGCCTCGACAAACTCCCGTGCCCTTTCGCAGCATCAGCGTCCCACTCAAAAGGGCCACAGATTGAGAAATTAAATTTACTATTTGTCCACTCCCGGGAATAAAACCCACGCACAACTGTTTCCGACCAAGTTTTACTGACATGGTGACTCAGCAATGGCCGCTTGGTGCTGTAACTACAAGTGGCATTTCTGTGCTCTCGCAGACCACTTACACCACGCGTTGGTCACATGCGGGTCAGCCACAAACGATCACCGTGCTTTGATGATACGTGTGAAGGGCATGTGCCTAAAATTTTTCGCTGCCGCTGTCCCCACCCCGTAGGCCACTAAACTTGAGTTCCGAGTGCGCATTGAGGTTTGCTCACTACATTATTTTATGATCACGTGCACAAAGACGTGCGGACTGTCGTGTTTCATGGTTACGACGAACGAACCGAGAAGTTCCCGGAGGCGGGAGATGTTTATTGTCGCATGCTTCCCGGGGCGTGGCTGCGTCTAGATAGATACGCCGGTGGGTGCGCACAAGGAATGTGCGCTTCAGAGCGCACATTAATTCGTTTCTGGAGCACGCGCATCATCCCCCTAGCGATAGGCTTCTGCGCTAGGCAGGAAAGCCGATCGCGGGCGGGGTGACACACGAACTGCAATCAAAACAATTTCGACATCGTGGACAAGGTGCCTTACTGCAGCTACCAATAAAGAAGGCGGTTTCAAAAACAGTTCGCGTAGTGTGAGGCGAAATAGACGTAGGAGTGATGCCGCAGGTTCGAGAATAATAGAGCGGGCTATTTCCATTACAAAAATGTTTTTCTACGCCGCTGTTCCAATGGCGTCTCTTTTCATAATAAAGTAAAGTACTACCTTATTTCCCCTGATGCAGGCTACATCAATTTATTGGGGTATAAAATGAGAAAATATCCGCTATTGCTTCGGTTATGTGATTGAATATTAACCACGTGTGTGTGCGTATGCGTGTCCGTGTGCGTGTGTGTGTGTGTGTGTGTGTGGGTGTGCGCGGGCGTGTGTGTGTACCGCTTCTCTTTACGGGAGTTTCAGTTCTTTATTCAAAAGCAGAAACGCCTTGTAAAAGCTTTTCAGAAATAGAAAAAAAATGCACCCTTCCGTCTAACAATGACGATGGTTGAAAGCTTTCTCGTGATGGATTCCTTGGTTGGCCAATCCCACACCACCAGTATGCGCTTCTCTGGAGATACGCGCTCCTTTCCTACATTACCCACAGCAACTCTAACACGACGGCACCCTGCTATACTTCGATAAATACGGACCCGGACGCTTCCCTCTCCTTACATGTTACACAAATTCTGAAACAATGGAGGGTACCCCACAATGTCCTCACTGCGGGAAATAAAAGGTCATGTATAACACACTTTGAACTTGCTCCCAGAATCCCGCTCTCCCGCCCACACCTCACGTCACCTTCGCCTTGTGGGAGGAGTGGCTGGCTGGCTCAACCGCTCAAGGCCAGCGATAGCTGACAGAACGGGCAGAGTTGGCCCTCAGCTTCATACCCGCAGCCCCGGACTAGGGGCACCTTCTTTTATGGAGCTCTCTCTCTCTCTCTCTCTCTCTCTCTCTCTCTCTCTCTCTTTCGGGTGTTTGGGTTTGTGGTATACGGCGCACAGATGTACCTGCTGCTTGGATTTCAGTTAGCAATCTTTTGAGTGGTGCGGGTTTCAGGCGTTAAACTCCTACATGTGACGTTAGGTCTAACGTCCTAAACCTCAATATGGGCAGTTAGGCTCAGTGTCTTTTGGCTAGCAGCCTTATTGCTCGTAGAGTAACGCCATTCTTATCCAACGTCGGCCTGTGGGTAACAGCTGTCGATGTTCACCTCACAATATTACGATAGGCCTATTTATTTCGCGCTGTCGCACGACGGTGCCACTTCCTTCCTCTCTTGCACATCCACCTTTAGCGGAGGGGGCGTACCGGAGCTGTCGGAAAGCTTTTCAGGGAAGCCTTTTAATTTTAATACACTTCACCGATATCATCATAGAAAGTGGGCTTTCCTGCAGGGCGTATTCGCATTACGGACGCCATCAGTGAGAACACCAAAGCTTCTTTTTAGAAGGTAAAAAAGTTAAAAGAACGAAGAATACAGAAAATCACTTCCATCTGCCGAACTTTCCACGTAATACCCATTCATCGCTTCATCGCAAAGCGATTTTTTCGTGCTTATCTTGCTCGCACGTACCTTTCACCGCCCTTTCTACTAAACGAAACGGTTTCCTTCGATATCTGGCAAAAGCGCAGGAAAAGAAACATCGCTTAATAATTATTTTTTCCATAATCTCACCTAATGGTCCCGCGTACATGGGGCTAAACACCAGCCCTCCGTTTACTCAACAATAGACCCCGGTTCTTTGCGTGATTGGAGAGGCCATACAAGTTGCGGCGGAACACGGCCGGTGGTATGAGATAAAGTAAAAGAAGTCAGTCTTTTGCCGGCGACCAACCAGCCGTTGACTATTCCTGGCCAACCAGTATCGATTACTTCGGACGCCTCCGCTGTACGGTCCGGATCAAATAATGGAGCGTGTTCGCTGGCTATCAGAAACAGGCGGTCGGTCAGGAAATGGGGAAAGTGCAGCCACCGTTCTGCTGTCAATGGCCGCTCTGCGGGAGTGCAATGGCGCGAGCTGCTTTTTTGCGTGCCGTGTCGCAATACCTTCCCGCACCTATTTCCAGACCCGGCAAGGCGCTCTGAGGGAATGCCAAGGAGAGGCAAGGAGCGCTCGAGCCTGCGAATGATAGGTAATTGGGGCTGGGTAGGAAGGCGGGCTGAAACAAAGCAACCTAGATAACAGGGTCCCTGAGTACTTCGCTTCGAGCACCGCCCAGGCTTTCATCTTTTCTCTACTTCCTCGCCTTTTTAAAGGGACCCTGCAACACTTTCGACAAGCGCTTTCACTTTTTCCTTCGCGTGTGGAAGCACTGCGAAAGATATAGTTATCGCCAGCACGGAGCGGCACTGCGTGATTTGCTCCTCGCACCAGATACGCCTTGCATTTCTGCTTTGTTTTTGTGGCTTTTTTTTTTAAGTTGCTATCTAAAAGCGTTTATTGCTGAAAGTGAAGGAAAACCGGCCAATAGCCACTACATAGCCTTAGTGACGTAATTCGAGCCGTCGAAGAACGTCAAGGCCGGCAAAGAGAGAAGAATTTTTTGAGGGAGTTCACAAGTTATCTGATGGGCCTAGAGCAGTAATTTTTGGCTGAGGTACTTTGCGAACCCCTAATCTAAGTGCAGGGTGTATTGTGTTCTGTAAGCATTCAAGATTTCAAAAAAAAGTTGAAAAAGGTGTTGTGTTGCAGGGCCTATTTAATTTTTATTTGTGCGATGCCAAGAAGGGCGAATTCCCTGCAGGCGCTAAAAAAATTAAGTATTGGCAGTTCCTTTGTTTAGGGAAAACTGCCGGGGTGGGACGGAGATGTGGATGAAGACGAGAGAGGGAGGAGTTCGTTGCAAACCGTTTATTGACCAAAGCAGAGTCCTTCAAAAGCATTGAAGGACTCTGACCAAAGCAAGGCGCAATGCTGGCGAGGGCAAGCGGATAGGTAGGGAAAGGAAGGAATGTAGATTACTGTTCTTCGGTGAAGACTTAGCGGCATTCAAATAAGGGGGCGGAATAATCAAAGCAGTTCAAGATAAGAATTCGGCGGGATTCCGTCAGCACCGGAATTGGCTCTCTGGGTCGTTTTTCGGGAAGGAGCGAGAGCTCATAACAACCGATTATCAGACGAACCGACAGATTAACTATTGCTTTCGATTCTGCAGGTTCCAGCGAAATTCATTTCTGCATGTAAAAAATGCATTATCTTATAACAACTTGGGTTAACCAATGTACACAAAGAATACACATGCCACCCCTCTGTAATGTCGCGTGAACGATAATTACCTCTTAAAACAGCGCAAGCGTTTTATTTTTCGAAAAACCAGAGTGGAATATAAGGAAGAAGGCATGAGGCGCTTATTCTATGATGCGCATCATAACCATTATTTCAGAACTTTGGTTGCAAATGTCCCAAGCATACGTCCTTTTCTAGTCCACGCCTATGCCCTGTGATCCTGCTTGTGTGGTCTGCAGATAAAGTCCATTCTTTTCTACTTCTCGTGTAAAAAATGAAAGTATACAACACAGAAGGATAAGTGAAATCGTCATTGCCATCGTCAGCGCTGGAATTCAAACAACGTAATTGCCGCGATTCTGTCTTCTATAGTATACGGAAGCCGGCTATTTTGTGATGCTTTATTCTTCTTTATAAGGATGAAATGAGCTCACGCGGAAGAACGCTCAGCGCTAAGGTCGTACAGTATTAAATGGCTGGAAGGGGAAAAACCGCACCGGCCAGAATAAGCCAGAATTATGAGGATGGGCGAAAGAAGCTCGGATCATTTCTTTAATGTCTTCACCCAACCGTACTTTAAAAACGTTCCTGTAAAAATAAAACCGCCACAAATGTTTCTTCTTCCCAAACTCTAAAGCGGGCATTTCATTGCATTTGTTGTTTGAAGTACTCCTAATCAGCCCAATCTTATGCCTCTAGTACTGTTCTTTAGCCATATGTCTGATCCAGTATCAACTCTACGTATGTAAAAGGGAAATTTACGATAGACAAGAATACGCAAAGCAAGCATTTGCACGTACACGTCGTCCACACATAAAAAAGTGTGCACTATGTCCTTTTAAAAACACAATAACATTAGAGAGAAAAAAAAGAATCGTTAGAAAAACAAAACAGCGATATATTACTGCACTTAAAACTGGCACTAACGACGGCACAATTCATGACTTCTTCTCGCAATGGGGAGCTTTGAATGCTCGCGGCTTTGTTTCAGAGACAGCGGCTCCTAGCGAGACAAAGCTTGTTTTGAGGCGGGCATTGTCCTTATCTAATGCAAGGACTACGTTTGTACGAAATCTGGAGAGAAGCGCCAGTCAAGGTGTTTCTAATTAACTTTACTGTGCTCCTGAAAGAAATAAGGAATCACGGGAGAAAAGACGCTTTTCTGGTATAATTAGTGAAGTTCAGAACAACGGCAGTGCATTTATTAGAGAAAAAAATATGTAGATACGCTGTCACGTGTGGTCTCTAGTACATCACAGAATTTCTACCGTCTAACGTTGGGTAGAGGGCAAAGAGGGGCGCATGGTATGGGCATAGGGACTTATGGTCACGTGACGTTTTTCCTCTTGTCAAGGGTGGAGAGAGTGAAGAAAAATGTGGTTTTCTGAGAGCTCGCCCTTACAGCTTAAGCAATTGTATTCACTCAGTATAAAATGTGCGGCTCTGTGTGAATCACAAGAGGAACTGTTATCACTTCGGTGTTGAACTAATAAACTTTATTTCGTTCAATCTCATTCCCAAAACTTTCCGTAAAAAGCATAATGTGCCTGCTGAACGCACCACGGATTTTGATTCGCTTTTTACTCCTATCCCTGCCGAACTTTCCCAGTTTACCGTTGATATGCACGTTTATATGTAGCATGAAGTTTATCGCACTTTAAAGGGACTTTGCGACACTTTTGATAAACGCTTTCCCTCTTTCCTTTAGTTCTGGAAGCACTGCGAAAGCTATACTTATTGCCAGCACGGAGCGGCATTGCGTAATTTGATCGTCGCACCAGATACGCCTTCCGTTCCTGCTTTGTTTTTGCGGCTATATTTTTAAAGTTGCCATCGAAAAGCTTTCATTGCTGCGACAGAAGGAACACCGGCCAACAGCCGCTACATGGCCTTAGTGACGTCATTCGGGCCGTCGAAGAAAGTCAAGATTGAGAAAGAGAGAAAAATCATCTGAGCGTGTTTCCAAGTTATCTGATGGGCATAGAGTAGTCATTTTTTGCTGTGGTACTTGCAACCCCCTAATCTAAGTACTGGGTGTGTTGGGTGACTACATTCTGAAGCCATTTAAGATTTCAAAAAAAGTTGAGAAAAGTGTTGCAGGGACCCTTTAAAACCAGCCTCGGTACCGTATGCAGTTCAAGTGATATCTCTCGTTTTGGGAGGCAATCACAGTTTTATGCCAGAAACAGAAAATTTGATTTGATAAGCAAGGCAGGTAAGCTACCAACTAATCAGTTTCACGCTTAGAAATACACTTAGACGCCCGGATCCCCTGTTAGTTGTTCGTTAGAAGTCGCAGTGCTATTACGTATGATTGCAGCAAGTGCACATACACCATACTGTGTCTTGCTTATCTGAAGTGGGGGAACTTTAGATACTACCCGAAGATAAAAAAAATTGATTTGCAACCCGGACCGTGCAAAAGACAATGCCCAGTGCAGCTGTTTAAAGACACTGCAACTGTTATTGATGCTATTTAT
This sequence comes from Haemaphysalis longicornis, assembly GCF_048455015.1. Classification (NCBI taxonomy): domain Eukaryota; kingdom Metazoa; phylum Arthropoda; class Arachnida; order Ixodida; family Ixodidae; genus Haemaphysalis; species Haemaphysalis longicornis. The sequence continues at coordinate 17,444,025 of NW_027526460.1, read as the reverse complement.
TGTTTTATTGCTTTAGATTAAAACACATTTCGGTCGCCATGGTACACAGTGATGGTATCTACGTTGATTTCGCCTACATTCTCGGCGAAGACGAGATAGAGACACCATCTGTACCACGTAGTTGCGACTCGCGGGTCTGAAGTCCCTCCAGATGAAGGCTAAGAAGCATGAGTCGGGCTTGCCACGCTTCACAATGTAACATTGAAGTCGCCCCTATTGCCACTGCTGTGTCATTTCCTTGCCTCAATCATGCAACGTTTTTCCGCATGAAATTTTTAACGCCTACATTGGAGTGCTATGCTTCCCACATTGTGCTTGTTTTGGGAACCTTAACAAAATGGAAAATTTCGTGGAAAGTGTTGGCCGATAATCCTCTGTGGGCACGCGCTATAGCCCTTGTTAGGCTTACGGTAGGTAGCCCTAACGTTGAGCCGAAGGACGGGCCAAGCCACATCAAACTCATTGTACGTCAAAGTGCGAAGACTTGTTTACATTGTTCCACCTCGAAGCACAACTTCAGGTAGAATGTCAGGAAACCGCCGGAAAAGCGTCGACCGATTCAACCAACCTCACACTCGTACTTCTAGCTGCGGGTACGTGTTAGCACTGTTGGACATCTAAGCCTAATTAGGCCTAACATTAGGCCCAATGTCAAGAAAATCTCGGGAAAACGCTGGCCAATATACAAGCAACATCAAACTGGTTATACGTAAGGCTGCTGGTACTCATTAATGCTGTTAGAGATCGAAGCGTGACATCAAGCCTTATCTCAGGAAAGCCCCGTGAAACCATTGGCCAATAGAAGCAACATCAAACTCACTCTTCGTCCAGCTGCGGGTACTCATTAACGTTAGACCTCGAAGCGCGACGTAAGGCCTAACGCCAGGAAAATCCCGAGAAAGCGTCGATCAATACAAGCCAAACAAAACTCAATTTACGTAAAGCTGCGGCTACATGTTGTTAACGTCGTTAGGCCGCAAAGCGTAATGTTTAATACTTAATGTAAAGAAAACCACGGAAAAGGTTAGGCAATAGTGATGTGGGAGTTCTTGCTCGTATACGGACACCTAAAAAACGAGAAAAAAATACAGGGCTAACAATTGTACTGTAAAAATTGCCTCGTCTGAAGCTTTGAACCCCAGAAAGCAAACAGTCGCCATTATTGTCGCAGTCGAGTATGAGCGCATGTCTTCAGTCGCTTTATGCCCACTGCCCCTCTTTTACTCTCTATGTGATTAACTACGGCCGGGGAATGTATATATGTTGCTAAAACTACTCCAAATTCTTCGAATGGACAGCAGAGCTATCGTTCACGAAAAGGCATGTTCACCTGCGTCCCAGCGGAGGTGCATTTCCTGCTGTCATGGGTCGCATGTCTTTGCTACTGGCATCCGCATTGCCTTTCACTTAGACTTGATCAGAGGCCTCAGTAAATGAGGCGTTGTCGTCTGATGTTGTGAGCACCCTCCGGGCTGCGAGATCCACTTCTTTTCCCGACGAAGCTCAGGTTCGAGGCATTGGATCTGAGTGGTATTAACTTCTCCAGCTTCCCTTCAAGTCGCGACACGGCCGTACCATGCCGCCCCGCTGTCTGGGTGCCTACTATGCCGTATTGGTCATCCCGTAAATCAAGCAGATATCAGCGCAGGATCGTATAAACTCATCGCATGATCATTCTATTCCGTGCACTCTAACTCTTAACTTTTAGGTATTTCATTCGAAGTTCCGATATGACGCGCTCAAGCTAGTCTTGGGGTATGAGGGGCGCTGTAGTTCAGGGCTACGGATTTAGACCGACCGGAGATTGTAAACGCGACGCGGTGTATGGATACGTAAGCTTCCCCCATATCACTTGTATCAGAACAACGGCCCCCACATCCGTGATTGAACCCACGTGTTCGTGTTACCTGTACAACACCTCAGCAACGCAGCCACCGCGACGTATGCGTGAAGAGGCCACCTCACCTGACAGTACAGGGAATAACCTTAACCAGGTGGCGTTTGGGTAGCTCTGTCAATTCAAGCGTCTGTGGTGGGCGTAGAAGCTGGTCGTCAGTGTTATGTTTAAGCGCATAAAGAATAAAATACTGCGCCTTTTTTTTTTTTTTTTGTGGAGGAAGGGCGCAAAGGAGGGGGGGGGGGGGTGACATCGGAAATAAGATAGCTTTCAGGATTTTCAGATTCAATATCGGTCATACCAGGGTACAAAGAGTGCTGTAGCGGTGAAGCCACTTGCAATGACGGTAATGAGTCTCTGTTGCCTTTTCGTAATAACTAGCAAATATACTCCCAGTAATTGGTCGCCGTTTGTTTTGTAGGACATTTTCATCCTACGGATTTTATACTGATGGATATGGCCTTGTTGCTAAGATAATGTACGTATATTAAATGCAGTCAACTATTTTCGTATATTGTACTCAGAGTTCACGCTTGCGAGAAACAAAAAAAAAAATAAATGCGGTTCCGCTCAACGTGAAAGCTGTTGGAAGTGCGGAGCACTGATTCGCCAGTGTTTCCATTGCGTTATTGTTGTGAGTACCTTGTGTTTATCTTTTGTTTATTCGTGCCTTGCTTTCTTTCTCGTTTTTTTGTGTTTCGGTTTTTGTGTGTTGCTTTTTTTCCCTGTTGAGGTATTCTTTTTATCTGTCTTACTTTAGTTTCTCGGTTCCCCTTTTCTTTTCTTGATCACTTCGCTTTCATTCGCTGTTGTTGAGCCTGGACGGCTGCCTGCCGAAGCTGGGGATCGTCCTCTCTTCGTTGACGCTTCGATCCTGCTTGATGTTGTCGCACCGACGAATCGGCCCTCCGGCGTCATTGTCTTTCGCGAGCAAGCGCACGCTGTCGCTCAAGCCGTGCCAACTGTTCGGCGTCCATGGCGGGAAAGACCGGCTCTTTGTTCGCAGGATCTATTCCGAGAGGCTGTGGCGCTCTATCTTGCCTAGATTCTGTATCAGTCTTGGTTCTGTGGCGTTCTCTGTTGACTAGTTTTGGCATCAGCTTGGGTGCGTGAGGCCCAACGACATTGGACAGACGACATGCAGGGCCCCTAAAGTGCTCCGCACTTAAAATCGACACTTAAGCTGCTGTCCCTTAAAAGTGGTTTAAAGCGACATAAAATACTTGGGATCACTTCCCGGACTGGTGGGGTTTTTATAATGGAATATTATTAAAATTTATATTCATAACTCCCAGAAACCAGCGATCATGCTGGCAATTTTTTTTTTTTTTTTTTTTTTTTTTTTTTTTATTGCGGAAGTTTGCTAATCATTTTTCCGCGGGCGTTTTTAGCAGAAGTACAGCAGAGTGTGGAATTCAGTTATAAAAAATTCTCGGAGCATCACCGATATCGTACGTTCAGGAAGGACTACAGGGTCATGTAGACCGCGCTTTTAACTTGTTCCTTTGAAATGCCCACACTTTTTTGCGGCTTTTGCATCATACACCGAGTACTTGACACTTAGCACGCGGCCTTCTTTCGCAAGCTACAACCAGTTTCTCAGCTTGCCAAGACATGACCTTCTATCGTTGTTCACTCGGATGACTTTTGTTGAGGCCGCGTGGAAAGCGGAAGTCACAGTGCGGGTCAATAGCGTGCAGTGGTAGATACCTGCGGTGAGGGTCCTGCCACTCCGAAATTTGTGCAGCCCATCCACTTGCGAGCATACGGGCGTTGCTGTCCTCTCGGGAGAAAGGAAGCTGGGCCGTGTTGCTCATAAAGTGGTCTGCGCTGGCGGCGGCGTCGGATCTAATATTGCCTTGTATGTCCGAGTGACCAGGCAGCCTCTGAAGAATGATTTCATGACCTTCGCGCAGTGCCATTGTGTGAATTTCGGCAATTTCAAGCGGTGGGAAGGAGTTTTGCACCGACTGCACCTGAATGTGGCGTTTACTCGTAGTTTTAAGTTTAAGATAGGTAGGGAAGATTCCCCCCTGTGCCGGACTTGCGCTGTGCGTGAGACTGCAAATCACTTGCTGTGCGTCTGCCCTCGATTCGCTGCTGCGCGAAAAACTGCAGCGAGCTCCCTCTCTCGTGTACGTTATAGAGGCAGTCTCGAACTTTTTCATTTTCTTGGGCCCTGGGCCAATAGTGCTGACAGTACTATAGGTACAAAAGCTCTGCTCCAGTTCCTACGAGAGGCTGAACTAGACAAATCTCTCTAGATCACAGCAAATGTGTCAGGATATCTACTCTTTCGCACTGTGGCGTTCATCTATTTATTTTTCTTGGGTTGGCGTTGTTAGTCATTTTTTTCCCGTCATTTACTTTTCATTTTGTTTCAGCGTTTCCATTCACGATTTTCTTTTCAATTGTATTTTTATGTCCGGACTCTGCTGGCAGCATTCTCTTGTTTTTCTTGCCCTTTTTTTCTAACGTTTCATGTTTGTCTTCTTCCTGCTGTAACCCTAATGTCTGATACTCACCAATCATCAACGTAGTCACCCCCCATCTGGTGTAGCAAGCCTTGTCCCTAGCAGGGCTCACCTCACCAGTACCCATTAAAGAGCATTTTCTCTCTCTCTCTCGGATGACTTTTTATTGTGTCCACAAACAAATCAACATACCAGTCAGCTATAAAATCAATGGCTACCTTGCGACCACATTCTCCCCCCCCCCCAAAAAAAAAAAAAAAAAAAAAACTCAAAAAGAGACCCCTCCATGTTCTTTGTCACCAGAGTAGGAAGGATGCGAGAGAAGCTCAATCGAGCGGGGGAGGGGGGGGGGGGGAGGAGGCGAAATAAATCTATGATACCAAAGGACAGGCAGAAGTAAAAACGGAGACACCGACCAAAAGAAACTTAAAAACTTTAAAACAACAACAAGACGTTTCGGCTTCGTTACTGAAGCCTTGTTCACAATGAGGCGAATAAAAGTTCACCTGTCAAACCCTCACTTGTGAAACCCTCGACTTTCCGTCAAACCCTCGACTTCAAAGGACAGGCACATGGCGGCCAGTGAACTTAACGCCAGTGAAGCCTGATGATTATTAAGGGCGCTCGAATAGTGACAGCGAGGTTCAATTGCAGCTGGTTCTCAGCCGAAGCTGTGGGCAATGTTCGTCGCTTGCCGTCGCTACCATCGCTTGCCGGAAATCATTATGGGTCCCAACGCCATCGGGACCGACAATCACGGCCTGGAGGGGAACTCTCTGCTCGCTCTTCGCATCACCTGCGAAACAAGATAACGCACACAGGGCTCTCTTGTATTTCAACTGCCCCCCTTTTCCCCCTCGCTGCGGTGGCTCAATCGTGTTAATGTAAAAATAGTTAGAGCCGCTTTTGCTGTGAACTCAAGAGTCCAGAACAGCCGCTTTGTGCCATTGTAAACTTTGATACGAATGAAATAGTGGAAAGAAATAGCTTCTCGTAGATGTTAGTCATACCAATCGATTATGGTCCGCGAAAAAATTCCCCCTTCCACCCGGTCACGATGACGGAACAGGTACAGATTTAAGTAAATACGTTTCGTTAATGTGAGCGGATGTACAGGCCGTTAGCGGAAGCCGTGTGCACTGTAGACGTCGGAATTTAAAAAGGCTGTCTTTTTCTATAAATTTTACCCCATAACGCGCAGGATGTCTTTTTGCTGTCGCCACGGCACTTTCCAGTTGGCGTTATAATTAATAAAAATCTAACGTGGCAGCTCGAACTGGTGTCCAGTATCAAGATAACGTCGAAGACAATCTTATGCTCGGACAGCTCCAATTTCAGCCAAGTCCAACCCAAAAACGAATTCACAGAATCTGAATCTGGTGGCAATACTGCTTATTCATGGTTTTAGTTTGGACACTCGCGCCCTAAATTCGGGCCCTCGCAGCATAAACCTGCCCGTGGGTACATAATTTTTGCATGACCCGGTCTTTAAACCAGTCAGAGAATGGGAGCGTTGCCTCCCCACAACCTCCTGGAGGTTCTTTTTTTTTTCTTTTTTTTTTACATCCACGGTTTCCCTCAACCAGGCCATGTCGCATCCGATGGCGCGAACCGACCTAAATTATCTCCGAGTCCAAAGCCGGCGCCGCGGAGCCCTCGCAATTACCGTACCTTCTCAGCTTTCTCCGAGCGCTCGCCGAACTTAGCTAAAGCGGGGGCGGTGTTTTAGGGAAAGCTTACGTGCCACGCCGAGGAAGATCCGAGGTGCCGTCCCTGGCTTCCGACAGCTGGGTCATGCCAGCAGGGGCGAGGAAACCAGATACGCTCCGTGGAAGTTTTCAGCGCACTATATTGTGCTCCGGGTTAGCGGCCGCGTACTTAATCGATTGGCGCCGCCGCCATCGCCGTCGTCGGCGTAGCTGACAAACGGCGAGTTGGTAGATTTATGGCTCGCCATACGCGACTAGGCGTTCGCAAGTGCTGACGAAGGGCTGTTGGTTGCCCTGGCTTTTCTGTTTATTCCCCGCTCTGTGAAAGGCTTTTTTATTGGCTATGTTGGCGATCAACACCGAGCCAATAAAGCGGCAGGCGTTCACGGCCTGAATTGCCCTCCCTTGCTGGCATTTCCCGAAGCCATTTTTTAACCCGGTCCGCTACATAAGAGGAAGTATTAAAGAGTTCGTCCTGCGCCAAGCACAACCTATTCTTTTTTATCCAGTTTGAGTTGTTGCAGTCGGCCCACTGGAAATCCATATATATGAGTATGTCGCTCCGCTCCGCAAGTCTATATTCGCACGCTGTTGTTTCGACGCAAGGGGATAAAAAAAAATACAGCTACGTACAACTGTAATGAGTACAAACTGGAAGTTTAGGCGCAATGCCTATTTTCGCCGTGCGTCCGTATCAAGCCGCCAATTTACCATATAAGCGTGAACTAAGGAAAGGAGAGCATTTTAAGCAGTAGTTTATTGTGCCTATGAGTGCCTATTTTGACAATATGGGCTTTTTAGTGCCTATTTTGACTATATGGGCGTCTATATAAGGGCCTCTAAACGCCTAAGCATGCGTTTTTTGTGTTACAGATGCATTTTTTGGTTTTTCGAATCGACGTTCTGCAAGGACTGTTCTCGCTTCAGAAGAACGCAACAGGGTGTTTGCCGCGCGCCGTTTGCGAGAAAAAACTGCGAGCTGTGCTAAACACGCCGAGAAACGCAAACCGTGCACGAGCCTCCGAGCCTAGCCACCAGAGGCCCGTAAGCAGGGACACCGCAGCCAACGTCGCCGATGTCACCCCTGTCCACACGAACTGTTTTGCTCTATGTCCTTCAGACATAATGGAAATAAACTTCGCGCTACAAGGACGGGACGAGAGAAGAGGACAAACCACACAGCGCTGTGTGGTGTGTCCTCTTCTTTCGTCCCGTCCTTGTAGCGCGAAGTTTATTTCCATTATGTCAGACCAACTAGCCCGCCAGGATGCTTTAATGTCCTTCAGGCGCCCTGTGTCCAGAGACCAACGCGAAAACTTTTAAGGTTATTCCCTTTTTATATCCTAGCGAATTCCGATATTCTAGATGGAATCATATCGTGGAGCGTCCCGAAGTACAAGCACGCTCCCCCAAATTCAAGAGACGTTGACCCTTTTTTTTTTACCCCAATCATCGACTGAAAGGAGGTACAAATTCAAGCAGAAAATCATTGAGATGATCTGGTTTGCCATGGATTTTAAGCTTTCATTTTGTTGTCCAATCACCCTGCATTGAACATAGATCTGTTAGAATAGAAACTCTTGTGTGGCCCATTTTCACGAAGAAAATAACATTACTTTCCCACAGCGCTAGGTTTGTCCGCTGTTTTTATTGCGTCAAGAATTTGTCGTAAAACACGCTGCTGAAGTAAATACGAATTGAGACTCCCCTGAGACCCGGGATGCATTTGGGTCCACTTCTAAACTTGCAGAATAAGTAAGTAGAAATATGAAAATGAAAAGTGTTACGTGTTTTTTTAATAGCTCTCATAGTTTCATCGCAGCGAGATGTCCCATATATTGGACGCTGGGATGTTACCAGGTCTTTTTTTCCCCGGCGCTTGTAATGATGTACAGGGGATACTGCGCTGAAACTCATGTGCAAAGATGTTTTAACTCGAAAGTGACAGGATTTGATCAAACATTTCGCTCGTGTGTTCACTTCCTGCGGCCAATTAAACATCTTCTGTCTTTGTGGTGGAGAAAAAATGTCGAAATTTGGTGCGAAATAATTTTCTTTTAATGTTGTAACCCTGTAGTCTGTAACGAGTAGCGTTGGCAGTGTCTGCCGGCCTTGGGAATTGGCTCGTGCTCTTTTATTGATTTTTTTCCAGGATATTGTCGAGCCATGCTTTGATCGCAAGTAGCGCTCTGCTTTGTACTCATTCTCTATTTCGTCCTGCTTCCTCCGTGGGGTGTCGAGGGCCTCACCAACAGTTTGCGAAACTTCGTGAAATTGCTTCAGCCATCTCACCAGACACTGAGTCTGGTCTCCCAAACAAACAAAAAAAGACACGCGATTTCGCCCTCAAGCCGCTAAATACCAACAGCACTCGTTTGCTCTTCACAACGAGGTCATCGCAAAAGGTCGGTCAAAGTCTCTGTGTTAAGTCCTGGCGTCCAACGTATTGGACACACAAAATTAAAAGAAGCACAGAAGAAAGAAAGCGCGCGAATAGTTTAAATTTTGTATTCCCCGCGTTCGCTGTTGCATAACTTTATTGTAGAATCAAATATATGCAGGTAGAAACACGACAAACCGTATTTACGTCATCGGCCGGCGCCGTAGGACCCCGCGGCGGTGTACGCCGCCATTCTGGAACAGTTTCGGACGGAATTTCAACGATGTATTTTCACCAATGCTGCCTAGATGGCGCCAGCCGGTGTCCAATGTATTGGACATTGGGGTTTTACGAGGACGAATGCCTAGCGATTGGAGTAATACCTCATTTCCTATTGTCCAATATATTGAACAAATCCTCATAGCCGGGTCTCAGGAGAATATGGGCCTAAATGACAGCATTTGTTGCCTATACTTTCCTAAATGGCACTTCACAGGACCTCTTATAGGCGCCTAAAACCTTGATTTTCCGTCTCTGAAGTTCCGGTCTCTAGTAATGACAGTAGGAATTTCGTCTATTCCACTGTGCTGTGCTCTATCTGTATCCCACCACCGCTTAACTTTGTGGCCTCAAGACTCTGTATTCTTATAAGCATCACTACGTAGGTAACAAATCACAAGTATATAGAGAAAAAACAGTTCCCTTGCCGGTAGTACTGGTGGAGGGGCTCATACATGTCAGCATTATTTATCTCTAAAGAAACCCAAGCCTAAGCACATTTGAAGGCCTAATGCGTACTTAAAAACAGGCAAAACAATGGCACAAACCAAAACTAGGGCTGCGACGCGATGCCGGCGAAAGTGACGTTGCTAACATGCACTACATGACCAAACAATAAAAAAAATAAAGGAGGACCCCAGCAGCCGCCGTCCAGATGAGGTAGGCCACATCCTCACTGTGGCTAAATAGGCCACACAACTTTACACCCTCTTCAGCTGTTAACACTGACCAATACATTAAGTTATTCTTTGTCTTAGCCAGCATGGTCAAACTGCCGTGATTTCAATCATTATGTGGGCACTAATCCCTGCTTCAAATCCATGCCTACACTCTAAAAAGTCCTCGTAGGTTGTCGTAACCACAGCGCTCCAGAATGACCAATTGAAGTGACCAAGTGAGCAAATTCGGCGAATAACAAAACCCAACATATGATTTGACTAAAGAACGTAAACGTGCACGGGGACAACACGCAAGCGGTGAATGGCGTTTTGCATCGCGCAATGTAACTGCGAAGATGCCTTTTTCATGCAGTTTGAATGCTCGCCACGTCATTCGTCGCATTTTAACACCGGTCTACTCTGAATATTCATTATAGAGCATTGTGGTGAAAACGCCCTACCGGGACTTTTTAGAGAGTATGTGACCTTTTGGCCTCCTATCCGATGTGCGCACGACGGCGACATAACAACTGCAGTTGTCCCAAGGGGCGGAGGACCCACACGCATACAATTCACCCACATGCACAAGCCCACGCACACCCTCCCGTATAATAAAGACCTGTAATATATTACATTTTGTTATACTTATCATGGGAACAATGCTTCATCATGCATGCACGGTGGTTATTTCAGCCCTCACAAGCAGCGGTGGGCACACTCACTCATGAGTTCATTCATTCAGCACGCCATTCGGGATGGGAGGTATGAGATTCGTAATGAGGTTTCACGCGCAGCCTGTATATTTGAGCAGCCTGTCACTGACGATACTGACACAACGGTGCGAGACACAGCCAGAAACTCACACAAGAGTTAGTTTTGCACGCATTCCCTCCATCGCAGGGACATGGCGCAAGCCTTGCAGCGTGCAGCCTTGTCGCGATGCTACAACGGACTGCTCGCGATGCTTGCTGCAACCACCGAAACAATGCGAATGCCACAAACATAATGTAATTTAAATAAAGAATAAACGCGCGCTTGCTCACTTGCCGGATGCCTCTTTCTTCTTCTCCTCCTCATGCTTAAATATGAACCTTTCCTTTGACCCTTCTCAGGCGTTCTGTATCAATTAAATTTTTGCATTTACTAGTAGAATTGTACCAGTAATCAAGACATACGCAAGCATGGATGCATTAAATTCAGAATTTCGTTCATTTAGAACATGTGTGTTGTGGCCCGTTCAGGCAAAAAAAAAAATTACACCATCTTCCCGTGGGGACCCCTGATGAGGATGCGAAGCATCGTGGCGGTTCCGTGTGGTTCCATTGCGTTGCCGTTATGTTGAGTTATCTGGTTTTTACTAGCGCCAGAGGGAATTCCGCGTCCCGGTCCACACCGGTGGCAAAGGCACGCAAGTACTGTTGTGTTACGGTGAGTAGGCGGTGGTTCTCGAGGCGCCGAAACTCGTCCATCATGTTCTTGTCGATGTTGTCTCTGTGGTAGAATCGGTAGTCTCCGTCAGCGTTGGTGAGGTAAAGGGTGTTGAAATTGGTGCACCGGCTGAGAGCAATGTACACGCCCTCCTCTTCGCAGCTTTGTCTTCTTCTTCTTCTTCGGCGGTTCCCCTACGGGAAGATGACGACGCTGGTTGAACGTGAACCTATCTCGTGATGGATTCTTTGGTTGGCCAATCCCTAGGGGCATCCTGCCACAATCAGCATCAGAGGCGCTGCGGACGGGGCTGGTTGAACTGCAAGGCGCGTGGCGCTTCCCGCCACAGCTTTCCCACGGGAAATTCAACATCCCCCTCTAAAGTTTTCAGTTCGTCGTTTCCGTTGACGTTCAGCTTCGCGTGCCTTCGTTGTATCAGTAGCTTCTTGACGTAGTTTGAATGAGTCAAGGACATAAGGCGCGTTCGTAGCACTTGCTTCTGTCCCGGATTTGTAGCGTAGTGGGAAGGGCACCGCGTACCTCCTGTTGCGGCCAGAGAGTCGTGGGATCGAAACCGGGCGCCGCTAACTATTTCTTTTTTTTATAGTGTAGTATCTCGGAGCTGTGGGTGTAAGGAGGAGAGTTGCGCATGCGCAGTGAGCGTGTGGACGGCGCCGCCATCAACGACGCAGGACCAGGCGAGCCTAAGAAATGCTCCGCATTTAAAAGCGGTTGTGTAACCGGTTTAGAGGACCTGGGGCCCCGTACAAGGCAGCAGCCGATATTGTTTCTCACCTCGTCTGAGTTTTGAGACCATGTCAGTCTGAGCTGCGCGTGCTCTGAATCAGTGAGAGTTCGGAGCCGATGAGAGCGGGAATACCGCGTGAGTTCCGGGCCCATGTGGTTTCTGAATGAGTTTAAGAGCACATAATTACTGAGTCCCTGCTAATTCTGAGTCTATTTGAGTTTTGAGATGGAATGAGTACTCATCATTGAACAAAGATGATTTGGGAATCCACAATAAGTTAATAGCCCAAATGATACCATATGCGTTTCCGGCAGCAATGAATTCTGAGCCCAAAGGGTTCCAGATGAAACAATACCCCACGGTGAGTTTTGAGTCCGTATGAGTTATCAGTGCCGCTAAGCGTAGCGCTAACTGTGAGTTTGAGCGGTGTCATATGAGCGCGGCAGCAGGTAGCCTTAGTTAGAGTGAGCCTAGATGAGCTCTATGAATCTCAGATTGAGTGACAAGTGATATAAAAATAAATTTGTGAGTAAATTTGAGTGAGGCGCTTTAAAATTTCTGGGGTGTGCTCACAAATGAAAATGAGCTGGCAGTGTGAGCCTGGAAATGTATTATTTTCGCGCTTAAGCAAAAAATCCAAATACATTCTACTGTAGCGCACAAGGCAAACCGACCCGTCGTGGTGGCTCAGTGGCTAAGGCGTTGTTCTACTGAGCACAAGGACGTGGGTTCGGTTCCCGGCCACGGCGGCCGCTTTTCTGATGGAGGCGAAAAGCGAAGACGCCCCTGTGTTCGAGATTTCGGTGCACGTTAAATATCCACAGGTGGTCAAAATTAATCCAGAACCCTCCACTACGACGCGCCTCATCGCCTGTGTAGCGTCGGCGCGTAAAACCTCATAATCAATCAATCAAATCAACAAGGCAACCTTCGGTGCGGTCAGTTTTAACAGGATAAAGGCGTTATAGTTTAGTGCTGTATAACTATTCTAAAACCTAGTTTTTATCGAAAAAAAAAACCATTCGACGCAACTGGTGTCCACGATAAAAGTCGACGCAAGAAACTGCAGCCTGCTATACCTTGATTAACGCGTACTGAAATGAGTGTGGCGACATTATCAGTGATGGTTTACCTAATAGTAAGTGCGTCAAAACCAAGTAGCGAGACTTGTTTTCATAATGTAATGTTCATTCCACCACCGATTAGCTTATGAAGAATGATAGCTGGAGATCAAAAAATTAGAAGAAAGGAAAAGACAAGGATATAGTTTCGAGAAATAGTTGGCTGTAGTCTAAACAAAAGTAGCTCCAAGTAGTTATCTCTCGTAGCCAAGAAATAAAAAGAATAAATTATAAGACGTCCTGTGTGTACCCCGTTCACGTTGACATCATTAATTCGAGGGGTGGGATCATGAAAAAAATAATATATATACGGATTATACTTCGAAAGGCTTGAAACGAGTGCAGCTTGAGAAATTTCACAAATTTTAATAGCACGCTGAATGGATTTCCCGCCACGGCAACATTCTGGCCACGTCAACGGATAAAAGATAGCCGGGTAAGTCAAACGATGCGAAGGAAAGAAATTCGCTGGAGAAAAATAAAATTAGGCTTAAAGGGGAAACTATTTTCTGCTTTGCTGTGCACTTATCTTCCACACCGCATAAAGGCAGCGCGACGCTCGAGCTAATCTTGTTTTAAGGAACTGATTTGTTTACAATGGCTCCTTGATAAGCTTTGTAAGAGAACCAAAAGACAAGCTTTTGTCACCTCAGTATTCCTACTTCCTTTCGCTAAGTTTCCTTAGCGAAAGAAAATGAACGTTTCTGCCGCAAAAACAATATTGGAACTTGTAGGAACTTTTATTGAGCTCCCTTGAGAAGCCAGGGTAAACACTTTGGCCACACAGAGGCGACAGGCTGGTGTGGCGAACGAATTGCAGTGCGAGAGGAAAGGCTGGGGCCTTGTTACTTTGTTTTTGTTCAACCCGCCCACGTACGCACACACACAAAACTTTGCAAGTCAACGGCCGCGAAATTGCCTTCGCACAGGCTTCGCGTGACAGCTACATGCATTCGCTGCGCGCTATGTTCCTGCTGGGGCCGATATTCGAGGACATGCAATCATTGTGTGATGACGTTGCTATTTGAAATCTCGACCCATCGCCTTAGAAGGCTGTATTTACAGTGGGCGTTCAACAAGTTTAAACCACGTTTTGGACGTTTTGAAACGGCGTTTTGAATACAAAAACGTTTAAGAGACGTTTTTGTTTAAGTGACGTTAAGGCTCGAGTAACGTGGAAGCGTACCTAATGTTTAAAAAGTGGCTTCGCTGCGTAACCCCTAAATATCGTGCGAGAGCTGCGTAGATTCCGGTGTTCCCGTTGTGAAGCACTGTTCAATACCCCATTGTGGCTATACGTGCAACGCCACATGTGCGCATCAGTTTGCAAGTTTAAAAGCACACATGCGCGATTTTGAGTGTGAAATTCCGTGTCCTAGTCAGTGCAGCCCCGGCCCTCCCTATTATACCTAGCGCCGTCTAGTAGTTAGCTTTGAACATAGTCGCAATTGCCTTGATCAGCTGCTAAACGAGCTCGCTCTTAGAGCCTCTGTGGCCTAGCGGGTAGCGTCGAGGTTTATTAGCGCTTAGACACTCTGTTCGTGCCCCAGCGATTGTACTTTTTTAAGTCAGACTTCTTTTATTGAAATAATGCTCCCTTTTTTCCGATTCTGGGCTTATTTTTGTAAATAATGGCGGTTTAGTACCTTTTATGTTGACTTAGGTGTGGAGAGCATCTTCCAAGCCTACACTTACTTGAAAAAGAGTGTCGTATTTCGAGTAGGGACACAAAGGTCCTGTGTTCGACCCTTTATATGTTTACACTGTACTTGATTGATTGATTGATTGATCGATTGATCGATTGATCGATCGATCGATTGATTGATTGATTGATTGATTGATTGATTGATTGATTGATTGATTGATTGATTGATTGATTGATTGATTGATTGATTGATTGATTGATTGATTGATTGATTGATTGATTGATTGATTGATTGATTGATTGATTGATTGATTGCAGGGAATTCCTAGTAAAGTAAGCACACGCACTTCAACTTTTTTTTCAGTTAGTGGCGGTTGACGACGTTAGAACCCAAATTGCCTACATAACATATTTTATTTGGCATTGTCCATGAGTATTTTAATGCCTCTCCAAACATAAATATAATGCTTTATTGCGCCCATGTCGATGTCACATAATACGATGTTACGCCGTGGTTCCTGTTCAGCGTTATTATTCGTTCAGAGCGGTTTGTTATTTACGTTCTGACGTTTGCAGCCAGTGTTATTTTCTGAACTTCAACGGAATTGGCATTGTTAGAGAATTCTGAGGCAACGACGTCGAGATCGAAAGAAAAATGCCCATGGGAATAATTGGGGCTTTCCGGTGAAACCCTAAATAATGCTCTGTGGGAGGTTCGCTGCAGCCCGTCTTCGTTCATGCTCATACAACAAACTTTCTCTTCGAAAGTAGGGAACACGGAATAGGTAATAGGAGCGCCGCTATAGCCTTCGTGTCAAATTACGCTGCCTTGAAATACATGTACATCAACGAGGAATTGACAATGCCTGCTCTTACAAAAAATAAAAATAAAAGAGGTTGAAGGAACGAAAGAAATTGATGTGTGTCAATGAATAATGCAAGACAAGATGAAATAAGCGGAGATCACTAAATAAAAAGAAAGAAATAATAGTGAGGCAGAAAAGACGGAAGAAAGGAGCGGAATAAATAGTCCTGAAAGGAAGAACAGAGTTAAAAAACAATGAAAAGGAAAAAATAAAGGAAGGAACTAAGGAATAGAAGAAAAAAGAAAGAAAGGAACGAAGGAACGAAGAAAGAAAGAAAGAAAGAAAGAAAGAAAGAAAGAAAGAAAGAAAGAAGGAAGGAAAGAAAGAAAGAAAGAAAGAAAGAAAGAAAGAAAGAAAGAAAGAAAGAAAGAAAGAAAGAAAGAAAGAAAGAAAGAAAGACAGTTAAAGAAGTGGAGAGTAGTGGAAATGTAGAAGTAATAAATTAATACAAGGAGAGAAACAACTGTATGACTACCGGCCGAAATAAAAGCAATGGTAAGAAGAGTAACGTGATTTTCTTGTTATAAAGTTGGGCAGAACACGAAAACTTCCCTGGCCTTAACGAAAAGGCAAGAAGCTGAATACCTGGAAAGCGATGCTCTCAAATTTCGAAAGAGTTTGTCGCGTCTTTCCCCGCACATTACCGGTCTTACACAACTTGTCCCAACTGCGGTGCACCCGACTCAATCAGGCTGAAATAAAGCGACGGTAGAAGTTCTTTCGCGTAGTTTTACTATTATTTTATTGTTTCGTGCTAGGGTATTCGGCGAAGAACTTCGTAGGGATATTCCATTCCGGAAAGACAATGTGCTGAGTCGGAGCATGTCTTTTTTTAAATATCTTTATTGCTCGGTGTGCTTATCTTTCGGGAGGAGATTTCGCTGCATAAAAAGCTCTGCACACGTTTATGAATGTCGGACAAAGCGATAAAAACTGATGTTCTACAGTTATTTTGCACGAAAGAGTTATTACTCCAAAAGGTGCATGTTGAACTTCTTACTTCCTCTCGCTTTTGCGTTTAGCTGTCGCCAAATGTACGCACTTCGCCTTACCAAAACGTTCCAGTATTTTAATGAGGGAAACTGATTTTGCGTTAAGAATGTGAACAATTTTTACTTTTCGTGGGACTAGCAGCGCCGGTTCTTGTGCCCAAAGCGTCGCACTAATCTGCACGCAGAACAGGGTTAGATTAGGGGCCACAGGGGCGCTCTTGCAAGGCATAACGGCGCTGAAAAGTTGAGGAAGACTTACAAAAACACGAGGATAAGCGCGGAATATATAAGTGTTTTCTGCTTTGCGTTTATGTTTCTGCAATGTCTCCGATTGCGGAGAAAAGGAAATGTGAAAATAAAAGCGTCGTGCCGGTTGTGAATCACGTGTTCAAACAGTTTGCCGACACATGAAGTCAGAGAAATGGGCCTTACATTCTTGGGGATCAAGGGTTTGCCGGGTTTAGGGATCAAAGTGACATCTGCGTGTTTCCACTGCAAGGGCTCCTACCCACTGGACCGTCTCTCAAGAAGGCGAAAACTCGCAGCCTCGTCGCTCTCTCAAGCCCACTACTCTTAATTCATACACGGACATCCTCGCCCATCACCGCCACGAATGACAACAGTTCCCACCACCACAGCCCTATTTATCCAGAGCCGAGGCGACTGCCTTTCACCGACTTCAAACTAATTGCTGTCCTCACGCCAATCTCCTCGATGCTATGTACCCCATCCTCTACTACACTACCTGTAATTTCTGCCCTCAATCTGGCACCCTGTACCACATATATGGGAGTGTCAGAAAACCCCGTCCCTCGCCCCAACCCACACCCGACGTAGTAGTAGTGGGCGGGCCCGCTGGCCAGCTCCGAAGCTCGTCCTAATAAAGTTTTCACTCACTCACTCACTAAGCCCATATGGCATACTGTCTTTATCTGTAGGAACAGAGAAAGGTGAGGCCTTTGATGCGGTAGTGTTGATTAGTTACCACACATCTTGGCTGCGATGCATGACCTAACTCTACAACGACGCGGACGGGCGGACGACGCAACAGCGATCCCGGGAAAGTGTATCCACAAATGTCGAAAGGAAGAAAGCTAAGATCTCCGTTACTTAGTGGCGTAAGAAGGTTGAACCCCTGATCATACTTAAGGAATTGTAGCCACACAGCCAGCCTACTATTGGGACTGTTAAAAAAACTGTTTAGCGTTCATTGCTTGGTTATGTGGTGTTCAGTGCTATGTAAGAACCAAAAGCCACAACAGCTTGGTGGATCTTGTAAATGCGCTCTGGTCTTCGACGTAGAAACGTGCTTGAGGGACATGTAATGGGGTCTAGGAGGAGGAATTTAGGCATGCTAATTGCAGGAGGAACAATTTCGCGACTAGAAAAGCAGTGTTTGTTTGGCGATACCAACCTGGGTATATGCGGAGTTATAACAACAGAGAAGGGACAAAGACCTAAAAGAAAAAAAAATGTGAAAATTTTCAGGGTCTTTGATATTATTCCTAAGGCGACCCGAAAGAGAAAACATGAGCGGCGATGCATTAAAGACAGACGTTATTTGCTTTGTTTCACCGGGACTGTTCCCACACCTTGAACAAGGTGAAGCGGCAAGACTATTATTGAACCAAATACTACTGAACCAAATACTAAAGGGTGCTTCATTTTGCTGCCCGCAAATTGCGTAGTGTAGGGGGTATAAAACATTGGCGGTGTTACAATTAAAGTTACCTTTTACATTCGAGTAGTAGACCGAAGCCATATGTGTAACACAACCCCTCATTCCCTGTCTAGAGCAAACCTATGTAGAAAAAAAAAGCGTGAAGTAAGTCTGTATTCCACTTTGATAAAGGCTCCCCCTACCGCAACCTAGGCGAATTTTGTTGTTATTGCTTTCACGTGAGTCTAACTTTGTACTTGCCGCCATAAAACTGTAAAAATTGCGGGGAATGACTTCCGCTATTTACGTACAGCGTAAAACCTTATTTCGCTATTTAACGTTCAATAAAGTCTCAGTGCACGGGACCCCTGAATTCCATCCCTGCAAAACGCGGCAGCGGTGGCCCGAAGTCGTGCAAGCGGACGAAAGAATGCTTTAGAGTTGATGCATATTTGATATCGCGACGATTTTGATGTTTTAAGCAGAAATTCGTTTCAAAAGCCACGTAAAATAAATAGGATTTCGACTCTCTAGAAAATTACGTTCAAGCGAGATTCAGTTTAAGAAACCCTCGCTAGTTTGAACAAATGAAAGTTTCATTCAAGCCTGTTCTTCATTTTTTACACAGAAAAAAATGTGTTCACACTGAAACAAAAACTTTCAAACTCGCTCGCCGGCAAGTTATGGAATGTTAAAGGGGAGTCTGCTTCGGAAGAATTGATTGTACGTACGACACGAGAACAAAGCTCCGCAACGAAGGTTATCCGATCCTTCTTCCCTTTATTCAAATGATGTGTTCAAGCAATAAAATTCCGCGAGGGCCAAAGCCCGGCTCTCGGTTGGGACGATTAATGCATTTTAAACTGCCGACAATCCAGAAAGAGAGAAAAAAGGGAAGCTTCTGATTAATGACCCGAAAGCGCCCGTTCCTCCAAGTTTTTTGCAGCGAAGGAAAATACGCGACGGAAGAAAGCTGAACAAAGAGTCTTTTTTTCGAGTGTTGCGGATACATTTTTTCCCTAAAAGCGAATGAAGTGAATGATTTAAACAAAACGTACATGGCTGATTGTGGTATGACAAAGGCGAAAGAGAAGGATGGCGTGCTATTCCTGTCGCGTGAACCATCCTTTTAGCTTTCTCCATCATCAGCGAAAAAAAAAAAGACGACAAGAATGGATGCTTGTGAAAGGGATGTAGTGTATGATATTTTCTTGTATATGCCAGCAATTTTTTCTCGTGGGAGAAGCCGACGGGAAAACAATAGCAATCTTCAGTGTGGACCGTGCGAGTGTCAACTTTATTTTTCTTCTTCAAAGTTTAAAAAATGAAGAAATTCGACGAAGGGGCTGCATAATGTATTGCATATACGGGACATTCGAATCATCTACCACTAAGATGGTGGGTTGCACAAGCTGTGTCCACATCACTTGCTTTTATTCACTCCTTTGTTTCCAACGCTTGCGCAAGTTCGGAGCATTAGAGGACTATTGGCCTCTCCCGAAAACGAAATATGCATGCGCGGAACTTCTCTGCAAAGAAGTGGAAACTAACCCCTCTTTAAAAGCGCCTCAATGCTACGCTTTAAACCTGGTTGAGTTCTTTGAAACATTAGATGTACCAAGCATGAAGTGTCGTCCGTCTCTGCAGAATTGCCGACTGCTTCAATACTGCGCACACTCATTCTTTAATGGCACTATGTTTCATTGTCCCCTATCATGGTTGAAGGTAGAAGAAGTCAAGCACGAATGAAAAAAAAAGCGGTTTACCTTAGGAAAGCTCGGCGCGCAGAGAGCGGCAGCCATCACTCTCCGCTTTTCTGTATTCTCTGCGCTTGCCCAGGTGTTGGGAAGCAGTGCGCGCTCGTTTGTGCTTTACTTCTTAATGTGTGCTTTATATTTCTGAATGTGTGTTTGTGCTTTACTTCTGAATATATGAAGTGCGCCACAGCCAACGGAAATTCATATGACGGGTTTCTGCACATCGTCTTATATCGCACTTAATGCTCTCGTATTAAGCTAAAAAGGTATTAGCCTAGGTTACGCGCCTTTTCCTGAGGCGATAATCAATTAAGCGGCGCCCGGAGCTGCGACAGCATTCGCCTTGGAGTACTTTACCAAAACGCCACCTCTCTTGAAGATCTCAGCCGCAATAAAGTGTAATGCTGTCACGTTGCCACTAAGTAGCTACCCACTACGTTCGGCCTGTTTGAATTCGACACTCAATACAACGACTGGCTCTACATATGTCTTTAAAGCCTGTCGTGCTCAATACTATCCTGAACACTCTTCCTATCTTGTCCAAGAAATCGCGCCTGCACACTCAAATTTTTGAAGGGCGTCGGGACAATGTGTTAGTGGTGAGACAGTGACTGCTACATGGAGGGTGGCAGTTACTTTGACTTTTTCACTGAAAGTGTGTGCGATTCGCTGTGGTGTAAGTCTGTGGGTGAGGTCTTGGATAATTTTTTTTTTCTGTGGCGCCTATCATTAGCTTGTCAGGGAACCGACCCCATCGTGGGTTGTGCAAGAAACTCAAGAATATACCGTACGACTTCGGAGTATTGTATCCTACGTCTACGGAGTTTACTTTTCAAAGGTCAGTGAGTGTTCACCGGTGTTTATTTGGTTGTTTATTCTGTATCTTTCCAAAGTTTTTCGTTGTCTATGAAGATGACAGGCACCTTTCCCCAGCTTATTTCCTGACCAATTCTGTGGGCGTTTCATGACGTTTATATTAAAAGAGAATCGCGGAGGTCTTCCGGAATTATTTTTTCAAAAATCAGGGCTTTTTTTCATGAACCTGATATCCATAGTACACAAAACTTTATCGATTAATATTGGGTTGTATAAAATATGTGCTATTGGGAAAGAACAGGTATGTGGTGGTCTACTGGTTACAGATACTGATCATTGTTGTCGTCTTTAATTTAGAAAAAAACGGCACTATGACCTCCTAAATTAGCAAAAACTTACGAAAAAGAGTTACAACTAAAACAAGGTATGTTTTGGTGGAAAGAACAAAATTTATCACACAAAAGCAACCATTTCCCGCTACAACTCTATTCCTGCTTTCCATGTTCGAGTTGACACCGTTACCTTTTCCAGCCATGACGAAAGCGGAGACAAACAGAGGAAGGTCGATGAAATGAGGTGCATACGATAGCAACTCTATATATAAAAAGCCCAATCAATGCCTCCTGAGGCGAGTTCAAAGCGTTGGTACTCCTACATTGTCTGCGCGCGGACACCGCAGTTTGTCAACGTAATAGACGAAGAAGTATTTTTAAGTGCGAATGCACTTCTTAAGCCAGCCTGAATCGTCCGCCGCCGTTGTCCGCATAGCAACAGCTGCGGGTGCGCGCGCTCCTCGTCTTCCTCCTCGTCTTCCCTAGCAACGGGGGGAGATGGGCGCGCGCTACTCTCCTCCCCCTCTCTCCGCTCAGTGACTGCGGGTGTTGGGCGCCTCCTCTCCACTTAGGGTGGGAGAGCTCTCGCTCGCGTAGCGGGCGCTCCGCATTCCGACGCGTGAGGGCGCTCGTGTAGCCCTCGCCGTAATGGCGGGCGCTACTCTCCTCCTCCTCTCTCCGCTCAGTGACTGCGGGTGTTGGGCGCCTCCTCTCCACTCCAAGATCACGATATCCACCGTAATCGCGCAATCAACAACCGTGCATTCGCACTTACACACTCTCCCCCTCGGGGAAGTGCGAGGGAATTTTTTTTACAAAGTACTGCTGAAGGCGACCAAAAACGCTCGCAATAGGAACTTTTAGGTACAGTTCGGGGCGTAAACAGTAATACACGGGGAAGGGGGTTAAAAATTTGAAATTATTCAAAGGGCAAAGAGTAATAATAACGTTGATTTAGCAACGGTGAAGGTCTTAGATTTCTATTTAATCAATAAGGTCTGGTGCAAACACATGTCCATTTCAGGGCGAACCGGATAAACTGAAATCCCCAATTTGTTTACATACAGGAGGGTTCTTCGGGCGTTTTATTACCAATTCAGAAATAGATCAAAGGGTGTATAACCCCCCCCCCCCTTCCCCCCTCACACCATAGCTGCAACCACAGGTTTTTCTTTACACAAAGGGTGGCCGGTGCAAGGACTCCTCGGTAATGCATGTAACTTTTATAACAAAGCACCTTATTATTGTGGCGACCATTCTTTGTTTAATGGACTAGTCTCCAGAAATTCACATTCAAAGGGGCAGCGAAGACAAAACGCTAGCTCGGTTAATTAAAATTCCCGAGCCGTCTCCACTAACGTGAAACCTGGAGAGGGGCGAAGAATGCAGTGGATAAGTGTATTCAAAGATTGCAAGTCTCTCTCTAACCACATGGCGGGCGCTGAATGGGCGCCGTAGAAGCGCCGGTGGGAGGAACAATCGCACGCTTGCTGAGGCGTTGGCGCCCTCTTTTGCGTTGAACCGGATTTAGGCAATTAAGTGAGAGACAGGCTGACCGTAATTTTGCTCACGGAGATGAAACCATTGGGGAAGCGGTATACAGTTTTGGTGTAAAAAAGTATCTTTAAAACACGAAGCGTTCTAGTCCGAGGCGGAGGAAAACGAGTGTCCCGGTGTGTTCTTTTAGAAGCGTTATGTTCTGCTGCAAGGCGTTGCAAAACAACTGTCCCGGTATGTTTTTAGTACGCGTTTTTGCCAACGGAGATGAAACTTTCTAGCGCGAGGAGTTGGAAAACAAGTGTCTCGGCGTGTTCTTTTAGTGCACGTTATGTTCTAACGCAAAGCGTTGCAAAACGACTGTCCCTGTATGGATTGTAGTACGCGTTTTTGCCCACGGAGATGAAACGTTCTAGCGCGAGGCGCTGGAAAACGATTGTCCCGGTGTGCGCTTTTAGTGCGCGTTATGTTCTAGCACAAGGCGTTGCAAAACGAGTGTCCCGGTGTTTTATTACCGTGACTACAGGAGACGACGGCGGCAGACGCCGACAGCCCGAGCCCCTAAGGTGCCTCGTCCCTAAAACCTGCTTTATCCCAATGACAATGATACTTCTTTGCCACTAGCTTCAAGCAGATAGCGAAAATATTGAAGAAAACATCACAGAAGCTTCTTTGTACTTCTGGCGGCCACTGATCAAACACACCGCCGAAAAACAACTCTGGGCCATTGAAGTGGGGCCTGTAGTTTCGCTTGATCGTGTCACTTGTATGCTGACGTGCAGCCAACCCACTGAATAAAAGGTTTTAATGCTTGTGAATAACACGTCACTCTCGCCCGTAATACGTCACTGCAGCGCGAAATTTTAGTTTTGGATTACTTGTTGCGCTTCTTTTTTCGTTAAAAAAGGTCTTTTGTGGCTGCAATGAACCTGGGTGAGTCACCAAAGGCTAGTTCTTTCAATAAAGTTGTATTTTGTCAGCAAAACATGTTGTTATGCAAGTTAGTGCATAATGGTAAAATTACACCCATCTTCCCGCGAGGGAACCCTGGTGTGATGCGACGCATCGGGGGGTTCAATTGCTGTTTCGCTGAAGGCACCGTCGCTTCCATCACGTCTTCATCGGAAGAATCAAGTCAAGCACGCAGTCTTCAAGCAAAGTGACGCGAAGTCGAACGAGAGCGAGCGCTGACTGAACCGCCGCAGCGCGCTACCCGCTTTACATTCACAGCGCCTGAAGGAGAGGAGACAGCGAAGGAGAGTCGCGCATGCGCGCACTTGCGCGACGGGAGCGGAGCGAAGCGAGCGAAGCGAGCGAAGCGCGCGCACGCACCTGTTGTTTATGATAATGAGACGGAGTGAGAGTGTTGCGCACAGCTGTCGGAGAGAAGAGCGGAGGAGAGTTGCGCATGCGCAGGTGGCGTGCGAACGCCGCCGACGCCGACGCAGGAGGGACATGCCTCAGAGCAAGAGATGCGTCGCATCTAATAAATTTACCGCGCTTGTCCCGTCGGCTTTCTGTTGTTGTCCCAGCCGCGCTCTAATTTTATCACCGTTATGCACCAACTTGTTCAAAGACATGTCTTACTGATTTCCGACTCTGTGCATGCTGGGTTATTTAGAGCTCACTTGCTTGTATCCGCTCTTCAAGTTGCTTTGCTTAGTAACCTGCTGATGTCTGTCAAGAAATGGGGGAATCTAATCTGGAGGAATATATTGACCTTGATTATTCTTACTGATTAAAAGAGGCACTTTGCACGGGTTCACTTTCCTTGTGTGTGTTCATACTGGCACCTTCCAGCTTAGCCTTAAGGCTGTCGAAATGCGGGCGCTCTAATTGAATTCTGCCGACGGTGCCTTTCGTGTTACATGAACCAAATTTACGATTTAAAGAAAATAAAACATGCAATCAAAGGCGATAGAACTAGATGTCTTCTGTGGCTGTTAAGGTATGTCACCACCTTTTTCAAAAATTTTTTTGATTTTAACAGCAAAACTTTTATTTTACATTGACCTTATGAAAGATCGTTATAAGTAGTATTTAAAATCAAAAAAGAGTGAAAAAAATATATTGGCACTTGTTAGTGAAGAAAAATTGCTCAACCTTAGCTGTTACGCGAACATTCATAACTTACGAAAAAAGCTGTGCAGAAATTGTAAACTATTCGGCACAGAAGTACCCAACTATCCAGGCTGTGCAACTAACAAGGATCTTTGCGATCCGATATATGGGAATCAAGTTACAGCAAAAATTCCGAAGAAAGCGAAACAATTCAGCTTTTTTTACTAGATTCTGTAAAATAAAACTTGATTACATAAAAACTTACCATTAGTTTTCAATTATCCTAGTTCATTGCATACGTTGGTAGTAGGGAAAGTTTCATTGAAAATACTGCATTTTTTTAGAAGTTACGACTGTTTGCGTAGCAAGAAAGCACAAAAAATCAAGTTTTGAGAAAAACAAGAATAAAGTTTTCCAGTCCATGAACACACAAGAGAATCAAATCGTAAAAAGGTAAAATCCACCAGGTTTATAGCTAGGGCCCTCGTTAGCTGCCACAAACTCTCGTTTGGCTTTTGTATCTGCCCGTCTTTTTTTGCGGAGTTGTTTTTCCTCATCCGTTGGGTGACGCTGGGCCCTCTTCACACGGTACCGGTCACTAGTGCGACATGCTAAGAGAGTATGGTGGCCAGGTTCGATGCCTGCTTCTCTCAAAATATCATCTGTACTTCTGCTGCCATTATGGAAGTGGCACACAGCGCCATATAAAGCAAAAAGTAGTACAGGCAAGCCAACAGGACGGCCCCGAAGCTCTCACAGCAGTAGCATAAAGCGCGCGCAAAGTGAGCACCTGAGACGCCTCTAGCGTCATGCGTCCCCCTTACGGAAGTTTAAAGCGATGTTTAAAAAACAGAAAGCATGCCAAATTTATTTTGGATTATCTTTATGTATTAGACCAGAACCTAACAGAAAGAATTCAATATACGCCGCTGATTTTCACTGAGTTGTCAATTTTTGCTACCACACCACATTAGTTTCGGTTTCGGAACGGTTCACCAGCAGTTAGAAATTTGGCTGTAACTTTTTAACCAACAAGAATAGAAACATAATTCTTCCTGCACAACATTTTTGAATCTTTGGGTATTCTGGAAATTTAAAAAAGAAAAAAAGTCATTTTTATAAAAATATACCTTTTCAAAGGTGGTGACATACCTTAAGCAGCAGAAACGGAAGGTTGGGCAATGCGAGCGTTAAGGAAGCCGCGAACACTGAGGATACGCCCTTGTTCTTTGCTTGGATCAACCGCAAAAATGTTTTAGGTAACAACTCGCGCAAACGCTCTGCCGACTTCAAAAGAAAAAAAAAGTCGAGCATCGAGAACCTACTTGGCTCCTTTGATTACCAGACTGGAAGGGAATGCAGACAATGCTTGCGCAACGTTCAAACAACCTAGGAAGAAAGATACAATAAAGCAATACACCCAGATTAAAAGGGGTGAGTTGCTCGTGTTTCCGGAGACAGCTAAGAATGCCATGTAGAATATTTTTCGGAGCAGTTTCAAAGGTTCTATTCATCAGAGCAAATATTTCTCAAGGGGAAAATTTTTCCGTTGATCAAAGAAACTGTGCACTTTGATTGCAACAGTTCTTGGTATTATTCCCAGTATATTCGACTTAAAAGACAAGTCAAGAAACGTCTGGCAGCAGTCGAAAGGGAATAAGGCAGATTTGCAATACGGCAGCAATAATTTAAACTCTGCCAGAGAATTTTGCGGGAGACGGCAATTTCAAGCACTCGTCTCGTTGGGAATTTCTCGAAAAAAAAAAAAAAAGTTCTACAAATGATGTTTCATCCGTCCTAAAAGTTCTTGATTAGAATGGTTTGGTGTTTTTTAGGTAGAACTATACGAGTGATCGCAAAAGTTCACTTCAGCCTCCAAAACAGGTATTTACGACATGGCAAATTACTGTGGAAAGTTGAACATCTAGTCTCCAGGAAAACCTTTAGTACAATTCAACATGATTGATTTTGTGACATTTTAGAAGCAATAGCGCATCGGGTTAAAGTAATATTGACAATTATTACTTGAAGCAATTCCCTAAATCGAGGCAAGAAAATAGGCGGACACCGAATCTCTCCTTATGGTGTGGTGAAAGCGAAATCATCAGTGCTCGAATGCTAAATGGGTATGGCGGGTTGGCTCTCTTCGACGCGTTCCGTCACTCCCGCTGATTTACGGCGCAAAATGCCGTGAGCGACCACGTATCACTGCTGCCATTGGGGTATAGTGAACTAGAATATTCTAGTTCACTATAATTGGGGTATTGGCGGTGAGATGTTTGAGTGGCTCCCCCTGGCTCTGACGTCGGCTTAGGGACTCCCGCCGCTGTCGTCTGCTACACTCCGCTTATGAGGGGCAGCAGTGTCTGTGCTAGAAATCGCCCGCTTTGATGCTTTCGGGCATAAACCTTATTTCTAGTAATTCACTTAGTTTTGCCAACTTATAACACTTCTGAATAATTTCAAGCAGTATCCCGCATAAGTTTCCAACACACGAGGAGAGAGAGAAGAACTTTCTTCAGAGCATCGGTCAGAAGATCGTGTGTAACTAGTCCTTTCTAGCTTATTCGCGAGATACAGCGGTCAGAGCTCCTGGATAAGTATTCAGCGATAAGTATTCAGAATTCTTAGGCTTCCCTACAGCATTTTTTAGATGCTCTTGTGAAGGCTCAACAGTCTAATGCTACGTAACAAGCAGCGGGCCCTATATACTCGCATCGCACAGCAGGAAATAAAGCGGCTGTCTTCTGTTTCTTTCGTTGTTGTCTTGTATCAGATGACTTTTGGTTTCTTTTTTTTTTCTGTCCCCAACGCATCAACTTTTCTGCACCGAAACAAACGTCTCATTAGTAGGTTAGGAATGTTTGGCAGGCTTACAAAGATCGTGTGGATATTTTCTTCAGGCTGTATGGCATACATTCCTTCTTCACAAATTGAGTTTCGTTATGGCTGCGTGCAAGAAGGTGCATATCCGCAGCGTGAGTTGGTCATTCACATGCAAATACAATAAGAAGGTTTGTGCTACGCCACCGCGATCGCGCCCCAGACGACGTTGTCCAGAGTACTCGAAGGCGGCTTTTGTGCTCCGAATTTCTATCGTAACCATCGTTATGACAACGAACTGACTCTCAACCAGAACAATTATGACATGATTTCGATGTTGAAGGCTTGATATACTGGCTAACAAACGCAATAAATAGTATACGGGCTTATATTACAAGAATCCAAACCGATGAATATTTCCAAGCAGCTCTTTATTGTTTTCCAACCCTTCCAGGCGTAAAGAACAAATCCTGGTCTATTCGGGATGGCGTTCTATGAATCGAACAAAATTACTCTTAATCTCTTGTCCTGGACTGAAGAACCGGCCCCATCAGCTCGATTTTACTGTTAAATAGTGTTTTCTTCTTCTCCTCCTGCTCCTCCTCCTCCTATTGAGTGCCGTTTTCCTATAACGCATATCTGAATACTGGGAAGATATGGTTGTGGGAAATGTACCGAAATATCCCTCCAGGTCTGAGCAAACATTGTGTTACTGTATCTTTAGCGTAGACGTGACTCGTTTTGCTCAATAAACCTCCGTACCGGTTAGAATCCTGGTATAGAACCAGCACGCGCCTATACACATAGTGGGTTATTTGAAACTCAGCCTACAGTTTTTGCAGCCCCTAGTACATGTCGGCATACTTTCCTGTATGACAACGTAAATTCATAAGATACAATTCTTTCGAGCCTTCAGCAAGGTTGCAAAATATGGTTTCACCTTACACATGATTACCGGTAATCGTAATGCCTTCTGGCAAAACCGACAGCCCCGAAGGCCTGGAGTTTGTTTTGTTCTTGTATTTTCCCTGTTGTCGGTTACTAGCAGCTGGCTGTTGCCTTTGTTCAAAAGATTACTTAATTCAGAAGCTGACGCCTAGCTCCGACTCTTCGCGCCCCGCCGAGGACCGGCTTCGCAAGGAATGGGGTGACGCCGGCAATGTTTCTTCCGTAGCGGTATCCAAAGCTATACTTTAACTCACACCTTCAGCTATTTTATGGGAGTTTAAGTCTATTATTGCGATAAAAAGTTATGCGCACGCAAAATCTAGCTCGGACAAGCATCAGACGTCAATCGAGCGCAAAGAAACATTAGGGAGAGCGAGCCCGAGTGAAGCAGACGACAAATGCTGGAATCCCTAAGCCGACTTCACGGAGGCACGCTTCGCAGCACCGCCCGTAGTCGCGCTCACCGCCAATATATAGATGAAATTCGGGAACGAGGGTCGTGTGGGCAGTAGCGCGCTCATTTTGTGTCGCATTACGTGGTGCATACACTGGCGCCACCTTCTCCCTATCGCCTGGAATGGCCCAGGTTATTCAGTGGTGCGATTGTGTCCTCGCATTGTCATCATAATCATCACTTTCCTTTTGCGTCTATATATCCTACTGATCGTGAAACCCTTGACCAATCGCCTTTGTTACTTTACCAACGCAAACGGGCTTTACTACATTTGTAGTTAACATGCCCAAGTTGTTTCTGTAAGCCTCAGTACATGTCTATACGACACGAAGTCAAAGATCGGTCGTGGTGTTGGGAATGTGAGCCCGATTAGTTCGAATGGGCTACCGACACGAAGAAAGGACTACCAGAAAACACGCGTCAAAAAAAAAAGAAAATAAAAGAAAAGTCGCCGGGTTTCGCCAGAACTTCTCTTACATG
The DNA here is from genome assembly GCF_048455015.1 of Haemaphysalis longicornis. Taxonomy (NCBI): domain Eukaryota; kingdom Metazoa; phylum Arthropoda; class Arachnida; order Ixodida; family Ixodidae; genus Haemaphysalis; species Haemaphysalis longicornis. The sequence continues at coordinate 17,414,999 of NW_027526460.1, read as the reverse complement.
AAGAGTGCTACAGATCGAAGACCTAAAGAGCTCTTTTTGCTGCATCAGAAATTGCCCAATCCCTATGCTAACAAGCTGAAAGGAACCAATGTTTGAAGAGCCAGATTGTTCCTTTGCTGGTTCTTTTTAGGTAACACTGACGGAACGATAGTGCGGACAGATTTTGGATAGCTGCGGCACCATTTGAAGCCTACGAATGAGGGTGAGAGCGAGTTATTTGGCTAAATTGATTGTGCAGTAGAATGACACTCTTGTACTGTAACTCCTCAAAGCTCGGTCTAGACACCATTGCGCAAGATCACAGGTAAAGATACTAAAAATTGTCGGTTATGGAGTTAAGAAAATTAAGTAAACATATGGTTCCTGAGATCAGAAGTACTGTATAAAAAAAACACAACGACTTAGAGTTTGGTAGGTCAAAGCTACGACGTCGGAGGTGGCTACAACGTCGGTACTAGCCGGCCGACATGCGAAAGAGCACGCAAGGCACGACCCAATTCCCGCATCATGCAGAGTACACACAGTTAATTGCGCCATGGCTGGTTGTCGTAATCAGGTAATTGATTTTGCGCGCAGAACCCTACCAGAAGGGCGGCAGAATACCAATAGACTGCGGCAGATGGCGGCTTCCAAATTTAGCACACGCCGCTACCGCAACGCAAGGCGCAAGGGGCCAGAAGTACAGTCACGTGTGCGAACCCGAGCGCGAAACTCCCCATATTTGCGTGTCGATGACAATGAAAAGGCTCGGTGGATGCTGTTACCAAAAATGTTGCGAAAGCAGGTTCGGAGGGGCGGACGTTATTGCTAACATCGATTCCATGAACAGATCACGCCCTGTTCTTTTTTCGCAGAATCGGTAATGGTTGTTGCGGGGCTTATTCTGCGCCATGTCCTGCCCTGAACACAGGGCGTGTTTCTTTGCCCTTTTTTTGCCAGTTATTTATTGATTATGTCGTGCTTCTTAGCCACCTTCTACGCTCATTTTTACAACGCTGTTTTTGCTGTAGCTGTCACTTCAGCCCAGCTAACCATGCCAGGCTGAGGCGCAGGACAACTCGTTTGTGAGAGGAGCATCTTCGATGGATGGTGCGTTTGGTACACCCCGCCCCGTTGAGGCCGGTCTTCACACGGTTTCGTGGCAGGGGCAATCTTCCCGTCGGGATGTGAGCTGTTGTCGCAAAAGAAGGTTTCGAATGGAGAGGCTTAGTTGGCCGCTTCATGCGTGCTGCGTGGTGTTTTTTGTTGAACAATGCCTCTGGTGTTTGCTCTGGTGCTCAAAGCTTCATTCTTACCAGTCTTCAGTGACGACGTTCTCTTAGAAAACCTTCTATTCCTGCCTCTGTCACCATGAATGATAATGACGAGAGCGATAATGTAAGACTGACTCAAAGATTCCTAGTTAGGCTTCCAATACACTCCTTGTTCATTGTTTATTTGATTAGATTGCGCGAGGCGTAAACGAGTGCCCAGGTGTTTTTATAGTACGCGCTACGAAGCGCTCCAGCGCGAGGCGTAAACGCTTGTCCCGGTGTTCTTTTAGTTAGTACGCGTTACGTTCTAGCGCGAGGCGTGAACGAATTTCCCGGTGTTTTAGCAACGTGACTACATGAGACGGCGACTAGGACGACGACAGGACACGCAAATAGCCTCAGCTCCTAAGGTGATTCGCCCCTAAAAGGGCACCAGTCGCGCAGAACAGTGATTCTAGGAAGGCTCCTCCGCGTTCCAGCATGCTTGCTGATGTAATTCTTGGAGTAAGGGGAAGCAATGAAAAGGAAAAATAGACGCAAACGCGCTGTAGGAGAAAAGAAGCCGGTTGAAGTAATGCGTGACAAAAGAGAGAGAATCCAAAGCGCAGAAAGCGAAGCAAATATGATGTAGCAGAAAAGTTGTTAAGTATCGCCAAGCTTTCACCTTCCAAGCACGTAAGCAGACTTAAGAGCCTTGGGGAATTTTTGCAACAATTTGGCAAAAACATCCACTCGTCTTTTTTTTTTTCCTTGTTGTGTCACCGGGGCGAAGCTACATAAGGTTTAGAACTTCCTTTGGCCGTGCCCAGTGTAGAGTAGGTGTATCGAACGGCTGTATAAACTCCTGCCTGTTTAATGTGGGGCGTAGTTAGGAGGTATAAAAGAAGGCACGCACCAGTCAATATTTTACAGCGTAGGTAGGGAAAACCGTCTGCCAGCCTGCAAGCAGGTAACCTTCCTAAAGACGGACTGCGCATGCGCGAAAGGAGACGCGTGCGGAGGGTGCCAAGCCGTTCAGAGAAGAAGGGAAGAGCGCGCTCTCGCAGCGGATCACGCGCTGGTATGAGGAACGACGTCGCGAGCAGCGGCGGGACAGAACGAGTGCGTGCCCGCGCCGCCTAATGAAACCATCCCCGGCGTACTGTCGTGGTCATACTTTCGTACTGTCGTATCGTCTATACAGCTTCGCTGGTTGAAAAACATTAAAAAAAATGGACGATATTTTATTTTTTCGATACCCTAAAGCCCTTGCGGGCATTACACCCATAATATCTTCTTCTTCTTCAGTTTCTTCTTCAATTAGGCGCAAGGTCGGTACCAACCGGTAATTTTTTCTTCTGTCGCAGACGTTATATGCTGGTTTCACTCTTGGGCTGTCGCGAGAGGATGGCGTGAAGATAGGAGCTCAGCGCGCCGTATATTAAGTTCAGTTAGGGTTCGAATCTTAGGTTCAATTTTGTACGGGAAGGAAACCATCGGAGTGAGGGAAAACGAAAAAAAAAAACATGTAAGAAAAAGAGTGCTGGTTTGTAGAGCATCGAACTTGTTTTCAAAATTGCGCTTTTACAGGACATTATAATTCGACTTCAAACTTTTGATGTCACATGTACAGTTCCGTAAAAAAATGGTAAAGATACATTTCAGTGTTGAGATTTACGCTTCAGGTTGCAGGATGAAAAACCGAGCTGGTTTTATTGAAGCGCCAGGAATAAAGTACCGAGTAACACAAAGCTTGGCAACATGTTTGTTTAAAATAAAGAAAAAATTGGTATCACTGTTGTTTCAAAGTGAAATTCCGATCCTATTGAGCATGTTTTGCGGATGAATAATAACCCGGTCTCGGAACCTTAATATTGAAATATGAGAAACACTTCAACCTGAAGTTGGGTACTCAGTAATCTTGAATTTCCATTTAGGTTTTTGGGTTCACGGAAGCAGTAGGCATGTCTTTTTATTGCTACTGTTCTTAAAAGCCGTATTTACACTCGTAAAAAAACCTCGAAACAATTCTTACCAACTTTCCACGAACCGCATGACAAATTTCCCCCAGTTCCCAACGCGACTATGGTTAATGTCTTCTTTCTCGTGCTCACACGAGCTTTGCGGCGCCAGTGACTCCAACACACTTAAGGGATAAAAAGAAAATGGGCGAAAAGCAAGTAAATGGCCTCAGCGGTGTGTTCAACTAGGATTCATGGGTTATTTATTCTTGTAACAATTTCACCTAAAGAGCAGCGAAGACCGCAAGGCAGAAGGTACGCGCAAGGGCCGCTTTCTGCGCGGCCACCCGGACGTGACGGCAAGGCGCTTCCGAACCACAAGATGAATGTTTCTCCCGGAGACTTCTGGGCGGGATTTTTCTCAAGCAACGGGGCCGCCTCGGCTCCTCAGGCGTCGGAAAGCGGTCGGAGGCAACACGGGCTCGCCGGGAAAGAGGACGTCTCACTCGCTTCTCGGACGCCCAAGCCGCGAAGAAGCACCATCCTTCTTCGCCAAAGACGAGCACCGCCCGGGGTCGGCGTTTACCGCGTCGGCTCGCCTGCTCCGTGCATTCTCTTATCTCACCCAAATCGATACGCCCACCAAGCTTGGCACTAGTGGACAGTCGCAAAAACACTAGGGAGCAGCGGGAGCAGCTTCGGCGGGAAGAAGAAAGAGCGGCGTTCCTTGTCGAGCGTCGCCCACCGTCAAGTCGGGCCTCAGAACAGGAGAGAACAAGCAGAAGAGGAAAGCCGAAACAGCGAGCCCGGGAGAGGGCACTTCGGTGCGAGCTCCATCACATAGCTGCTCCTTCCCGTGGCGTCTGAGCGTCGAAGGTATATACGGCCGGCGAGCCGTGCGTGGCTCGGCGCTTTCTTTTGTTAGGCGCGACGACCGGACAGCGCACACGTCGGGAGCGGTGGCGGTGGAGTGAGCGACCGCCGCTAATGGTCCGGCTTGGTCTCACTCGATTAGATTAACTCCCGGCGGCCATTGGAGCTACTCAATAACTCAATCCGTACTCCGGGCGCCCGCGGTCGGAAAAGCGCAGCACAACGTCGGCCTGTCTATCTGTGCGCCTGTCTTTCTTGCCGGTGCGGGGGCCGGTGGTATCCCGGAGCGGTTGCAGCGTTTTGTGTCTCTCCAAGGCTCTGCCGCCTGTCACGTTCTTTTTGTGCGGGGCTCTCGGGCGCCGAACGGAGAGGTCTGACGGCGACGGCATCTTCTATACGTGCGAAGGATCGGTGCGTCATTTGGTTACCGTATCCTCTTTTGGTCACAGCCTTTTCGAATTTGGCGCTTCCTGGATAGAGTCACCGCGCACGGGCGGAAGTAAGGGCAAATTCTTGTCTGCTCTTTTTGAGTGCACCCTAGTTGCGGAACATTTATATTTAAATTTGTTGTTTTTTGTACCGGAGTAAATCTCTACCGATAGGATATATGCTCCGCATTGCTTTGGACAACCTAAAAGCATTTAACGTGTGTTAGATTCTGAGGGCTTTACCAGGGTTACACTTCGCTTATATTAATAAAGGACCAATGCGGACGGCAACTCCACCAGGAATGTGGGCTTAACAGTATAGAGCTCCGATCGTTGCGTCGTCAGAAGTCAAGCTTTTGGCATCACAGCTTGCTACGTTACCTCCCATGCAAAGCGATATGGAACCTTGATAGTAACGCCCTTGCCAGGGAAATTTCAGTGTAGCATGTGTGGTGGTAACTAATATTTGCGTAATAAAATATGCTCTTGTACAACATATACTGCAGTAATAAAAGTGTACGTAAGTATAACTCTCACAACCCTCTCTGCAATTCTTGGCATACGTAACAATTACTTGGCAAGAAGTTATCCTCCAGTGGAACAGTAGGCGGAGGAAAACCGGGAGACGCTCTGTAATAAACGCTAAAAGAACTGCTTCATTCTCACTCCGGCTGTTTTGAATAAAGACACGTCCCACAGCATCGGAAAGTTTGCGTTTTCGGGCTACGCATGACGCAGTCGAGATCCAATAGGCGCCTACACCTTGCCCGCAGTGCGCAGCAACCGCCAATGTCCGAAACTGCCAGCGCGCATACCGGTCTGGATGCGCGCTTCTAGTCATCCGCTTTATGAGCTGCGGTGATATTATTCTGAGTAGGACATGTCAAGCGGGCTTACAAAAACTCGGAAACTGTCCATCTAGCAAACCAGAGGACAGCACAATCGTTGCCGGTTACATAGCGAATACCCGTCACCTGCGATGCTCAGGAAAAGCAAACAACACCACCGAATAATACGCCCCCCCGCCCTTTCCGAAACGCATATGCTATTACTTCTCCGAATATTTGTGGGGCGGGCGTTTGAATGAAACCTGTCAATCCAAGGCACGTAAAATTGGAAAATAAGTATATTCAAGCTATCGGCACGCGTAGGCAGCAGCTGTCGGCGGCATGTAAGGAGTTGCTAGACGACGTCGTTTTGTCGGAGCGTGGAACATGGTCATAGACTTTTATTTGATGTCGGAGTCATGAGCGCTTGCCTAATTCATTCGTTTTTGTTTTAGCGGCATAGGTGACCGACTGATTTGCCAACATTTGGTCGTAAGAATTGGGATTAAAATGTTTTTGAGATCTGGGGCTTTCATGCGCCGAAGCTTCACTGCTGGTATGAAGTGAGACGTTGAAGAGGGCTCAAGAATATTTTGACTACCTCGAGATCTTAACGCGCGATAAAATATCGACACACGGGTGTTTATTTTTTCTGCTCCATCAGAAAAACGGTTGCTGCTCCGGGATCGAAACGGTGTAACTGGTCTCAGCAGCACAACGACTTAGCCACTGACCACCAAGGCGCGTTCTCCCAGTTTTTCAAAGGACGCGAATGCATGTCTTATGCTTTTAGTTTGTCGACAATAATAATCGACTCATTCGCCAAACCGTAGTTGTATGCATTGGGCTATACATATTTCACATCGTTGTGGATGTGTGCTTAATGCATTCGTTTTAGCAACGATGTAGATTTACTGGTTCTAGAACCTAGAGTTGCACGAGCTGGGATTTAACTAGTTTCCGAAGTCGTGAACGCTTGATTAATGCAATCATTTCAGCGGCAATGGTGATCTACTCATTCAACAACTTCTATTTTGTGAAAATTGAGCATTAGATATTCATTGCTGGTCGAGAATACCAAATTTAGAATGCTTTTACCTTTGGAAATTGGCTTTTCGACGGAAATGATATTTGGCGGTCAGCTCAGTTCGTTTATTTTACATCGGCTTTACAGAAGTAAAGCCGATGTAAAGCTTCGCTGGCGTGGGAAAACCGCGCCTCGGCTTTTAGTGGCGCCAAAGAAAAGACACGCAAAATCCGCCATCCATCTCAGCAAGCGTCGTGTTCTTTTACAAAAGACACAGCAAAAGCCACTGCACGCTCTGCGTGCTGCACGTACATTTCTTCTTCCTCGTCCTTTTCCTTGCGTGGCTCATTCGAACCATGTGGCAGTTCAGCGTGAGGTTCAAATACAATTTACAACAGCCGGAGCGGGTCTGTTCGCACCGTTATTTGCTCGTTTTTTACGCCACAGAGAAGAGGGGGAAAAAGAGCCTTTTTTAAATATTTTGAAAGAGAAAGGGTGAGCACGACAAGAAGATGCGTTTGTAGGAAACATAAAGAATAGCCGGTGTGTGGAGCTGCACGCCCGGAATCTTCGAAGAGCGCCGTCTCTGACCATTCATTACCAAGCGGTGCCCCTCCAACTTGAAGGCTAGCACTGCATTCACTTTAGGAAACAGCTGTCGATTTTAATCGTCAGTACCTATGTCCGACATTCAAGCCACGCTCCCCGGCTGTATAAATCTACCATTCCTTCCTAAGAACGTTGAGGGAAGTGCGAAAGCTGAACGTGCATCCGACATTCGTTGAAAGTGCGTCCAATCGATGATCAAATATTAAAATACTGAAATTGCAATCGACGGGTTCGATTCCCGGCCGCGGCGGCCGCTTTTCTGATGGAGGCGAAAAGCAAAAACGCCCGTGTGTACGAGATTTCGGCGCACGATAAAGATACCCAGGTGGTCAAAATTAATCCGGAGCCCTCCACTACGGCGCGCCTCATCGCCTGCGTTGCGTCGGCGCGTTAAACCCCACAATCAATCAAATTGCAATCGAAGAACAAACCCATGCGAGAATTTCGCGCGCACTATGTGAACGCATGTACGAACGGTTGAAATGTATCCCGATACGGGGTATACTATTGTGCTTCTTGTTCATGATCGAGGTGTTTATTGTCTTATTTGGAACCGTTCCTTTTTCACGATTTTCAAGTAACCGTTTTGACACAATTGAAGCCCGGTTTGGCGCATGCGCCGTGTGTCCTGAGATGTCATCAGAGATTTTCTGTCAACCGACGGGTATATAGGGCATTAGTTTTTTGGCAGAACGCCACCAGTCCCACTAAGAAAGCCGTCCCTTTAAAACTTCAGTGAGTGACAAATGTTGCCACAGTGCCAAGATTGACGTTAGTCATCGGCGCAGCTGTCACGGCGGATTGATGTACAGGTGCCGTCAAAAGTAATTGAAACACGCTCTCGTAAACGTACAAGAATATCTTCTTCCGGAGACTACCTGTCGGTATCGGTGTGCGTTTAAAGGAGTTCTCCATAATAGGAAAATCTCTGTGTAAACTGGTAATGGCGGTCATAAAGCCAGTGAGACAAGTATTGTGTGATATGCACAAATCATTGTTCCAGTTAGTTGTACGGCAGCTGTACGTTATTGTGCTGTAACGATGTTGGCAGAATAATAAAAAATTACACAAGCAATATGATAAATAATATGAAAATAGATAAACAGTAGGGTCATAAATGCGTAAAAGTACGCCTCTGTGGCGTAGTTTGATGCATGTGGCCAAGCCCCCCGCTTTTACGTTCTTTCTGGTGTTACGCGAGTTTAGCATCACTCTTTCACCGCGATATTCCGTTCCAAGATAGGTACAAGCCCGGCACTTCCGATGCTTCGCATAACGTTAATTAATCGTGATGATATGCTCCGCGCTACCCCTAAACCGACCTGAAAGATAAAAAAACACCTTTATTTACGAAAAGAACGCCTACGATTTAGCTGAGAGGACATCTTACATCAAAAAAAAAAATAACGGGTCTTTACAAAAGAATGTGAGCCTTGCTGGCGCTCGAATCTGCGACTTTACTCCTAAGCTACAGGGACCGAGCAGCAGAGTCGTTTGCATCATCATCATCACCATCATCAAAATCATCATCATCCTGATCATAATCATCGTCATCCTAATTGTGTCCCCCACACGACGAAGGCCTCCCTCGAAGATCTCCAGCCACGTCTATCTAGTCTATGAAGGCTAGTGGCGCATGATTTTATCCTCAGAGAACGGCCGCCAAGAATAGAGCTTCCGTAAAGTTGAGGACAGTTGCCTTCTTGCCGATGAAAAGCGTGCACATTCGCAGAGAAGATGGCGTATGGTCTCCGGTGTGTCACATACTTCACACGCCTCCCTTTCTGCCATTACAGTCAAATGGGAGTAAGCATTTGTGAAGGTGACTCCAAGCCAGAGATGGCAAAGAACGGTTGCATCTACGCCCAAGGCGACAAAAGCGCTCCTGTGCTTCCTAAAAACAATGAACTTGCACAGAAGACTGCAGCACAAAAGACAACTCTCTATGAAGTCAATGAACTCTATCGTGTATAGCGTGGTAACGCTGGCCACACCTGTTTGCGCTCTGTCCTTACCTGCCCCTTCTTTAACTGTTTTCATCTTTTTTCCCATTGTTTCGCTTCCCCACGTGTAGGATAGCAAACTAGGCCGCAGCCTGGTTGACATTCCTGCCTTTCCTTTACCTTTAATCCTTCCTTCCCTCTATCTAGTCTATCTGAGTCCACCCTTTCCACAAAAAGTTTCGTAGTAGCGTTAAACACTCGCTAGACTGCAACTTCAAGTTGAACTCTAGCGAGTGTCCCGTCTACGTCTTTCTAGGTCCCTGTCCGTTTATCGCTGGTAAAATGGTTCCATGTATTTAAGCCTTTGGCCACTTTTTGTGCCATCTGTCAGCCATTTTGTGGTCCATGTCTTCCTTACGACACCGAGTTTTCGACCTACGGAGTTGTTCACGACTGAGTTCACATGAATAAATCAAGCAGGCATGACGGAAATTGAGTTCCGCACTCCTGTTTCCGTATTGAACAGCGAAAGAAAAAAGGCGACTAACTCCAAAGGGACAGCCAACTTAACGACAGTTCGACTAGGCAAACGCGCGTGCAATTTTTCCCAACGCATACACTGGCGGTGAAATGTGTCACTCCGTGAGCGAAGGCGCTGTACGAGTGAAAACAAGGAAGGAGACCCGAGTCACAACAATGAGGGCGAGCAACGTGAACGGGAACTCGCATCTGTCATTGCCTATGGCGTACCGAGCAGCCATCCCGCTTCGGCCCAACAGAAACGGGCAGAACACAAGGAAGAGAGCCAGAAAAAGGGAGACTCGGGGCAAGCACTTCGCCTGCAGCCGCACGCACGCTGGAGTCTCCCTTCAATCTTGTTAGGAAGCGAGCGCGGGCAGTCGTGTGAGGAGCTCGCTGGCTGCAACGCAAATGCTAGAATGAGTGCCTCCGCTGCAGCCGAGACAACTTGGCGGCACGAAAGAAAAGGGAGGCGCGAAGTAAGGGCTCGGAGTGGCGGGAATGAAGGGAAAAAGGGGCAATGAGGGAACAACAATGTACGTACGGCCGGGCCACCAAACTAGCGCTGCCCTCCCCGGCACTGCACCGTCCGCACACACATGCATTATGAAAGACACGGCGCGGGGGCGCCGCGAAGAGAATATAAAGTACGCGATACGCCGAGCACAGACGGCGCACTTCTCGTGGTGGTGCCCGGCGAGGTAACACGCCGCCGGCCCGGGTTACGCCTCTGGCCGGGCGGCCGGTGCAAAACGCGGCACGGCGATGGAGTGGATAACGTCGATGCGGAAGCGTTGGGGGAGGGAGCAGGCCTAACCCGGGCGTACACGGCGATAAAGTTAGGGTGTCTAGCAATAGCTTTTTGGGGGGATTGCGAGAAAAGTACCCCTGGGACACGAGTAGGAAGTCAACAGCTCAAATTTAATGTAAAATATACGTTACCCTCTTTCAATTTTATAGTTTTTACTTTATAATGATTCCCTAGACTAAACGACTCATGATGTTAGGAAACTAGGAAAAAATAAAAATCCCGAGCAAGTTCCGGTGAACTAGGAAAGAGAAGAAACGGAAAAGGGGACTGCTTATAAGCAGAAAATTTATACAGAGGTTGGCCTGATGCTAGAAACTTGGGCCAAGCCACTGTATTGGCGGCTAGGCGCAAGAGAGAAAAAAAAGAATGAAGGGTGGCGTTCTGTCTTGTACACGCACTCAGCCTAGCCGCCAAGAGAAATTGATTTTGTAAATCTTGCAGTGGTTCGGCGCAAAAACGTACACGCACTCAAAAAAAGAAGAGAAAAACAGCGTTACGGCGAAGTCTAGAATATTGTACATTCCCACCTACTTCCGCTAGTTTGAAAATGTATTGCTGCGTTTGTTTAGGCTTCAGTAGTTCCCGTTCTGTACGATAACAAAACCTAGGTAAAAGCGAGACGCGGTTCAAGAAGTTATGAGGCGGCTCTTTTGATCTCTTTTGAGAGCCTGAGCTCGAGTATAGAAATTTAATGAGTGAGTGCCTCTGACTTGTAACGTCTACAGGAAGTAGGTGTGGTACTTTTTTTCTTGGACAGCATGTTCTATTATACACTAAAAAAAACAGTTGCATCTGCTGCGCCGCTCGAGACGAAGTTTCATAACCAGAAGTGCAAGAAAACGAAAAGAAAACTAACCGTCATGTGTATTAAACCTTAAAATTTGCGTGCAGGACATGGCGAGCTTCATGTAACTTGCCATGGAAAATACTAGGAAATACAACGAGGCAGCACACAACGTGTTTATCTATGTTAACTGAGCATGGACAAATGTGATCGTGTAGTTAGTCGACGCACAATCTGCACGAGCCTCATTCTTGGTATAGTTGTCACCGATACGATTGGTATGGGGTCCCGTTTGCTCTAGGCATAACTATGTCTTTTAACGCGAAATCGTTATTTGGCTGATGATGAAGATGATTCCTATTGGTTTCCCCTTTGAAGCGGGGTGATGACATGTCATCTTACCAAAAAGGACTAATATAACCATGTTTTACACTCTTGGTTTGATACTAGCGCTGCTTAGGGCACGCACTAGGCTAGCGAAAGAGTGCACTCAGGTGGCGTCCGAAAAATGAGTTTACAAAAGCCGTGCCCGGAGAGCACATTACAGCACACAAATCACGCAATCAAACGGGAAAAATGTTGCAGAGGAATTCTAAAGATTTCCTCAACTAAGGTCGACTACTTTCTGTTTTGTCGTATGCCATGCTTCCGGGGCTCCAAACGAGTTCGTTTATACACGTATAAGCGTCCGTAAGTTCGTTCAGGATGCGTCGCATTCCACATCGTCACCACGTACTCCTTAATAGCCGGAGGTCGACCGCTTCGTAACAGAAGGAGCGGAATGGTGACGGAGATGACATCACAGCTATCGCGAAGGATACAATGGCCACCCGTCCCACCCGACGCTGAGAACGACAAGGGGGAGCGGATAATATGCTCCTCGTAAGAGATGGTAGCACACATTGTAGTAAAACACTATGCCAGAGTCCATATTTGAGGGTGAGACTGTGCTCCCGTGTGTCATGAGTGACCGTGGCGTATGGTCCAGTGTAACTCGGAAAAGAATTACGATCCCTCACCGTAGGGGTCATGGCGTGTCGCTTGCTCCATACGTTTAGGGATGAACACGTTGACGTCAAAGGCGTGTCTTCGTATTTATGAACACACCAATCACATTTATGTCAACAGAGGAGGTCTTGTTGCTGGCCGTAATGCGTGTGGCGTCATAAAAAAAACCCGGGTCATAGTTAATCCCGCCGTTTAAAGCGCACGTGAGCACGCGCTTCACGAGGAGCGCACGGCGTCATTCAGAATGGCGCGTGGCGCGCGCAAAAAATACCAAGAAAACAGTTAACGTGAGTCCGGGCCACAAGGGGGGAGCACAAAACAGCTGGCGCTACAGACGCCCTGTTCGCGAAGCCGGTCGCCGCCGGTTCTAGCGCATGCTAACGCGTTCCGCTTTGGGATAAATGTGAAAGCCTGCGAACAAAACGATCGGGGACCGCCAGTCATGCATGAGGGAGACGACGATATAGAAAGCTGTGACGATGATTACTACTACCGCAGTGAAAAGCAACGATGGAACGTGTAAATAAATAATTTCAAACCTTATGAAATGCGTGGTGGTGCGTCATTCAGTGCTTAGATAGACAGAAATCCTCCAGTTTCGCTTTGGTCCAAGCCACGGTGGTCCAAGCGTTGCCCAACTTAGGGCAAGTTTCACCAATTTTTTATTTTATTTTAACTATCAATATACTTTATGGACTTACCAACTCTTTTCGAAGAAAAGCTATTCCTGTATGTTTTGTTTTTATCCGTTTTTAGCGACTTTGACATCGCAAACCAGTGCGGTTTTCTGGTTTTGAAAGTTGACCTCCTCTCAATAAGGATGGCCTTGTAGCAAAGCTAGCTTTCGAAACAGATGAAGTACTTTGAGTTGGTGGTTGCCACGAGTTTGACGAACGCCGCTTGCAGAATATGCCTGTCCCGTCACCCGTTTTCCAATGGGAGCAATAGAAACGCCGAGTTCGGTCGTTCTTCTGTGCTGTGCCGAGCAGAAGTGGGCTCCTGCTTTACGTCACCACTCGAACTTGACACGGAACTTTTATACTGAGGGAGTAGCGCCACCTCGCAAAGGCTGGGCAAACCCTATAAATTGTTTCTTTTAGTTCGCGCGAACCGGCGCCGCCTCATGGGGCACTGCCCGAGATGGAAGAACACGCTATGGCTTGCGCATAAAAAATGGCAGGACAGAGCAAAAGGAAAGGGGCAGTTTTGCCATTTTCCGCTGACGCGACAAGCCATGTTGTAATGGAGGCGTTAGACAAAAATGGTTTCGTGAATTTTAGGGGATGATCAGGAACTGCGAGCTCCCCTTGTGCCTAAATATTGTGATGTTACAGAATAAACCACACCGGCCTGCACGAACGCTCAAGAATCCCAAGAACGTGCCAGCACGCCTCTAACTGCACACAATGTTAAGAGGTTCTCTCCCTAATGCTGTAATGGGTACGCCTTAGCATTTTTTCTTGGCTGCGAATGGGAAAGAACGATGTCCATTTTAACTCATGAGGCGTGCTGCTCTCGCCTCGCGTAGTCGAAGGGCTGTGCAATCTTGCCGGTAATGATGACTTGCCTCGAAACCGGCCTTCAATTTTGCGAATGTTTTTGATCTGTCTCCTACGCATTGCCCCGCTGGTCGCTCCTGCCGTTGTGTATCAGGAGAGTTTACCACGACGGTAAATTTCGTTGTGTGGCTGTTCGATAGTTTGGCTGCGTTCTTCCGCTCCCTCATTTGATCTGGGGTGCCTTGCCGCGGTCGGCCATCGCGCACTAGTGCCGTGTTTATGGTCGCACTACGGGGCGTCTCACGCTTTGGAACGCTTCCCAAGAAACCTTTTAATGGCGTTTGCTGCCGACCCCGGTTCTGAAGCGAATCTCGTGTGGCTACGATTTTATGCATTCTTCATGTCCGCGAACGAGAACTGCTGAGGCTCAACGTGTCTTTGAAGTGCAAGGCGTTCTATAGCATAGAGGTTCTCACTGGCTTATCTAGAGTGGAGCCTGGCGCCAGTGTCTACGTTATTCTGCGAAAGCACTCCATGTCTCCGTGGGTGCCCCCATGCCCGGTTATTCGGCCGGAGCTCGGCGTGGCATGGCCGGCAAAGAATTTGTCGCTGCGCAAATGAAGTTTTTGTTTTAGAAATGCGGCCAAAAGGAGCCGTGATTGAGAAATTTTACTTCGTCTAAAACCGCTGTGTTAGTGTGCTTTGTTTGAGAAAGGATTCTAGGGGTTAAAAAGAAAAAAAAGGTAGGAGTCCTGAATTTTGCTTCCTGCGCCAAATACAGCGGGCCGTCCCGTTTATATTTGTAAATTATTACAAGTTCCAAACTAGATGCTGTATTCTTCGTTTTTTTGTGATATTTAGCTGAAAATAAACTATTTCGCTTGTCTTAAACTGTGTTCATGCTTCCTCTCAATACTGCATTATTATCATCTGCAACGCGCTTTTTCAGGCGAAGCAGATGCAACAGCTAGAGATGCAAAAGTGATTTAGTCGTGTTGTACTTATTTATTTTGTCCAAGCAGACATAAATACGGCAAGTACGTCTTAAAGCACGCGCGCCAAGCATTATCAAATTGCATAAATGCTTCAAATGACAAATAAATGCAGGCTTGCCGAGTCACCATGTATGTTGCCTCATTGCGCCTGTCAGTGTATGCTTCAAGGGGTAACCACACGCAGCGACGGCGACGAACGACGGAAAAATCGTAGCTCAATAGCTACAGCGAACGCATAGTGCGGGCGACAGCGGCAAGCCGCAGACACAAGCCGCCAAAACCCTCGCTAGCTTTTTGCCGGCCAGAAGCAGCCGACAAGCGCGCGGCAGCGACGATACAGTGAACTGTAGCGACGAGCGACGACGACGGAGGACATTGGCGGCAGTATAATAATTTTTTTTGCCTGTCGCTGTCGCCCACATTATGTGTTTGTTGTAGTACCTAGTACCTATTGAGTTACGTTTTCCGTGTCGCTTGTCGCCGTCGCTGCATGTGGTCACCCTTTCATCACGAGAAGCTCCCTGCTAACGCGAGCACATGAGCTAAGTGCTAATCACGTTGTTATTTAGACGGAAGAAAAAAATTACACCATCTTCCCGTGGGGAACCCTGATGAGGATGCGAAGCATCGTAGCGGTTCCGTGTGGTTCCATTGTGTTGCCGTTATGCTGAGTGATCTGGTTTTTACTAGCGCCAGAGGGAATTCCGCGTCTGGGTCCACACCGTTGGCAAAGGCACGCAAGTGCTGTTGTGTTACGGTGAGTAGGCGGTGGTTCTCGAGGCGCCGAAACTCGTCCATCATGTTCTTGTCGATGTTGTCTCTGTGGTAGAATCGGTAGTCTCCGCCAGCTTCGGTAGTCTCCGCCAGTTGTTGACATTGGTGCACCGGCTGAGAGCAATGTACACGCCCTCCTCTTCGCAGCTTTGTCTTCTCGTTCTTCTTCTTCTTCGGTGGTTCCCCTACGGGAAGATGACGACGGTGGTTGAACGCGAACCTATCTCGTGATGGATTCTTTGGCTGGCCAATCCCTAGGGGCATCCTGCCACAATCAGCATCAGAGGCGCTGCGGACGGGGCTGGTTGAGCTGCAAGGCGCGTGGCGCTTCCCGCCACAGCTTTCCAACGGGAAATTCAGCATCCCCCTCTAAAGTTTTCAGTTCGTCGTTTCCGTTGACGTTCAGCTTCACGTGCCTTCGTTGTATCAGTAGCTTCTTGACGTAATTTGAATGAGTCAAAGACATAAGGCGCGTTCGTAGCACTTGTTCCTGTCCCGGATTTGTAGCGTAGTGGGAAGAGGACCGCGTACCTCCCGTTGCTACCAGAGAGTCGTGGGATCGAAACCGGGCGCCGCTAACTATTTCTTTTTTTATATCGTAGTATCGCGGAACTGTGGGTGTAAGGAGGAGAGTTGCGCATGCGCAGTGAGCGTGTGTACGGCGCCGCCATCAACGACGCAGGACAAGGCGAGCCTAAGAAATGCTCCGCATTTAAAAACGTCTTACATGTCAGTGGCTAACAAACATGGGTGACGCCGACTTGATGAATGGCCTGTCCGGTTGTTTATTCATCAACAACCTCTACAGGAGGCCCCAACTATTCGTGTGCTGGGCCTTGATGTTGCCTTGTCTGGGTCCGCGGCTCCATCGGTGAAGAGTGCGAAGGTTCGTGCCGCACGGACAATACACCTGATACGTCGAATGGCGACGAAGACTGGCGGGTCGCGCACCAGCGTTGCTCGCCTCCTTGTGTGGTCAGTGTTGCAACCCAGACTCGTGTACCAGGCTCAATTCCACCATCTGACGATGAGGGACTGGCATCGCCTCGAAGCCATCAACCAGGATGCCATGCGGGCAATTACTGGAATACCCCGAATGACCCCGATACCAACTCTGCAGGGGGAGGCCCAACACAACACGATTGATAAGCTGATGCACCAGCGCCGCTGTACCCGTGCCTGTAAAGTGTCGATGATCGGCGCAGCCGCTGCGCTCGCCCGGTACATGGGGTATGTTATTCCAAGTACCGGTGTGAAAGGTTCAAACATTCCTCCGTGGCAGCGAGTACAATTAACAGACAACAGACCAATCTGTCGCCTCCGTCACCCAGTACCTCGCCAGGCCACGGCCGAAGTCTCTCGCCTACGTAGCCCAGACACGGAAACGGCCATTGCATACGTAGACTCCATCGTAAAAAACAGCATGGTGCACACTGCGCTCATCTGTCCCCAGCTAACAGAGGTGGACCAATCTTGCTCTTATGAGGCTAATACTTCGCGACCAGCGTATCTTGCTGAACTAGCAGAGATACACGATGGCCGCAATACTGCCGCAATACTGCCTATTGTCCAGGCAGGGCCATGCTGTCGACTAATATTACGCTCTGACTCCACGCAAGCCACCCACGACATCCGCCGCGTAACACAAGCTACATCGTTCGCAGATGCCATTCACTACTCAGCACGAAGCACTGTACTGCTATTCCGCATAGAATGGGTACCCCGTTCAGCTGTACCCGGCAGTAGGGGGGCAGACACGGCTAGTCGCCCGCATACCTTGATGCGAACACTGGCACTTTTCCCCGAAGATCCAAGTGGAATCCTGGCACAACAGAAGAAAATTCTGCGACGCACCACACGAGCCCTCATAGCCCCGTGTGGTTCAAACCTCCCTGGTGACAACTCGCCGAGAGGAGGTCGCGCTGCGGAGTCTACGCGTTGGGATGGCCCTGTCGCCTGCTTTGACTGCCTCTTGGCCATGGCAGTACGCGGCACATACGACTCCACCTGCCTATTCTGCGAATCCGCCGTACAGAATGTGAATGTGCACCATCTGCTGCGAACCTGCCCGGGACTGCATCAGATCCAATTACGGCACCTTCGTGCAACCGGACTCCACCCAGGCCGCCCTCAAGACCTGCAGCGCTGTGTTCATGGACCATTTCATAGGCAACTTCTGGACTTGACACACGAATCAAACTTGTTTGTGTACCTGTGAATCGTGCACCTTTATGCCGCAGGGCGAACTTTCAAATAAAAAAAAAATAGACATATCTGTGACAGCATTGAATGCCAGAAAGTGGCATGCCGAAAACGAAAAAGCATGCTACAGAACTAAAACAAGCACTTCAGAGTAGACAAGTCTAATCCGTAGCCCTTTGCACTAGCCACATGCTGCCAATCCGATTTTTTGAATACCCACAATTCCCATGCCGTCATGCGATTGCAGCGACAGTTTTCACTCTATAATATTGAGAAACTCTATGTTCTATAGCCTGGGCATTGAAAAAATAAAGTCCTAATGTGGGCGCTATTAGCACGACGTCGCCAACAAAGTCGGATGCCTTTCAATACGCAATTTGGACCTAAGTATTGTACGTCTAATCATTTAAATATGCATTTCGTATAGGTTAGTCATCAATAGGCATTATTTTCAAGATCAGTAGAGAGTGCGTGTATGTTTACCGACACCAAGAGAAATAAAATATGGTGATACCTTTAATATAAATTCTGTGCAACCCACTGCCCTGGGCTAAAAACGTTCGCTGGTCATCGACAATCGCAGAAGGAATGAACCATTGAACACCTTGGCATTAAAAAAACTCTTCAGACGATTGCTGAACATACTTCTATAGGATGAAAACTAGGGAGGATTCCTTTGGCTATATTAGTCTACACGTTATTTGTGGATGTTGTTGCCAAGCCTAAAACATCGATAGCGCACTCTATACCGCTACTTGTTGCCGAATCACTATCCATGTTGCTTCGGCACTGCATTCACTAAAGATTGATGTCATTTGACGCACCCTCTGCATATGCTTCCAAAATGGCAAGTTTGATGAGTAGGTGCATTTTTATACTTGAAAACCATCGCATAGAAACGTAGACGAAAAGAGGGGAAGAAAAACAGGGAGCGGCGCTCACAACTGAAGGTTATTGAAAAAAACATTAACATATATACAAAGATAAACCATGGGAATAAGCTCGACCAACTTCAGATCGACCCCGAAATGTGTATACCTGCGTTTTGAAGTCATACGCTCTGAAATAAAAAGGCTAACGAAAGTTTCACTACACTTACAAATATTGATCGATTGATTGTAGGGTTTAAAGGGACACTGAAGTGATATGTAAACATTGCGGGATTACTAGCGGAAATTGTAGTCCGGAGTCCCCAGGCCATGTTTCGACCACTCTAGGCGCGTTTACGCGATTTTATTTAGTAGAAAAACTAATTCGAAAATGCTGTCCTCCTCTCTTTACGCTCGCCCATTTTCTGTGGCAGTTTCGTGTGACGTCAGGAGGGGATGAGCTGGCAATTGGCTGCGGTACTGCACGGCTCCCCGGCCTTCAGACACAGTCAGTCGGGCCAGCGTTTCGTCCGCCGGCCGCCGGCGGGTCGTCGCAATCAAGGAGGTTAAAAAAAATTGCTTGGTCGCAATTCGTTCGCTTAGTTGAAACGAAGCCAGGACACGTTTGTGAATGGAAGAATGTGCCTTTCTTTACTTGGTTTGTTTGTACACTGTATCTAGCTCCAATTCAAGGTCGCTTCACGCAAGCGCTGCACAAGCGCACATAAAACGCCCGTGTGTACGAGATTTCGGCGCACGATAAAGATCCCCAGGTGGTCAAAATTAATCCGGAGCCCTCCACTACGGCGCGCCTCATCGCCTGCGTTGCGTCGGCGCGTTAAACCCCCACAATCAAATCAATCATGCACAAGCGCACATGCGACGCTTCGCTGACTGGTACGCCAGTAGGAAAATATAAGGCCTCTTGAAGGCGGGAGAAGTGTCAGCGAAGTCAATATAGGTACTAAGGAAATAAAATCAAGTGATATTTTTACCGTACAGCGTAAAACTAGGGCGCGGGAAGCACTTTTTTGCGCTGGGCGAACAAGCACAACGGTCAGCAGCACGACTACGCATCTGCGAACGCTTTTCCGTCTACGAAATGCAATTGCTAGACGTGAGCTACTGTGGAAACTCGGGCGACGCTTACTGCACGAGCGGAGTACAACAAGTAGTCACCTAAGCTGCTTGAAATGCCAAAACTAAATAAAAGTGTAAACCGGTTGTACAATATATACCCTAGATTACCAAGGCTTTCGCATCCTGCTCCGTGGCTCAGTGGTCTGGGGCGCTGGGTGTGCCACCGTAAGTGTTTTGCATGTCACGCGTTCGAATCCCCGCGGGTACGTGCTTTTTTTTTGTAAGTTAACTTTTTTGTTTTCCGCCGATGTTTTCTATATTGAGTTCGCCTTTTTTTGGGCCGCAACGTTCATGGCTACACGAACTAGTTCACAAAACGCGCGCAGGCTGGCACTGGCGCGCTAGCGAGTTCTCGTTGGCGTGCTGGTGCCATAAGCACCGACTGCTTGCGGGCAGTGGGCACAGGCCAGAATGAACAGACCCTTGGCCTGGTGCGAACACGCTTTTTACGGTACAGGCATGAGTGAGGCAAGCTCCAAATATGGGGGAAAAGCGCATGACATTTGGGCGTTTGCGGGTACGCGGAGGGCGTCCATGCACTGCGTAGGCCTCGGCTAGTGAATGCTACGACTACAAGCCGTCCTGGGAGGCTTATCTTGTGCATTTTACAGCCGACAACATGGCAGAAGCGCGGTACGATGATTACTGAGATATTGAGAATGCCCATCCAGCAACGCCATTGGTTATGTTTTACAGAACCGAAACCGAAACCGAAACTTGTTTGATTGCTAACCTTGGGCATCGTCCAATCACGGCGCCCCTCCTCCCAACGTCACAGCCTTAGTTGGTGCGGCCGCCGCAAACCGCGCATGGTAGTTTTTCTTCTTTCGCGCTTTGTAAAATAATTACCGATTTGTCAACCGGATAAACGATGAAAAGTGTGCTAATTTGAGCCAGTCTACGCAGTGCAAGCAAAAACGGAAGCTTGACAAATTCACTTCAGTGTCCCTTTAACGCACCGTCGCAACGCAGGCGATGAGGCGCGCCGTAGTGGAGGGCTCCGGATTAACACTTACAAATAGAAGCACTTGTGACACGTTCGTGTCATGACGAGCTTTTACAAAAAAGTTTTGAAGCTTCTTATGCTTCTAAAAACGGCACAACTTAGTTAAACACAGTGAAACCTGCAGTGGCGTTCCTTATAGGGACCCTGCAACAATTTTCGACTTTTTTCGAAACCTTAAATGTTTGAAGAACGTAGTCAACCCAAACATTCTCAGCCAAACATTACTGCTATGTGCCCATTAGATAACTTACAAATTTGCTCAAAAGCTTTTTCTCTCTTTCATGGTCTTGGCGTTCTTCAACGGCTAGAATTACGCCATTATAGTGGTGTAGCGGCTATTGGCCGGTCTTCCTTCAGTTGCAGCAATGAACGCATTCGATAGTCACTTTAAAAAGGAAGCCACAAAAGCAGTGCAGAAACGGAAGGCATATCTGGTGCGGCCAGCAAATGACGCAGCGCCGCTCCGTGCTGGCGATAACTATAGCTTTCGCAGTGGTTCCGGACGCGAAGGAAAGAGCGAGAGTGTTTATCGGAAGTGTTGCAGAGTCTCTTTAAGTAGATATTTCCGGGATTTCAGATCGCATGTTTTTTGTGTCTAAACAGGTTCATTTTTTGTTCTAATAAAACTTCAGTTGTGAGAGCAGCAGTGTGTTTGTCTTCAATTATTTTATTATACGTTTTCCTGCGCTGGCTTCCTCAAATATGTAGAGGATGCGTTTGCAGCACGTTGTGCGTTTTTCTTTCTGATGCACGCACTATCAAACGCGTCGCAGCAAACGTAAATGGAGCGGGCAGAAATTGAGCTTTTGTTTGACGTCTTTTGAGGACGAGTGCTTATTCTGCTGACGCAGGCTGGGTACGCCCTTTCGCCGACGTAGTCAAGAAACATTTCCGCGTTCAAAAAAAAAAAAAAAAATAAAGGAAAAAAAAGAAAGAAATAAAACTGTGGCCGATACCGGAACTGGCGGAACTTAATCAGTACTCTACTCCGACTGCACGCAGAATATGATGGTTTTGATAGGGTTATTTGTGATAGTTTAGATAGTGTAAACGAAAAGAAGCAGGTGCCAATTTGGTGGAAGTGTCGTCTACTAGGCTTAGTCTTCAAGCGTGGCCCATAATCTTCCCGTCCTGAGCAGGCTTCGTTCATTGCCGGACGGGGACAGTAACAATAAGAGCAAAAGTTTGTACCTGGAATCGATGTTTGGCGTGCCTTCCGTTTCTTCCCTATCCACCGTTTACTGCCGTGCAGCGTCGCGTGTGCGCACACAGAAAAAATAAACAATTTTTTGGCTGCAAATTTTATTGCCGTAATTCGCGTGCATACCTGAGCTACTACAATGAAAGAAGACAACCGTGAACAACGTGCACGCGAAATCGCCGTCACCGTTCACCGATGAACGGAGGCGGCTCATTTAACCACAAAAGTTATCAGGGCGTGCTTGCGGGTACAGCCTAGCAGACGATGTTTGCACTGGCGTGATCGTTCTGCGCATGCGCCACTCCCGCTGTTGCTCTCCGTGATCGGCAGCTTGCCAACCGGCCGGTCGATGCCCTCGCGATATTTATTTATTATTTATTTGCAATACCCTCAGGGCCAAAAGGCATTACAGAGGGGAGTGGTTACAAAAGAAAACCCAAAAGGTTTACAGAATGCAGCTGTAAGTCTTACACCGAGTAGAAGTTCCTAATTATACAATTTTAGCTAACGGGCTTTATAGCAAACAAAAGCGCGGGAATTATAAAATGAAAATTAGACCGAGAAAGGAAAAAACGAGAAGAAAAAAAATACTGTTCAGGAAGAATAAATATCAGGTAATACAATACTTTGGTGACCTAAATTATACATAATCACCTGACGCACTTTTGAAATGTAGTTTATTTTCAATTATTGCCGCTGATGCGGGAAAGCGGTTCCAGTCCTCATATTGAAATGGCCGGCCGTACTTTGCTTGTACCACTGGTTCGATGGCTTCTTGTCAAGGGTTGTCTTTTGACAAGCGGTTTTATGCGCAGCTTCTTTCTTGTTTGTATAAAATGTGGGCTTTTTATTGGTTTTACTTGATAAGAGGCACTACTTTGCTTCCCCCTCCATTTTTATGTAGTCCTTTGTGTTGAATTCGCTTCTATGTAACTATAACATTGCCCTAATAGCTCATTCCATAATGTATCTGGCTGAAAAACACAAGGTCACGGCTTCGAATCCGAGCAAAGGTTGTTGTTGTAGCTGTGTTTATCACCCATTTGTCGAATTCGTCTGTCCCTACACCGCGACGATATGCTTTTCACTTTTCTCAAGGATACACGCGCATTAACAAATTA
The DNA here is from genome assembly GCF_048455015.1 of Haemaphysalis longicornis. Classification (NCBI taxonomy): domain Eukaryota; kingdom Metazoa; phylum Arthropoda; class Arachnida; order Ixodida; family Ixodidae; genus Haemaphysalis; species Haemaphysalis longicornis. The sequence goes on along the minus strand of NW_027526460.1, from coordinate 17,392,170 downwards.
TGCGTCATAATCAAGTAACCAAAGCTGAGGACCACCAGTGTTACTAAAACAGAGCTGCTGAGAACAAAAAAAAAATATTGAAACATTTAAGAGCATTCGATTTTAAGAGCATTCAAAAGCATATGATTTTATTTATTACTGCGCGATCCTTCATGCTTAATAGTAGGTCTGCCGTGGTTTTGCCCTCTTCCATGAGCCTGCAGTGGTAAAAATGTGTCCTCTTATTACCACCTTCATGGTCCTTTTCTGTCTGCGTCGTTTTCGTTTTGCCTGTGGTTTTGGTTTTATTTTTTGGGTGTGAGCGCGCACAATAGAGTGCGAGCAGAGCGAAGGGGGGAAAATTGAATTACATTGAAGAAACCGACATTCAATTCATCCCGAGATGACTGAGAAAGGAGGAGAAGAGCCCGAGGGGTGGGAGCGCGCGCACAGCTGTAAAGGAGTTGGGTGGCAGGGGCGCAGACGACTGCCACATTTTGACCACATTCGCAGTGAAGCAAGCAAGCAGATACGCGGCCAGTTTTGTCTTGTCTTTCCTTTTATTCCGGTCACGCTGTCCGCCATTTTTGGACGACGTTTGGGTCATGCCGACGCCGGACGCCATGTTATCGTTTAATGGGGCATTTATAATTTCGGTTTAAGGAGTTTCAAAGTGCTCTATATTCCTAAAGGGACCATAACGGCAAAGTACAAGTTTGGTTTATTAAAACGACAGCTTTGTCCTGATATCAATGTTGCCCATTTTATCGCCAACTTCACGAACAGCGAACAAACGAAGCCCTGGCGACTCGCCAGCCGCTTACCGGTGACGTCACTATGGCGTCACGGAATCTTATTTCCGCGATTTGCTGCCCCTGAACAGAGCCACTGGCAAGGCACTGATAGGTAGGCTTTTAATGCTTCCCTCAGTTGCGTCAATAGTGACTCTTCTGCGTTACATCTGCCGTCACGTAGTGCGAAATTTCAGCGTTTTTCAACCATTCAAACGTTTCTTGCGCTTTTTTTTCGCGTCTCTGAATTTCTCCTCTGAGTGCATAGATTCTATCGCTGCGTATAGCAAACTTCTTCATGTTTTCCCTCTACCTGATTTCTATTTTTACCGTTTATCTTTTTCGCCATGTTGGAGGCGTACATTTTTCTAACCACCGTTCTGCTAACCAGTTTTCACTAGGCCAATTCAATTTGCGCCTCCTCCCGTGAAACTTTCACGTCTCTGTGTTCCGCAGAAAGTTCCTTTTATTCTGAGATAGCGTATTCATCCTTTTTCTCTGGGTTATCTTCCTGCTATGTGTACTTGTGACTGCGTGATTATCACAGTTTGGTTTGGTTGTCATTCACTACGGCTACGACTTCTTCCTTTCCCTGAGAATACCATAAATTTGTTCTGAACCGTTATTCTGAAGTGCTACGCCCTGCCTCTCACATACTGCAAGCTTGACTTCCTTTTTTTATTGGTTTTGCTTTTTTTTCCTTTTCAGTTATTTCGTTACACCGCGCCTCGCCACACTTTCATCACTACTTGTTACCTTGCCTAGCACCTCAACAACGTTCACCTATTTTGGCACTTGAAATGAAGGTGATGCCATTCCTTTTTCCATTGTGGCTTTCGCATGTAAATTTCCGATTCCTTCGTTTCCGTAAGAATTCATTCATGGTGCGAAGGTTATTTCTCTCCGCAAATACAGCCAGTACGTGAACTCCGCTTTCCGGAATACCTATTAAAAGTTTCCATTGAACACTTACCTACCCGCTTCTCTTATTTTCTTTACTTCATTCACTTCAGTCAAAACAGACTCGCAGAAACTTTCAACAGCCGATCGCCCTCGTAGTTTGACGTTAGTGCATAGGTTTGCGCTGCCTTTAACCTCAAACTCCTGGTTATTTTAATCCCAAAGACCGTGTCTCTCTCATGAAAGACCCACAATCCCTCCACATTCCCTCCTATCCTATTGGGCACAAAGTCTCAACCCCAGCTCTCTCATTTCTCGATGTCCTCGGTGTCACAGTTCGCGTCAACTATTCAATGCCCTGAAGGCCCCACCTGCTCTCCTAACCTCCAGTAATCCTACCATATCCCATTTAATGCCTGGGGGGCTCCTGTAATACCACAGCCAAGCTTCCCTCGCTTGACAGCGTCCTGGTGATAAACTTCGACAGGTGCAGGTTCTCGGCGGTGGCCTCCGCGGGCCAGAGATTATTAGCACCGTCTGCTGCATCGCTAGCCTGACCGCCACCGCGGTTAGGTGCTCTGCAGCCGCTGTGCATTGACGGCCTCGCGTTCATTCTGCGCATCATAGGGTGGCTGCGGCCGATACACCCGGGTGGCCAGTCGTGTTTTGTTGAGGGAAGGCTGCCTGTGTTTTAAAAAATCTTGATGGTTAAACATATCTAGTGTAGCCTGATTCGTACCCTGGGATGTTACTGTCCACCGCAGTAGGCAGCACTCGAGCTACGATTACCACCCGCCGCGGTGGATCAGTGGCTAAGGCGTTGCGCTGCTGAGCACGAACTCCCGGGTTCGATTCCCGGCCGCGGCGGCCGCTTTTCTGATGGAGGCGAAAAGCAAAAACGCCCGTGTGTACGATATTTCGGCGCACGCTAAAGATCCCCGGGTGGTCAGAATTAACCGGGAGCCCTCCACTACGGGGCGCCTCATCGCCTGCGTTGCGTCGGCGCGTTAAACCCCACAATCAATCCATCAATCAAGAGCTACGATTACCCTTTACGTACTATCTTCCGATTACGTGTTTTATAAGGCAGAAGCACGAGAATAAATAGGACTAGTCCGGCATCAGGCACGCAAAAAAGCATTCTAAACATTCAACAGCTCAAGCTTTCTTAAGCTGGGTTTGACGAAAGAGGCGTTCTCATGAGAGTGTAACGGCCACGCTGAACCGGGAACTGCAACACGGTAATTTGGGGCAATCGGCCCTTCCTTCGCTGCTTCCTTGAATACGTTGCCCCAGGCTGAACATCACCGGCCCTCTATATAGCCATTACGTAATAGCAGCACCTAAACATCGGCGTTGCCGGGGGCGAAATGGTTAACCCGTGCCTGTTACTCTTCCCAGGCCAAGATCTCAAAAGCGTGGAGCGCAAAGGTGGTTTTATTTTGTTTAACATTTGCGAACAGGCAAGGGAACTCTTTACGCCGCTAACGCGATGTTTGATTTGTTTTCTTGGAGTTGGCGTTGAAAAAGTAGGCCTTCAGTGGTTTGTTTCCGAGCTTGTGCAATTACCTCATATTTCGTTATGTTGCCACCTTTTTATTGCGTGTTCACCTGGCTCATAGTACACAAAGCAGCAATGATACGCGAGCAAGTGTAATTGTTCATCATGAAAAAAATAAACGGAACGAGGTAGGACAAGTCAAGATTCTGGGGTATTTATAGAAACTTCTCGCTCCATGTCTGAGAGTAACGACAGTATGCTCCTTGAAAAAGCTCGCATTCTCCCTGTGGCAATTGAAAGGCATTTCTGGAAATAATAGGGATAGTGATAATACTGATGTTACCTATAATAATAAATTAATAACGGATCTGGACCTTCTTTCCTCGCACAATGACGCTACTCGGTTTTTAATTCATGATAATTAGTATTCAGGACGTTTTCCTTATGTAAACATGAAACTCAAAACAACAAAACAGGTTCTACCCGGTTTAATGTACGGAGTTATAAAATCACCTATACCAAATTTTATTTATTAATTTGCTGCTACCAGCATGGTACAGTTTAATTGCAACCATGACACCGCACTTGTAAATCCCAAGTAGAAAAGCGACGGACAATATATATAATCACCATCTGAAGCTTTGGTTGCTCACACGAGCAGTACTTGCGGCTAGCACATGTCTAAAAGCTTCAAAATCAGGTGTCATGAAGTTATGTCATGTTGTATATGCTACGAGCTGAGATTCCCCAGAAGTGTAAATTGTTAGGAGTATCCAAGAAAGGTAACTACGTAATGCTACCGCCACATACCGCTAATTTCGTGCTATTCGTGGGCATAATAAAAGAATACTGTATGCGCTTGTTTGGTGAGTGTTTTTCAGTACATTCAGAAAATTCCATTGAACATAACAGTTACAACTTGAAAAACGAGAATTTTCTACAAACTGAACAACCCTTCAATGACCCCAGCAAACATTGTTATAAAGCGAGCACTGAATAAGGATTCCTTTTATATTCATTGACGCGAGCACGCAAAGACACGATAGATGTAAACAAACTAAGGACAAAGATCTGAACTTCAGCCGTTCGAAAACTTTAATTATACTCACTTGGATTGGGCAGGTAATCCTTCGCACTCGGATGCAAACCCCATAATCCCGATGCGTCCAACTGTCTGCCGCAAACCGCATACTAATCACGGAAGAAGCAGCCTTACGGAAAGTCCCGTAGCACAAACAGGCTTGATGGGAAGCAAAAATAATAGATTAGCGCGCACTCGGGCACTTTTGTGGAGAGTCGAGGACCATCGGTGTCAGTCGCAGAGCCAGTTCAGTGACGGCCACGGCCAAATCCCACCATCACGTTTAAGTAATCCACGCAATGTTACTACCGCTGACGTGTACGCAAATAAAAATTACCCGACCGTCACTCTCGGAGGACAAGCGACTACAGACCGGAGGGAAAGATAAGGAAACAGAGCCATGTTCCGGAGTTGGGTGGCGCGAGCAAAGGGGGACCCGGGCGGCTTTTAGCGCAGCGCCTTGATGGGGACCGCTGCCGGCGGACACAGTGCGCGCTGCATGCCACAGCTGTGAGAGCCCGTCGCGGTCTGAGCCCGGGTCTCGGTGGGCCTTTGAGCTTCGGCGCCGCTTCGCTAGGGGCGGCACGTGCGTCGGCCACGGCACGGGGACGCTCGGCGCGTCGCCTGGGCCCGCTCACCGGATCGCTTTCGAAGGGCTCTCGGGTGTTAGTAAGAGGACCCGTGTTATCCAGCTTACATTGATTTGTCGGAAAGTTTGGAGGGGAATTTAAGGGTTGTAGGGGGCCTTTTTAAAAGTTTAACGCAGATCTTTCGGGGAAAAGAATTACCAGTGGCTTAGCTCGGCTATGTCAGGATATACGTAGCGTGGGCTAAATTTGAGCTCGTTATTCTTAGCTTTCCTGGTTGTGTAGGATTAGCTTGTTTATCAAGCTTACTGCTGCTTCAATGACACACACATAGTATACGCATCATGTGACACATGTATATTTATAAAACGGCTCCGGCGCAGCGTCACCAATCGCCCCAGAGCTAAGCTGATTCCACAGGCGCACGCCGCTGGGATGCACGAACCATCGGTTCCACACCCGGCCACCCCTCGCATGACCATTAAGTGGACCCGGCCACCACGTGCCGCGCTTGCGCAGCACGGCTCTCCAGGAGCCACGTGAAACTGCTCAAACTCTGCCAGTGTAGCTAACGTTACAAAAAAAAAAAAAGAGTGGTGGCCGCGCAGGCATGCGGAGAATTTCCAGCCCAGCTGAGGTCATTACAGATTGCAATAATGGATTGATTACTTGGTTAATTGTTTGAAAATAATATTTTTGTCATTTATTAGATTAGCCTGTTTAACTCGCCTTAGCCAATCACCCACTGCGGATGAGCACTTTATGCGGGCACGTGGGCTGATTTCACCAACATAAACTGAGCCATCCATCACCGTATCTGCTTTCATGAACTACAGCACAGGTAATAAATACAGTATTCGCTGAAATGACAGGTCACGCTGCAAAATATTTCACAAATTGACTGACCTTTATCTCCGCTCGAGTGAATGTACAGCAACCAATAAAAATGGCATTAAGTTTTAATGGCACTCGTGTCCTTACGTGATTTGAATACGAAAGCCTAGCGATAACTTTTGGTGAATGAATGAATGAATGAATGAATGAATGAATGAATGAATGAATGAATGAATGAATTAATGAATGAATTTTCCAACTTGAGTAATGCGACATCTTGTTTGCACCTTTTTCTTCTCTTCTCACAACCCTCTTCGTTTCTGCTACACCGTCTACGCGTCCCTTCCTTCACTTTCGTTTCTTCGTGAAACGGCACGAAATACGTCAGAAAGCAGACTGGCGCACGCCACAGCTTCCCTGGAATAAGAATTCTGCCTGCTGCCGTGCGCCTGTTCTACTCACTTTCCATCACGTTCAGCTGTCAACCTTCATGCATTATTATACAACTATTAGGCTTCGAATTATTAGTTTCGTGAATTTTTTTGTAGCGGGCACATTGCCACTCAAAGCTCCCGGCTCCTGGAAAATCTCCGAATGTGTAGGTGCCACAAAGGAAAGACTAACGTCAAGGACCACAACTTTTGGTCTACGGTGGCAACGCGCGGAGATTGCACAGTGGGAAAAACATGGATGACTGAGAAAGGCTTGTTTGTGCCTTGAGGCCCTGACTGGCTGCTGTGCTGCTAAAATCCAGAGACCATCCAACAGGTGTTCATGGATTGTTGGAACAGGGCTTTTCTGTAGGATGTGATTGATGGATTACAATTTTTAACGCGCCAACGCTACACAGGCGATGAGGTGCGCCGTAGTGGAAAGCTACGGATTAATTTTGACCACCCGGGGATCTTTAACGTGCGCCGAAATATCGTACACACGGGCGTTTTTGCTTTTCGTCTCCATGAGAAAAGCGGCCGCCGCGGCCGAGAACCAAACCCGAGTCCTTGGGCTCAGCTGCACAACACCTTGGCCACTGAGCCCCCACAGCGGGTTCCTATGGGACAGCGCATTTTAAAGGAAGATTTTCCTGTGGAATGTTATGGAATTGGGCTATTAGAAATAGAAAAAAATTGGCGCCAATCCACTCGGTGAATGTGGTTGGAAAGCAAAGCTGTAAACGGCACCCACAACGATTATCGATGCGACATCACAAATTCACTCACGTCGCTCTACAAATCCTGAAACCAGAGAGAAGTGAAATGTACTTAACCACACCCTGTATTACTTCAAAGAGATATTCTTGCGCAGGTAAAATTATTGCACGAGGAATGAACGGTGGTTGGTTGAGTTGTATTGGTGTAGCACATCAGTGGAAACTTTTTTTATAAAATAAAAGCTCAAACCCGGTGTCAGACGATCTCACTTCTCCGTCTTTGCCGTAGCGGACGGAGGCGATGAGATCGGTGGCATAGACGGTGGAGGAGGAGGATGAGGAAAGGAGGAGGAGGAGGAGCTGGAGCTGGAGGAGGAAACACTTTATTAGGACTTCTGAACGGCCCAAAGTGCGGTCCAGGACAGTGGTTCCCTTCTTCAGTGTAGCCCATATTCAGTCCGCGCCACCTGTCCACCAGTTGAAGCTGGGTAGGTAGAGAGGGGCTGGATAGCAGCATCTCCCATTGCTCTTGTTAGGTAGTTGACAGAAGGAGAGGAGGTGCTCAGGGCTAAAGTTGCACACCCCGATTATGTGGCAGAGTGTTCCTACTTATGAGCAAAATTTACATGCAGCGTCTTAGCGATTCGGATGCATTAAGTGAACAGGCATCCGGTGTGGGAAGGAGCCGGATTATATGAGCCGTAGGGTAGTTTGTTCTTCTATGGAAAGGTCAGGGTAAGCCAAAGGTAGAGTCTGCCTCAGATAGCGATAATTCTGGTTTATGTCCCTGATTGAGACATGCGGGTGACTGCCCTCGTGCAGCTCCATAGCACTGGGGGTGAAAGTGCAGGCTTGGTGGGCGTATTCGTTGCCCTCCATAGAAACGTGAGCAGGTGTCCAGATGAGCTGAATGGAACCATTTGAGGAGTGGTTTTTTAGCACACGCAGTGCAGGTCGGGACACCAAACCCGACAGGTAGTTCTGTTATGCTTGTTGGGAATTTGTGACTACTTTACAAACCCTTGGTTGAGAGCCAAGGCGACGGCTGCCTCTTCTGTTGCCATCATGTCTTCGGTCTTGAGTGGGGCACAGCAAGGAGGTTGGTTCTGGAGGTAGACACAATGATGACGTACTGCTGCACTCTATGTTTGGAGGCGTATGTGTAGATAACTGCATGATCTCCACCGCTGGTGGTGTTGAGCGCTTGAGCCCGTGCTTGTCGGTGACCCTCGTCGTCTGAGGGGTTCATATGTCTAAGCAAAGGGAGCATATTTTTTTCTTGTCGCCAAAAGCCCAGGAGTACATCAAGCGGAATGATATTCTGTGCTGCCCAGCCAATCTGGTGAAAGATTCAGCAAACCGCCGCAGTTCTGCTCATTCGGAGCTTCTGGATAGAAAGATGACCACCTCTCAGCTTTTTAGAGCCCCGTGATAAGCAGCCTCTTTGGGCGCCCTCATGGGAAGACAAATGGCTTGCTCAACCGCCATTCTAATCATTATATAAAGCATCTTTATGTCCTCCTTGCCGAGAAGAAGACAGGGGGTTGACGTAAGTGATTCTGGAGAAGACGAAAGCTAATCGAAAGGTGTCGGATTCCTTGAGGCCTCGCTTCTTGGTGGTAACTCGCCGGATCATGTTTATAATTTATTAATGTCGTGTTTGACGCACTGCAAGGATATGTTACTCTTGGTGTTGTCCTGAAGATGTAGGCCCAGGATTTTGATGCTGGGGCATGGAGTGATGGCCTGGCCATCAAGGAGTATTTGAATGTGTTTCTTGAGGTATCGCCTGGCGTGAGGGCGGACGACAAGGAACTGATATCTTTTTACGCGAACACTGGAAGCCACATGCAGGCCCATTGGCGTCGTACTAGAAGTGAGACGCCATGGGTTAGTGTGTGCTTCCTTTAATCGCTATCGCGTAGAATTTAGCGAGAAGTCAGGCGTTAAGCCGTAGATGTGCTTGGTAAGTGCACCACTTGTCTTCGCCGTCTCTGTGTGGGCAGCTGAATCGGTAAGACTACGGGCTCTTGGTTTGTTACTCTGTTAGTTCCAGGTTCGATCCCTGGCGGTGCAGTAAATTCTTTTATTTCTTTCCGGGAGTTTTCTGGTGACACCAACGGTCGCGAAAGAACCCTTGGGGGGTAGAGGTAGAAAGCTTTGCTTTAAAAGGAGGTGGTGTTCCGCGGGGCTTCATAATGCTACTGACCCTGCACGGTATATGGGGGGCTCGCATGACCCGTCGGCACAGTGATGTAGCTCTCAGGGCAGAATATTTTCGTGAGAAAGTTCGTTACACAGTTGAGTTGTTGAGAGCTGAGCTTAGTCCACCCGAGTGGGTAAATGAACAGAGAGTCCGATGAGGCCACCGCTCTTTTAAATATGACACACTAGCAAGATACGCGCTAGTGTGTTATCCTGTGTTGTTATTTTTGTTGATGTTTCGTTTTGTATATTTTGGCCCAAACCAGGCGTCTAAAACAATGAGACCATACAGATGGTAGAGCACCGGGGTGCAGCTCTGAGCACCCAGGTCCATAGAGTCCAGAGTTCAAAAATGGTCACCCGCTCTTCGCAGGGGTGGCCATTTTTTCCGTGACAACAACAACAACAACAACGACGACGACGACAACAACAACAACAACAATGACGACTACGACGACGACTACGACGACAACAACAACAACAACAACAACAACAACAATGACGACGACGACAACAACAACAACAACAACGAAGATGACGACGACGATGACGACGATGACGACGACAACAACAACAACAACAACAACAAGGGCGCTTTTTTGCACAATGGGGCACTTTAGGCTTTCCCGTTAAAATGAGCGAGTACACTTTGAACTGAAATTTGCAAAGGCTATATTTACAAGGGTATTCACCGGGGCACTGTCCAGACAGGAGCGAGGGCACGCGAGTGCAAGAGGCAGAACACGGTTATTCATAATTTGTGATTCAGCAAACGTGAGTTATTCACCCAGCTGAAGCTTGGAAAAACTCCAGTTTCATCTCAGCAGACAAACCTGGAACTATTTATTTCGTGATGGAACCACCGAACACAGTGACCCTGCACGGTATATGGGGGGCTCGCATGACCCGTCGGCACAGTGATGTAGCTCTCAGGGCAGAATATTTTCGTGAGAAAGTTCGTTACACAGTTGAGTTGTTGAGAGTTCAATCGAAAGGTGGTATTTATATTGACACATGGATTAATAGATATTCATAACACTGACTGAGATAAAATTTTCCATGGTTATGCATTCATCTCAGCAGTCAAACGTCATATATTTTGGTGCAGGATAGAACAATACATACAGTCTTGTTTTGGAATCGCACCTCTCCAGTAAAATCCCGTGTATAGGCCTCCTGCGCTGGAGTTTTGGCGACATGCAGCGCCCCTAGCGGCTGACGCCTCTGGGTAGTACAAAAGCAGACGACCCTCGCCGCCCTCCATGTGTTTTCAATTACAAGCCAGAGTGAAAGTTGGTTGTGCACGTGTTTAAATGACTGCATACTGTATGAAATTGCTCCTTAAAGTAGTTGCAGAGGCTAAACAAAATAATATCCACTAAAAGAAGCCGATTTGTCGGCTTTCTTTTGAGCGAGCTGTCGCGGTGGTCGCGGCGTGGGACAGTATCGCCAGGTCGGGTGGTTTAACTGTTTGACGACAGTTACAGTTTTTTCTTCTTGCGTGCGGTCGACAAAGGAAAGTTCACGAGTAGCATAAGGAACGCTGCTCATCCTATATCCTGAGGTAACTGCAAAAGGTTACTTCAGCGGGAGCATGCAAGCGAACGCAAGAATTGCGCAGCCGACTCAGCTGACACTGCTGGCCTGGCACTGCGTTTGGAACGAGTGGAAATTTTGTTTCGTATTTTCGCAAACTGAAAGATTCTTGCGTAACGCTTTACGCCGCACGATTTACTAACGGCAGGATACATGTATACTAGCGAGTAGGTGGGGCAATAGCGCCAAATAAACAAATTAAGCGCTATTAAATGACGCAAAACTCGCACCAAATCACACGCCCGCTGCCTGCAGAGATGTGTACTTCTATAACATCACATAACACAGCATAACATAACACAGCCGCATACACGGCACGGGGCCCCGAATATTTACATACGGTCATCACTGACTGTGTTGGTTTTCTGGTGCAGGGGTCGTCGAATCTGAACGCCGACACGCCAGTTTTGACTTCAACTGAAGTTAGACAGCGAGATAAGAATAGAGAATTGGCGTCCTCCAGTTGAATTGCACCCCCCCCCCATCTTCACACTCCGCCAGATTATTGTCAAATAGTATTAGAAATTCGCTGAATTATATCTCTTTGCGTTCAAAGCCCCCCTCCTCCTCCCATCCGATTTGATTGCCGTCCAGCCCTCTCCGCCGTGTCGGCTGCATGGAACTCGGCCGTTGCTGACCCTCGTTCTAGGCTGTTAAGTGCGAACTGGGAATGTATGCTGCAAGAGCGTAATTAAGTAAAGTGAGAGCGAACAAGGAAAGCGAGCGGCCTCTTAGTTCGCCCGACCAGTTTGTTTTACGGCCACTAATTTCGGAATCGCAAAACAGATTTCACGCTTCTGACGGTCGCGGCATTTTCTCACTGAGACACGCAACAAAACGGCAAGCTAACGCTGCACCATGTATTCGTAACGGCGACGCAAACGAGCACTGTTTAATGAAAGTGCACGCATAGTGTGCAGGTACGCAAAAGAGCGGCGCACCGCAGCAGGCGAGCCTGCGGTCCACCGGACTCGCTGGATTTTTAAAGCGCGATCATCGCCGATTGCGTCACTCTTCTTGGCTGTTTTTTAGAAGACTTTGTCACCTATAGTATTAGTTTAAACTAGAAATTTCACTTAAAATTTCACTTCGTACGTCCATCGATCGGTGAACCTGCGAGTAGCAGATGCCGTCACGGTCCCGGCACTTTCGTCGGCGCTGTAAACGTGTTTAGCGCTGCAAAGCTCTTTCCCCTAATGCCAAGTTGATCGCTGAAATAGATCGGACGCGTCGGGGATGAGCTGGTGACCACGTCGCAAAATAATCGGGAGCGTCGAGCTCATTTTGCTTCTGTCAACACGGTGTCCTATGGGACCCGCGCAGCTTTGTACTACCCGGAAGTACTGCCCGGAAGCCGCTTGCGCAGCGCCTCCTGGGCAGCGCAGGAGGCCTATTGGCAGCAGTGTGCAATTCCTAAACATGTCCTACTCCACCGTGAAGTAACTATGAAAAGTAAACTAAACTTAGCGCAACGATAAGGTCGTCTTATTTGCCGGTGGTACAATAATTTTTTAAAGACATCTACCTCAGTTTCGGAGATAGAGCTTTTACAATAAAGTTGCCTTTTCCGCAAAGCATTTTCTGTCTTGGATGACGACAGCAAAACTTTTGACCCGCGTTTCAGTAACCAGTTCGCTCTAAAAGTAGCACGAACGCAGTCTGGTTGATCGAATGCCAAGGAGATGCCTTTTGGACGTGTGAATTTTCACGATAAGTAATACTTAGCCAATCTACAAACGCAGCCTATTTGATAAAAAAAAGGTGTTACGATTCTGCGCGCCGCTACCATAATCGCGAGTCCAGGAAGTTGCGGAGTGCCCCGATGTTTAAGAAAGCTGCCTTCGACAAGTTACAGCTTGCTGAAAAACGGCCGGCGCATGGGCGCCTCGCTATCGATGACTCAAAATTCGCCAGCTGCAACGAATCTACGTGTAGCGACATGCTCCGTGGTGGCGGACGCCCCGGCCGCCGAGATCTCCTTTCCCCCCTTTCTGAGGCTCAACGAGCGCCGCTACTGCCAGCCCCTCACAAACTCGGAAAGAGTGTTCCGTGTGCCTGTATATATCCGGGCCGTGTGCAGAAAGCACTCGGCCCGAAGTGTTTAGCCGTTAGCGTACGCATAAATACGGGGGGTGGGGTGCCTTCGAGCGCAGAATTCATTCGTTTTGGAGCAGTGAATCAATGCTGTCGCTCTGCTCGAGTCTTGTACTGTAACCTTGCCCGGAAGGGTATTGTTCCTGTATTGCTTCGGCTCATCTCTCGTCATGCAGTAAACCGGTTGAGTGTGCCTTCGGCTTCTTGTCGTCATCATCAAGGCAGCAACTTTTGCTGGCCGCTCACCACTACTCTACCTTACATGACGGAGGCGACGGAGCCCTGTTGGGGGTCGCCTTCCTGTATGTAACAACTGGTGCCAGCGGTGCGAGATCCAACACCACGGATGTTTAGGCGGTTTCAAAGTTCGCATAAGTCACGGCGGTCAATGGTGAGTGCGGGACCTTTCCTCAGTAAGTTTTACCAGGCTTCCGAGGATAGCTGGTAGCACTTGTGCTTTTGTCGCGTCGGTTATTTGCGCAAAACCATTTTGGGGCAGTGGGAAAGAAGTACTCTAGACCGGCTATGATTTTGAAGGCGTTGAAACAACCGCAGTTGTTGGAGCTTGCAAAAGAGTTGCGCTTGGATGTTACGGACGCGCTGAGAAAGCCAGAGCTCGTCACAACCTACGTTCGATCGCAGCTCGAGTTTGTGTCACCCATCTGGTCGCCATAAGTGATGCCAATTTAGCGGATTTTCAGCTAAATCCGGCGGATTTCATTTTATTCTGACGGGGAAAAAATTAGTCTAGCGGCTAGTGGATTTTTTGACGGGCCTGTTTTATACATTGCGGATTTCTGGCGTATACCTCACGCAGTGCACCGATTCAAAATCACCCTGCAAGAAACCATTTCCGTGTCCACTAAAAATGCAGAAATTGCTTAACTTCAGAGGTTAGGAGGGCTCCTGTTCACTTGCTCCTCTTATCTCAGACAAACAAATCCGTGAGGTTTGAAAACGGCTCTGAGGCAATCGAAAAAATTCAAAACCAGTGGAGCAAAATCACCTTCCTTGGCTGGAAGCAAATATTGTCCACGCAGTCGTTCTGGTGTGAAGTTCACTCCTGTAAGGACGCCTGCGGCCAAAAACCCGTTCGCCGAGATGGCCGGATTTGCCATGTCGATGCTCGGGTTGCCGCATTAAAATGCCGAAGTAGAGATGAGGTTTAGTCAGCTTAACATAGTAAAATCCAAGATGAGGAAGAAGCCGAAGCCTGACACAACAAACGCCATCTTCGCAGTAAGAGCGGGACTGAAGTGACACCAGAAAAGTAGTTTTGATTACGAACTTCCCGCAGCAGTTAGTGCAATCGGGACATCTGCAACGTATGTGCAACCAAGTCACCTTTCTGGTCCCTCAACGAGTACCAGCGGTCCCGTGGAGATGGTGTCAGACGACGACAGCGGCGACGAAGACCTCGATGTGTTTTTCGTTGACCTGTGATTTCTTTTTTTTTTTTTTTCATCAGTGTGAACATTTATAACTTTTAGCCTCTTCTGTGATGCGGTTGACCAATGACGACCACCGCAGCACTGAAACCAGAAGTGTTCTGTTAGACTCCTTGGAAGACTCTTTTATATATTATTTTAGATCTCGTAGTTTTGGGGAGCTTTTAAGAATGATAAACGTATTTATCATACGAAATTGCATTGGTTTTTAAAATAAAATAGGCCCTAGCGGGAAATTTAGCGGATAAGTTTTAGAATCTAGCGGAATCTGGCGGATTTCTCATTGCTTTTTAGGAAATGTCTGACGCCCAGCGATGGCAACACTGGTCACCATACCATCAATATTTGATTAGCAAGATTGAGGCAATACAGAATAGAGCTTCAAGGTTTATTTCACACAACTACAAGTACCCCTCAAGTGTATCAGAAATTAAAATAAATCTTTCACGTCGCCCGCTTAATCTTCGACACATTTCTCTTTTATGCCTTTTTCACAAATATGTTTACAATTCAGCACACTCTACGTTTCACCTTAAAGTTTCGACTAACATTTCACGTAGGGTAAATAATCAACATAGGTTTTCCAGACAGCACGGTAAAGAGAGAGAGAAGAAAAAAGAAAGGAAAGGCCGGGAGGTCAACCAGGTGTAGAGCCCGGTTTGCTACCCTGCGCTGGGGGAATGGGGCTCAGGGAATACAAAGGGGGGGAGAAGAGGAAGAGATAGGAGTGGGAAAGCACGCACTCTAGTCCCGTTTCGGTAAAAGTGATGCATTTAACTATTTCGCATTTCTCCTGGCCACCAGGCTTTGGAACGGTCTTCCTGACAACATTGTCGCCGAATCTAAGCACGACGCATTCCGTGGTCTTCTTCATGCCCACTTTTTTTCGTAATACTGTACCAATCTGTTATCACTGTTTTACGTGAACTTTGTATTTTCGTATTTTTGTGTATCAAGTGTCTGTTTCCTCTTGCCGGCTTTTTATCTTGAATGTGTGGTATGTTATTATTTGTTTGCGCAAAATATAGCACACGTTATCTTTGTATTTCGCGTTTCTTTAGATATTTTTTACGGCCGATTTGTTATCTTATGTTTTCTTGGACTGTGGTTCTTTCTAGTGCGTTTTTGAAAATCTTGTTAATTTCGAACTTTTCTTACTAAATGTCCTGCCAGGGCCTATGGGGCACTTTAAATAAATAAATAAATAAATAAATAAATAAATAAATAAATAAATAAATAAATAAACGAACTGTTTGGTCTGAGTATGATGAACTGTGGGAATGCATTGAGATGATCAATAACAGGGAAACCGCTAGGCGTAAGGCTGCAGATGCTGAGCGCCAACGTGAGGAACTCGAAGGTGACGAAAGAAAGCGAAAACAATAGCTCGAGAGGCAAAGACAGGAACGTCAGCAGGAGTGAGAACCGGAGCTCCAACGCGAGCGAAAAAAGCGAGAACATGAGAAACTCCTACTGAGCAGTAGGAAAGAAAGCGACAGCATGAGCTGGAGATGAAATCTTTAGAGGTCAAAATGTCTCAACCTAGGCTTCAGAGGGAGAGTAGCGCCCTGTCTGCGGCGACTGAGCGACCTGCGTTGCAAATGAGTGACCTAATGCGATCCTACAAGGTAGGAGAAGACATTGTTTTTTTTTTTTTTTTTGTGAAGCTCAAGCGTGCGTGCGATAAGGCTCAGTTTAGCCGAGACACATGGCCGCGAAAGCTGCTTACACTTTTGCCGGGTGAGGCATCCAACGTGATGGCTCCCTTGCCAAAAGAAGAGGCGGAGGACTACGAGGAAGTCAAGCCGAGTCTCCTGCGTAAGCACAGGCTTTCTGAAGGTGTATTTCGCCAGACTTTCCGTGAAGCCAAAGAGCTGAGGACGAGTCATACTATGAGTTCGCCTATAAGCTGTGGGGTAACATGGAAGAGTGGCTCGAAGAAACAAGGCTTTCGGGGAGCACGACTAGGTAGCTGAGTGCTTCGGTCTCGAACAGTTTTACCGCCGACTAACGAAAAACGTGAGACTTTGGGTGCAAGAACGACCGGCCATAAATACTGTTGATTGTGCAGCTCAGCTAGCAGACCAGTTCGTCGCACGTCGAGGTGCGTAGGGGCCGAAAGACGGCCAAAAAGAGTTCGGGTAGAGGCCTGACAAGACAAGGCCGAAAGGCAAAGCTTCCCAGGAAGACGGTGGAGCTAACAAGACCGTGTTTCCGGGCAGTCGAACGGACCGGGAAAACGAGAAGGGCGCAGACGCTGACGAGCAGCGACGAAAGAAAGCTTTTGAAGCGGGCAAAGAAGTTGTGGGTTACTACTGCGGCGAGACGGGGCATTTCGCTGCGAGTTGCAAGAAAGACAAGCTCGCCTTTCATGTAATAGACTAGAGTGAGGACAGCAGGCAATTTCTCGAACCGTACGTACAGGAGCTCGTGGTCAATAGAAAACCGTGAGTTCTTCGCGACTTCGAAGAGACGGGAGACATGATCTACCCTCCGTACGTAAAACGGGATCAGCTGATCACGGCACAGTGTTTTGGTGAAAAACAGGCCGAATCAGCGCTGAACGTGTGCCTGCCGGTTGCTAAAGTCAGTAGCGCAGGTCTGTTCGAAGAACTTGTCACTCAGGCGGCGGTATCTACACAACTTCTTTCGGAATACAGGTACCTATTGTCAAATAGGTCCGATCAGTTGTTACGCCGGAACGGTTATATTTTCGAAACACTGCCGAGGAAGCAATCAACTGGGCTCGCTGCGAAAGGCACGAGTAAGGCATGGGTCGCCTCCTGCGAGAGGAACGGGGTGGCTGAGGGACATAGCGGAGATAGCGCATTACAGGAGAGAGAGAGAGAGAGAGAGAGAGAGAGAGAGAGAGAGAGAGAGAGAGAGAGAGAGAGAGAGAGAGAGAGAGAGAGAGAGAGAGAGAGAGAGAGAGAGAGAGAGAGAGAGAGGCAGGCTCACGACAGGAGGCAGCACGAGTCTGTTGAAACGAAAGTTGTTTCTCCAGACGCGAGTTCAGACTCGAGCGACGTTCTGGCAGAGCCGGCAGTCGAGTTACTGACCGTTTTCACGATGAAGCTAAGAGTAACGACGATGCCACGACTGAGCGGGTCGGTTGCGTCCTACCACCAGCTCAGGTACTCGATGTCGAGCAACAGCCAACGGAGCCCGTAATGATTCCGGTGTCGCGTGAGGTTGAGCCGTTTTCCGAGACCGGACAGCCTTGATCTAGTGTGGTCTTGACAGCCGGAAAAAAGAACGAAAACACCCTTCGGCGTTCGCTTACCAACGGTGTCGCCAAAAGGACCAGGGAGGCAAAACATTCGGGCGCAAGTGCAGCAAGAGTTCCAGTGCGCGCCTGTAGAGTGACAGCGTCGTACGCAAGCTTTGCTGCGGGCCTTATCGGACTTCAGCGACCTAGAAGGAGAGCGCACGCCCTGCTCGAGCGGTGGGAATAAGGGCAGTTTTCTCCTCGCGATCGAGATGCGTCTCGAAAAATGACCAATGTCCTTTCACGCGGTCGTAGCGGCCTTCAGAAAACGGGCGCACCTAAGGTGCGATTCAAAAAGGAGAAAGCTCAGGGAAATGCCGAGAGCTCGGGTTGCACGCAGCTCTCAGCGCGAGAAGTGACCTGCAGACGCCTGACATTCTCAGTTCATTTGTCTTTTCTGGCGTTTTGGCGGCAATGTTGACGATACAGTATATTGAATTGTGTTGGAAGACAAAACCGAATACTCACGCTCACTCAGTTCACTTTGGCAAATAAGTATCTGGAAATGCAATAGTACGGATTGAAATCACGCGGACATACTTCTTGCAGAAAAAGATAAGGAGAAGGCAACGCTAAGATGACAGCCGAATAATAGGGGAGAGTCAATTTTGGGGCCGTAGGGTTGCTCGGGCGATCTGCCGCCGCGATCGGCAGCCGCCTAACGAGGGCTGCCTCTGACGCGAGAAACACACGGTTTCCAGCGAATGGCCCCCACACCCAATAATCAGGGAGCCTATAATGCCGGGCTGCGGCCTCGCTACGGCGCGGTAAATCTCTCCCGACGTGCAAACACGTCTTTTTGGCGGCGCCAAACACGACAGGGAATTAACTGCGCTCTCTCGCACGCGCGCAACAAGCCGCGGGTGTTTGTGTCCCGGCAGTATACGAAAAAACTGCCTGCCACGCCGAATGAGGCCGACACTAATGCGCTGGAAGACACGTGCGCATATGAGCTCAGCGGGAACCGCAACGTGAGCCTTTGAACACCGGGAAATCCCACCGAAAGTTGTTTATACAGCGAAAGCTTTCTTATTGGGACCGAGGGCGTCCTGTCAAAAAACAAATACCGGTTGGCCAACGCAAAAGCTCTCATAGAATGTCTTGACATACGGCGTGTGCGTGAAACCTGCCTTTCATTGTGTCAGAACGGTTATACTTGAAAATCGCGAATATACTTGAAAAGTGACGGTTTTAGATAATACAATACACATGCCGATCAGGAAGAAAGAGTACAATAGCATACCTTTATCTCATAAACCACGTATCGGTGTATATTTAGATCGTTCCTAGATGCCTTTACTTAGTTCGCGAAAAATCGTCGCATGGGTTCGTTCTTTGTGCCCGACGTGGGTATTTGAAGGCTTGACGATCGAATTAACGCACTTTCAGCGCAGGTTTGACGCACGTTTAGCAAAGCTTTTGACGCACTTTCGGTGCCGGTTTGGTATTAAAAAAGATTTCGCACTTATCTCAACTTTCTTTCACCGGAGACGGTGTGGTTTTTATGCTTAACTTTTCTCGCCTGGCTGAAATACCAAGTTTGGTGGAGTATTGATTATGACTGGCGCAGCTGATCCCCCTAACAGCGGTGTCAACTATAAATTTTAGCTTGAACGTAAAATTTTAAGGACGATGTAGAGGCAAACACGGACAGAATGCAGTGCTGTGTCGGCGTTTAGTTATCCTCCGCCCTGCGTGTTTTACTTTTGAGTTGAAATTTCCAGTGAATATGAACCCACTCGCCCAATCCTAAGCAAGCCGTGTCAAGGTATGCGCAGTGATGTTAGCTTGCGCATTATCACAGCCATTTCAAATGGAACAACCGCAGAGTTCCGCGCGTGCAAACGTGTCTATAGCGTGTATAGCTGATCCCTGCCTTGCCTATGAAGCAGATAAAAGGTTAGTTCTACGCTGAAACTAGCATATTAACTTTTACTTGAGAACTTTTTAGTTGATTGTTTCTTTTTCTTCCATTTCTCCTCTCTCATGTTAGAACCACGGGATTTTTTCTTCCCGCTTCCACTTCTCTCTTGTTTTGCTGCCCTCCAGCCATGCTCCGATTGTAGAAACTCTCCCTTACCTTGCCCTGCCTTCTCCCTTGCTACATTTAATATACAGTGTGTTGCAACGATAACTGGAACACTTTAAAATTTTTTCCTGAGCGATCCGCCGCTCTGTTCACGCTCAAACTTCACACAAAGGTCGCATTTTGTGGTCTATTTTGTTTGACACCGGGAACAACAACGGTACTTACCTGTTTATTCTGAAAATAAATAAAAACGATTTTCGTCTATGGGAAAATGGCGGCGATTTGGACGTGCGAGCCCGAAAACCGGGTTTTCTGATCGTCTGTTAGCTCATTTCTAGGTGCATTTTCTGATCGTCTGCTGCACCATTTGGCTCCGTACGTGAATCCCAAACGTGCGTTTCACTCTGCAGGTGGTTCCGTCGTTCCAACATCAACTTGCGCTGGCTCGCACGTTCAAATCAGCGGCCATTTTCCCATAGGCGAAAATCGTTTTTATTTATTTTCAGAATACACAGGTGAGTACCGTTGTTGTTACCGGTGTCAAACAAAATAGACCACAAAATGCGACCTTTGTGTGAAGTGTGAGCGCGAACAGAGCGGCGGATCGCTCAGGAAAAATTTTTAAAGTGTTCCAGTTATCGTTGCAACACCCTGTATATAACACTGAACTCAGCTTACACTGTACTCTGAAGAAAGGAAGTCCTCTTTCTAAAACGTCAGTGACCTTTTATTTTTAATGTTTTTCTCGTGTGTCTCTGTCTTTACTTACCTTATTTTATCGCGCTCTTTGCCAGTTTTTTTTTCGTCACAAACTATACATATATATTGAGAGGACAGGGTTCACCGGAGAGATCAGTGTTCGGGGTGACTGTTTAATCGGAGGCTCAAACGAGGAACGAGCGAGTACACACCATGATGGTGAGTATTTAGAGATATAAGGACGAAGTGCTAGAGCACGTTCGCTAATGATGATGGTAATGTACAGATGAACAGGAGGCACTGACGGCAGTCCTTAGATCCCACACCAAGACACCAAGAGCGACTGTGCCAACCGATACCGGTAGATTTCCCAAGGATATATATATATATATATATATATATATATATATATATATATATATATATATATATATATATATATATATATATATATATATAAGAGAAGAAAAACTTCGAACAAGGTAAAAGCACGATTGTGGCCTACGTTTTAGCAAAGAGAACTTGCTTTCCTCAAGTTCTCTTTGCTGAAACGTAGGCCACAATCGTGCTTTTACCTTGTTCGAAGTTTTTCTTCTCTTGTGTTCTCTACCATCTTCAAAGTTCTACTACTCCCTATAACTATCGTGCTTTTACCTTGTTCGAAGTTTTTCTTCTCATATATATATATATATATATATATATATATATATAAACTCTTTCAGACCCAAAGCTAGAAGTGCGGCCTGCCTGTGGACAATCTGTGCACCGGGACTGAAGGGGTGAAGAAGACGAGGGGGAAGCGGGCTCGTGAAGAATAAAGCGTCCCGTTCGGCTACCCGGTAGCAGTTTCTCACGATATATACATATGAAATGAGGGGCTCGTTGAGGAAATACGGAAAGTATGTCGGCAGTCTACAACGCCAAAGGAGGCATAGGGATATGGGTAGGCTTTTTTTTTTTTACTAGGGTTAGTGAAGTTAACATTTTTAAATTTACGCGCAAAAGAAAGAAAGAAAGAAAAAATTAAAGCCGTTCTACTCAATGTGAAAGCCGTCGGAAGTGCAGAGCAGTGGTTTGCCATAGGGACCGGGCGGCCGTTGTATGGCACCACCGTCGTTTCAGCGAACAGCGCCGCCCGTGGCGAACCGCTCGTCAGTGGAATGCCGGTGGCGGTCAGCGCAGCGTAGTTGTGCATGGCTTTCTGTCGTTTTTCTGCGGTGCGGCTTGCAAAGCGAACGTAACCCCACGTGCATTTTTCAGATCAATAAATCTTGAGTGTGGACGTGACGTTTATAAGGTATGCCATGTGTGTTATTTACGCCCATACTCAGTATTTACAAATAGCAGACGACGCTCAATGCGCCAAGCTGGGAGTCAAGCTGGAAGTGAAAGTTCGTTGCTTCATGCAATTTTTTCATGCCTGCATGCAGTTTTGCGAATCGAGGAGTATATTCCCGCTAAATGCTCCCACAAAGCCGGTGTGTGCAACCGATCTAGGAATGCTGCGGCGAAGGCCTGTGGCAGTTGATGACGAAACGGCGCCGACGTCGTGCACAAGCGAAAGACAAAGTTGGAGGGTGTCTTCGAAGATTTACCTCAAAACAGAAATTGTGACGGATGACGCTTACGTATCTTCATTACCTACTGCTGAAACGTGTTTAATTTCACAGAAATGCTCTTACTACAGTCATCGGGAATCCTTGATAGAATAAATACCGCAGGATATATACGCATGATAGTGGAATGTTATTGCTTGTCGTGGAGAAGCATTGCTTTACAAGAATTGCAATGGTTTCTGGCTAGTTGGTAAATGGTTTTTCAAAAACCAATTCCTGCGTTACTGAAGGACGCAAGACAGGAGGGTGCCCGAAACCTGTACCACGGCCCCTCGATCAAGCGCGCTTGATCGAGGGGCCGTGCCTGTACTCAGCTTCACAACTGAATGCTGCGGTCGGTTTACAAGCTGCCACCTACGCTTGAAAAATCATGCACACCTCTGTCTAACGACGATGATGGTTTTCGCAAAGCTCTATCGTATGGGTTTCCTTAGTTGCCTTCTGGATTTAAACTTTGACTAGTTAAGCGTCGAATTTGACCAGCACGCAGTTTGGTCTTTTGGTCGCAGCGTCTTTGACTGTTCAACCATCATAATCATTAGATGATTTTGCTGTCGAATTTTGAACTTCCATGCCCCCTCTCCAAATCTAAACTTTTTCCAGTGTGTCGGAAATGTGTCTGTGGTGGAGGACTCGGGCTCATGCACCCATATTTGAGGCAACTAATCGCGCGTTTTTGGTGTCTTCACCAGGCATTACACGATTTTTAGGTACTCTGTAAAGAATACTTAAGCATTAAAAAACACCGGCTGACGTTAACATTGCCACATTTTTTAACTATCGGTGCCAGCCTTTATTCTACGCAGGGGGTAAAACGGGAAGGGGAGGAGGGATGGTTTTTAGCTTGGGCTGTTGAGTTGGTGAATAACTTTGGTTCTTGATAAAATGACCACCAGAAACGTGGGTTTTCCACTTCGGCTTTCAGGCTCCCATGCTGTCACAGTGTCGCTCACCAAAACCGAAGGTACAAAGCTCACGGTTACAGAAAGTGTAAACTATCGCAACATTTCTACGGCTACACGGTAATCCATCTCGTATGCAGGTGCCTTTCTATTAAAGCACACGTATCGAGGTATCCCAGCGCTAAGGCTGGCGTGGAAACCGTAGTCATTGAAATCAGAGAAGATAATTTAAAGTGGTAGAAATGAATTCTAATATTGCTAATAGTTTCATTCCTACTCAGATGCCGCGGAGCCAGGTGCAGAGCGCTGCAAAAGCGCTCGTGTCAATGTAGCCCATCCCCAACCTTACAAGCATCCAATAAGTTTGCGTAGCCGTGAGTGCATTTAAGAAGAAAATAATACTAATAATAGTTTTATTCGTACTCAGAACGGGTGGAGCCAAGCGCAGATCGCTGCAAAAAGCGCTTATGCCATTGCAGCCGATACCCAACTTTAGACACGTCCGATAAGTTTACGTAGTCATTACTGCATCTAAGAACCCAACACATCTGTTTAGACTTCGTTTAATCTCAGATGTCTGCTCACAACGCTACCAAAACATACAAAGCACCGAAGCAAACACGACAAAAACAACGGCAGGCTGTGTAGTCCAATGCATCGGCTCATTCCACTGACGAGGGGAGCGCCGAGTGGTGGCGCCACCCGTCCAGCTGCCCGGTCCCTATAATGGGCTGTACCGCCGTTTTTTTTTTTTTTTTTTTTTTTATTGTGGGCTGTACCGCCGTGATCCGCTTACTACAACCGCCCTGGAGAGCCGTGCTGCTGGAGAGCCGTGCTGCGCAAGGGCGAGGATTGGATTGGATTGCATTGGATTGGATTGAATTGGATTGGATTTGGTTTGGGTGATAAGCAGCAGTAAGCATGATTACCAGCTAATCCTGGACAACCAGGAAAGCTAGGAATAACCAGCTGAGCCTTAGCTCACGCTACGTATATCCTGGCATAGCCACTTGGCTTTCGAAGCCTCTGGGTGAAGGGACCGTGACAGGCTACACCATAACGCCATGGCGATATGCTTGGTTCCAGCAAGTGAGCTAGGACGACAAGGCGAGCGCCTAAAGTGCTCTGCACTTAAACCACGCGCCCAGAGTGGGGACCGAATAATAACCCAGTATGCCTCCTTTAGCGTTGTAGACTACCGACCTATTTTCCTTATTTACTCAACGAGCTCCTCATTTCCTAACCATATTATTATGCGAAAGCCTGGCGAGGATCTCGGATCAGGCAGCCTTGATGCCAAGGTAGCATAAGAGGGTTTCCCGACAGTTGCCCGCTCATGACAGGCTGTAGACGTTCGACTCACGTACCGGGGGTTGAAAAGAAGATCCCCTTGTCCCCGTGTAGTCAGAGTGGCGCTGGCTACCACTCTCAAGTGCCAGATACAGTTGTACTAAATATAAATATCCAAGAACGTGAAGGAGAACCCAGTCGCTCAGATAGCCGAATTGGTAAGGCATTCGAGATCAAATCGAAAAGCGTGGGTTCGGTCCCCACTCTGGGCGCGTTTTTTTCTTTATTTCTTTCGCACGTTAATTTAAAAATGTTAACTTCACTAACCCTAGTAAAAATTAAAAAAAAAGAGCCTAACCATACCCTATGCCTACTTTGGCGTTGTAGACTTCCGACCTATTTAACGTATATTATATATATATGTGTGTGTGTGTGTGTGTGTGTGTGTGTGTGTGTGTGTGTGTGTGTGTGTGTGTGTGTGTGTGTGTGCATGCGTGCGTGTGTGAGGGGGCGGTAAGATAATTAACGAAAAACCGTCAGACTTTCTAAGCGCTCGGCATATGGATGATACGCAAACCGCCGTCTTAACGGCATCCCACCCTCCGGCATGGGAGTTGGTGGCTTCACTTTTGAATTATGCAGGGAACAAGGAACGACGCTTCTGCACCGGGAACATCCTTCTTAAAGCCGAGTTCCTCGCGCTTTATTCAGAAACTCTGACGGGCTTATGCAGATTATTCGTCGAGAGCACAGACACGTGTAATAAAGGTGGGTTTCGTCGCCGGAAAACCTGTTTTAATTCCAGCTACTGGGTAAAGGCGCGTAGCGTTCCCTACTCGTTAGACCTGAAGTGCATCTGGTATGCGTCCTTAAATACGCCGAATTCGTCCGCCAAAACAACCCACATTTTAACTGCGCGTTTCACTTTTGTGCACACTGGAGCCTGATTCAATGTTCGCGAATATGGTACGTGCTTGAAGGTTCCTTAGAATATGCGAAGCAAGGAGCACAACGTACGAGGACAAAGGTATGCACGTAATCAAGGTGCAAGAAAGGTGCGGTGAAAGTTGCATTTTGTTTAAAGTAGCACTAACTGTGGCTCGTAGTGCGTGATGCTCCTTTAACGACGCCTACTGACCGCCGTTTTTACGTTGACCAAAATCCGGATATAAAGCCCACTTCCACCATATTACAAAACGCTTGTGAGAACCACGCATGCTTTGATGAGAGGGAATTCGCGCAGAGACACCCGGGGAAGTTCGTAGTTGTGTAAACACCGTAATAGTTGTGTAAAACACCGTAATAAACAGTGCTAGTGCTACTTCATACATGCAAGCGGAAGCACGAACATTCATTGAGTTCTGTCACTTCCGGTACCATTTTAATGCGCTCAAGCAAAGCGATCTAAAATCATGTACTGACACGATTAAGTTGCCTGACTTCTGCGTGTTCCGTATAAGAGGAAAATAAACAGGCAGGATTTTTAGGGAACCTCTATAAGCCTCCAAAACCGCATCAGAGCAAATTCCGTCGGGGAACCTGTTTTAGGGAAGCGTAGGCTATTATGAATAGTTAAAATGCTGTTAAAGGCCATAGGTGCCTTGGTGTACGTGTAGCAAGGGTCTTCATTTCGTGATGTTCATGCAGCAGAACCATGAGCAGAAGGTTACAAAGTTACGTTGTTTTATGTGTGGTCCGGCGGCCCGGTGATAGCGTACGGTTGAATTTTTAAGGGCACCAAATGGGCAGTCGGTGCCTTTATATGTTCATTTGCATCGCCTGTCACTTGATACAAAATGCAGGGTTGGCAGCGCAAATTTATGTCGGCTGTGCCAGGCCTTCCACAATGTATTTACCTAAGAGTGACAAAGGAAAACTGGCAGCGAGAAAAAAAGGGGCACAGTTGTCCCTTACTTCAAGTTGTGGATTAATTGGCGTTCGCGTGGGAAACCACTGGCATTTTAACTAGCTTAGTTTGTGGTGACTGTCCTGGATAAGCCTAATGTAACGGGTTCGAATCTCTAAAAGGCAGAAATGTTTCTTAATTTGCGAATACTTCCAAAAAAACTGTGGTTAATTCCTCTTTCATACGAATCGGTAAAACACGAAAGTGAACCGTGCAGCGAAATCTGCAGCTCAGCATGATTTGCGGGTCGGCGGCTCTCTTGTGGGTGCGCTTGGCGAGCGACGTCCTGCTGGCGGGTCGCTTTCGGCAAAGGTGTACCGGCGTCCTTTCCGTGACGGATATACGTCAGTGAAATCTTGGTGTATCTCGCCATAAAACACTTTCGTCTTAAAATATAAAACCAGAAAACAAACAACACTAGCAGTATAACATACTCTTTAGTACTGAAGGTTGCTTCCCCGCAAGACAACCCTGCGTGCAGGGGAGCACCCTTTACAGGCCGCTTGCTTCGTTGTACTGGCGTCATTTCCGTGACGGACCCGCCGCGGTGGCTCAGTGGCTAAGGCGTTGCGCTGCTGAGCACGAGGTCACGGGTTCGATTCCCGGCCGCGGCGGCCGCTTTTCTGATGGAGGCGAAAAGCAAAAACGCCCGTGTGTGCGAGATTTCGGCGCACGTTAAAGATCCCCAGGTGGTCAAAATTAATCCGGAGCCCTCCACTACGGCGCGCCTCATCGCCTGCGTTGCGTCGGCGCGTTAAACCCTACAATCAATCAATCAATCAATCAATCAATCATTTCCGTGACGGATATGACGTCAGTGAAATCTTTGTGTACCCAGGAATAAAACACTTTCATGTTAACAAGCTGTATAGCTGTTATTTGTGTCAAGTTTTGCCCTCGGCGAAACTTACTCCACCTTAAGGTTTCTCCTAAACCTGACTGACTAGCCTAATAATTAAATTCATTTTTCCAATTACCCTAACCATCCCAGGTGGTTGGTATCTGTACGGGGTTGAGTAAATGTAAACTTTGAATGTCCTAAATATTCTCCTCAAGGATGTCTCAATAATTTTGTCAAGAATTCATTCGTGCACATAGAAACGGAGCTACTGGAGATTCCAACACTCGGTTAAGAAAACCGCAGCGTCTTCCTATTTTGCTTGCGTCTCTTTTTCGGCGTTAGGAGCCAAAGCCTTACGCCATGTGCTTCTTTGCGGGCGGGAGAGTCGTGGTGACTTGGGTCATTAAAAATAAATGTTCGCAATAAAGTGAGTGCTTATTCGCGGCATCTACGAGACAACGGAAGAGCACAAGTAAAGGCTGCGCGTGATCTGCGTTCCTTACTCGTCATCAGATATTCCGGTTCACGACTGGTAATCAAGGCTTATCTTAGAAGATCTTTTTCAGCTGTAGCGGTGCCTGTTTCAGGCAACTAAACTGTTTGCGTATGCTCCGGACTCGTTATTCATTCAGAGCTTCCCTTCGCTTCATTAAAAAAAAGAGAGAGAGAGCCTCCTAGGATGCATATGTTCAGGGCAACGTGACTCACAAAAAGACACGCCTGCAGGAATTATTTATGTGTAGCGTTTCTAAGGCGCAACTTAATTATTTTAGGGGCACCGTTTCAAGTATCCCCGCTGGCTGTTTACGTATTTAGAAACATGTGTCTTTCACAGGCGACGCGCTTCCATGCTTAATTAGAATAAAGTATCCTCACAAGGGCACATTGTGCTGAAAGTTGCGGTCAAAGTGGAAGAAAGCAATTACTGTCACTCGGTACGTAAACATCGCAGATAAAAACCTAAGGAACCAAAATGTCGTTCTTCTAAGCAGCTTCTGGGTTACCCGAATCTTCAGTTTCAATTACCCCCTCCCCCCCTCCGTAATTATACAGTGAGCAATGAAGCTATGCAGTCGGTATTTCTGGAATGACTTGAAACCGTTATGGCGAGTGGACATGCGGGTTACTCCCACGTGCGAGCACGTCTCGATTCCCCCAAGAATGGAGTAAGTAAAACCCTTCAATAATTCAACCGACTTTCTCCAGCAGTAGAACTACCGCTAATAAAAGTTGGTTAGCACTAAGGAAGTCATCCCAGTGTACTGAAGCCAGGTAGGTTCGGACGTGGGAATGCAATGTTTTAAAGTATAAGACATGCCTTGAAAAGGAGAACGTTACCGCGTTACCACTCGATGGAAGCGGTGCGATGCGAACGGGATGAAAACCCAAAATACACCCAAACAAAAATTCCTCGGGGCAGTTAGGTCTGCTTTCGTACCTTGAACGCGAAAGACTGATTATGCTTATACTGTAATCCCTCGTTATAAAGAAATCGCTTTACTGGGAATATCGCTATATGCGAAATTTATTCTGGTTCCAACCCAAACGCATGCATTTTAGGCCGCATTACTCGAATCACACGAAGAGCCTGACCCGCTTAGAGCGAAGTTGTGAGCGGAGGTGAATGAGGTTTTGCTTCACTGAACACATTGGGTTTTGAATCCTCGCTGTTGTGGCACAATTTAAGCTCAACTGCTTTAGCTTTTCTCGATAGGTCGCTTATATCAGAATACCGCTTTAATGAAACTTTTCGGCTTCCCCCTGGCTTCGTTCTAACGAGGAATTACTGTACTTCTTTAGGGCTCCATGGTATCTGCATCTCTTCGCTTTCGTTCTTTCGCGTTTTGGAGCGAATTGCATCAACAAGAAGACTGGTTCCGTACACCATAGCTTCCATAGGATGATGTTCTGCGCAGCTGGCGTTCCCCAATTCAACTCACGTGCCGGCACGTTCACGTGTCACGCAGTACGCGTTATTATAACTTTTGTTCCCCCGAAGCAAACGTGCGGAGACAGTGCGGTGGTAACGCGCTCGGGTTCTATACTCTGGAGTGCCAGGTTCAAATTCCATGCGAACTAAAATGTGTTTTTATTTACTCTCCATAGCAACGACCATTTCCTGTACTCGACAACAACTAGAACAAACGCTTTCTGAAATCAATACCTTGACGTTAAATCTTGCGCAGATTCTACAAAACCTGTTGCTGAGCTAGTTGGTACATACTTTAAAATGAAGAAAACGTTGCGCAAACTAGAGGTGGACGAAGATGACAAGGTACGACAGATACACGCGCCAACTTCCAACTGTTTATTCTTAGGAAACCACACGAATTTATACATGACTTAGCTAAGCAGAAACAATAACTACAACAACAAAAATAACAAGAAAGGTATAATCATGCTAACAAGATTTTGAGAGCGGAAGCTCTGCTGGCACTTATGGGATGCAGCATGAAACAATCATATTCTTCTCAGCATTAACAAAAAAAGTTATCGGGCAATTAAGTCACATAAGTGATTTGAATGCGAAAGCAGACAATTATTGAAGACTTCTGCACTGCTGCATCGTGTCTGCGGTGCCGTCACGTCCACCTGTCATGCGGCAGGCATCCGGATATTTCTTTCTTGTTCCATCCTAGCACGACTTACCTACGTCTCTTGGCGACCCGGTCGAAATTCCATTCAAACCCATATAAATTTTAGGTATATATTTCCTTTAATTTTCTTTTTATAGCAGCTGTAACTTGGTTTCACTCGTGTAGTCGCCAACAACTATGGTCAGTTTTCGCGTTTGATCAGACTTCCAATGCTTTCTCCTTAAGAAGTATGCGGATTTTTTATATATCTGTGCGGAATCCTCTTCTTTCAGTTTTTCACATTTTTCTGAGAGAAAAAACTAAAGAAAACCGTTTTGTTTCACGCCCCTCAAAATCTTATGAAAACTTACATCTCTAGCCATGACTAGGTTTAGCAGAGGGGCTTCGACCCCCGCACCGGGACAAAAGCACGGGAGACATTTCCGCCGATAACAGCGGCCCCATACGGGACGCCGCTGTCGTGGAAACATTTGCCCAGACTGAAAGTTGCGAGATGAGCGCAGGTGACGCAAGGGAAAGCAATCAAGTCTAAGTCTCTGACCAAGAACTGGATGATGCCGGCGGGGATAAAAAGGGCAAGTTAGGCTCAAAGACAGAAGAAACTCGGGGCGCCGAAGTCAGAGGACCAAGGACCACCGAGAACTAGCGAGGATGACTCGTCGCGCTGAAGGACCAAGCAAGCCGGAAAACGCCGGCACATTTCTTTATGAATGCTCCGAAAATTATTTTCGTTGGAACAAAACGAATTGGGCTTGTAAAAGAAAACGTTCTCCTTATGTAGCCAACTGCAAGTATCATTGCGCAACAGGCTGATAATAGGATAGACTTTAAAAAAAAATAGCAGCACAAATTACTAGTGACCTACACTTTTATAGTTTTTCTTGACCGCGATTGTCTCATTGGGCCGTCTAAGCGAAAGCCACCTGCTCGAAACGAATGCACTTCGCCCGCACTGCGGGTGGCTTCTTCCAAGAACGGTATTAGAAATTTCAACACTGGTTGCGAAGGGCAAGGCCTCGCCGAAGAGAGCGGCTAGGATAAGGACACGAGATTTCTCCAGAACGCAATTATCAGCACCAAATCACTTTTTATGGGTTTTTGCAGCTCTTCTGTTTTATTGCGTTAACTCATTTCCTACCTCAAAGTGACGAAACAAGTCCAGTGTAGTGTCACACTGATGCCGGCTTCTGGTGCTGATAAAAAAGGACCAGAGTGTGTTGCGTAGCGCCTTTTACACTGTCTGCAACCTGTGGCAACCATATTACTCACTCCCTAATGGTTACTAAAACGCTTGACAGGTGTAATTATAACAGGGATTTAAACGTTACACATGTTGAACATCAGAAAACAAGTGGTTCGCGAAGAGAAAGTGACTTTTCAGCGCAGTATGTTTTGGCGACGTTTGATGTAGTTAGACCCGAAAGCAATACTTCAGGCCTATCACCCTGTGTTGAGGCTTGAAGTTATGTAACCATCAAGTTGAGTCTTATGGCGGGCTAAGGTACGTCCAGTGCCAGTTGAGTACGTTACATTCGTACATGAAATTTCATCAATGTTTCACATCTTGATGATGATGATGACGATGATGCTGATGAGGATGATTAGAGGCCCTCCCTTTGTAACGGAACGTCGGTTGTCACCAACCGACTTGTGTTATTCTACTTATTTGTCATAGCCCTAATTAACTAACCAAATGGGTTGCCCCCCTCCCCCGGTCTTAAATTCTCATCGCTCCCCTCCCCCCCCCCATCGTGCCCTTTCCCACCGGTTTACCCCCCCTCCCCCTTCTGTTCTAAATTCTAATTCTTCGGTGAATACCGATTACGACTACCGCCTACCGATAACGACTACCGATACCGAATACCGACTACCAGCGCAGCCTCCCAGTGAAAAGTTGCGGGAACGCCGACTCCCTCCACGAGGTGCTATGGCGAAATAGCGCGACTGCTGTTCTAACGTTGCAGTCCTGTCACACGCTACTTCGTCGTACACCTCCACGTATACGGCAGCTCTTTGGCTGCTTTACCGGGACTAAATATCCCAAATGATTCTTCTCCGATGCCTCTTGCCCGGCATAGGCAGTGCACAGTCAGTTATCTGTTCTTCGGAATTCCAAGAGATAACTTTTAGGAAAATCAGCCACAAGGTTCACAAATCTGTCCGCTCTTAAGCTTGTGCACTTTTCAGGATGGAATTGTGTCTTTCCCAAAGTTGCGTTTTCATAGCCCGGTCGAACCTCTAATTGTCCCAAGCACGTCGTCAATGGCGGATGCGTATTTTGTCTCAAGCACCGCGTCACACTGGCCCTGGTTATTAGCTTCAAAAGATTTAACGCATATTTCTTTATCTGATGGCGGGTCTGGTTACGACACCTAATTTACGAAAATCCCGGTCACAATTACTCTAAAAGGTAGCCTGAAGAGTCGTATATTGTCGTATATTGTTTCTTGCTTACACACAGTGGGTATTTATTCGCTCGAGCTAGAGCAGTATTATGTTGCTGAACGTGCTGCTGAACTGCTAAGTGTATACATTTTTACCAGCGTACGAAACTTAAGTGTTATCGGCCCAAAACGCTGAGTGGTTTTCAGGAACGTTTCTCTTTTTTTATTAAGTGAAAGGCCAGCGTACTGGCAATTATCGTAAGTTTGTCCCTTGTTTATTACCTTTGTCATTACTTTCTCTCCGTCGTTACTAAGAGCCCAGGCAGCCGTATATTTCTGGCACGAGATTCTGTTTTCGGCCTCAGAAGAGGCGACGTGGCGAGATTGTCATCTATTTCGGCCGGCCTGCCACGTACTGCGCTCCGCAGGCAACCCGGCGAGATGCTCAGGGCCGCCCCGTAGCAGCCTACGTGACTGCTTGCTTAACGATGCCGGGCAACGTGCCGTCGACTTGCGGCGAGTCGTCCATCAGCGGCAATGGCCGGGAGACTCTTAACAGCAGCGCGAGCTTGTACGTCAGTGACCGCTGGGGATGACCTGCGTGCACTACACGGTCTTTGTCAACTCTGCTCTCGGCTGACCGCATAGAGGCAAGAAGCGTGTACAGCCTGAGCGCATGCCAGCGCTAACGGGATCGCCCGTGCCGCTAGGCATGACAACATGCTGTGCACTACGCGTTATTTCGTCACCCATGGAAGCGCATCTCGTGTTGTTGTTTGCGAATCTTTACTTACGTCTATGACCCAGTTTACTTGACCCCAATCCCCAAAAGTACTTTTTACATTTAAAACGTTTTTACATTTTAACAAAGTGTTTTATTTCCGGACACACAAACCTTTGAGTGACGTCATATCCGTCACGGAAGTGACGCCTGTACAACGAAGCAAGCGGCCTGTAAAGTGTGCACCCCTGCACACAGGCTATTCTTGAGGGGAAGCAACCTTTAGAACCAAAGAGTACGTTATACCTAGGGTTTTTCATTTTCTGGTTTTATGTGTTAGCACGAACGTGTTTTATGCCGGGATACACCAAGATCTCGCTGACGTCATATGCGTCTCGGAAATGACGCCAGTATACGATTGGCGAAGTGACCCGCCAGCAGGACGTCGCTCGCCAAGCACACCCACAAAACAGCCGCCGACCGTAAATCATGCTCAGCTGCACATTTCGTTGCACATTTTACTTTCGGGTTTTACCGATTCTTATGACGGAGGAATCAATCATATTTTTTACGTTGAAAATACTGAAAGTATTAACGGGGTACGCGGGTTGCTAAGGCAAACACTTTCATTTTGTAAATACAACTTGGTAAACACGGCGGATGTCAACTATTCTTCGAGCACGAGGTAATGGGCAGGGCTTGTTGTAATACGTGTTTGAAGGGTGGCAATAACTTCCTAATGGTGGAGCGGTTTCAACACTCTGCACGTCATCAATGACTACTGAGTCTATGCCCCGGCGCTGTGAACCTGGCTTCGAAGTCGGCGTAATCCCGGCTTCCAAACTCTGCGCTCCCGGGCACCGCACAATGCATGAATAGCTTCGATTTTACGAAGGGTAGGGTCCGGTTCTCCCGAAACTTTCCAACTGCGCGAAATACACACTAACGGTGCACTCGGAGATTAATTTCCGGGATTTGCGCGTAGATCGTATACGCACGTGTTGGTATCTTCCACGTATAGGAACAGTTTTCATATCAGCGGGGCGCAGGAGAAGTTTATGCCTCGCTTTAAATCAAACAGTCTTTAAACGAAGAAAACTAGCAGGGTGAACGCTGAATAAATATTTGTTCTATCGAAGCACTAATTTAAGGCATGCATTGTTCAGCGAAGAAAAAAACATTAGGAAAACGCTTCCATCTCGAAGCCGATGCAATAGCGTACTTCAGAAAAAATCGTGCACCCCTCCGTCTAAAGACGACGATGGTTGAACGCAAAGTTTTCTTGCGATGGATTGTTCGGTTGGCCAATCCCACACTGCGAGCATGTGCTACTGTGCAGGTACGCACCACCTTTCTGGAATATCCACAGCAACTCTAGGGCGTGCACTCCATTGGCCTAACGTTTGGGTGCGGGGTCTACGGAGCGATTCCTGTACCTGCTGCTTGACGTCAGCAATTTTTTAAGTGGGTGCCGGTTTGAGGTGAAACCGCAGGATGTGGCGTTAGCCCTACCGCCCTAAACATCAAAAAAGGAAGTTAGGCTTGTGGCTAACAGCCTTACGTCCCGCAGTGCAATGCCATTTTTCTCTTGACGGATTCTTTGGCTCTCGACAATGTCGATATAGAGCGATCGGATAGACGCCGGCCTCATAACGCGAGGGACGAAGGTTTGATTCCTGCCAGGGAAGCGTTTTTTTTTATTTCTCATAGAGTTAAATAAATGTTTTTTCCTCCTACTCACCCACGACCATTCATTGTCATCCTTAGAGAAGGTTACTTTTCTGCAGGCCTATTGGCGTACACATGAATCAGTGAGGCCACTAACGTTTCGTTTTGTAACGAGACTGAATCATCGCGACCCTAACCATGGGTGCTTTCAACTGCGCATGTGCAGGGACCTTCGCTTCCGTAGAACTTGCGTTGGCGTGATGGGACGGCGGACCCCTATTGTGCGCGTGCGTAGCAAATTTCTCCCGCTCGCTGCGATTGGACTGTCTGCTGTCACAGTTGACAGTTGTCCCCACAAAGGCTGAGCGGCTATTATTCAGTGGATCGCTGAATGTCGCATCGTCGAACATTATACGCGGGAGACCCAGCCTTCCGGTTATAACAAGGAAGAGGGGTGTTTTCTGCCCAGCGGCATCCGATTAATTCCCATGACATTCGAGAGAGATCCAGGCCGCCGAAAACACCGTCACGGCGCTAAATATTTACAATCAAACTGTTCGGAGTTGCCATTCTGCGCACTGCTTGATGCTGAATTTCGATTAGTTGAATTTCGATGGGGTGGGGAGGAAGGGACTGCACCAGGCGATCATCTGGCTGCCTGACTGTGAGAAAAAACATCTGCGTCCTTGCACGCGGGCTTCTAAATGGTTTTAACCGTACGCTGCAGAAACGTGTCCACCATACGGCTCTCAAACTGGAGGTTTTTCCTGCACTAAAAAACTGGGGACGTCAGGGAACTCACAAGCTATCACCCCATATCGGTACTTACCGTACGAACACGGTCTTTGAGACACTTAGCATATCACGAGATTATTTAGACCAGAGTTGTACCATAATGAATAAGCAGCATGGCTCAAAAGCTAATAGATGGGTGTCAATTTCCGTATTAATAATACTCCAAACTATACGCGCCTTCTTGTACAATGGTGACGAAGTTCTTGAGATTTTTTAGAGCTTGCAAATTCTGTGGAACCTCGTGTATTATTGCAAGAATCGCGAAACTACTGGTTCAGCAATTCGGCTTCGAAATATTCTCGAGCTATCTTGCAGAAACCAGTATGCTTGTCCGACCTCCTCTCTGTCGTTTCGCTCGACCTTTATGATGGGAATATTGCAAGGGTGTCCGTGCCGTCACTTTTTTTTTCACATGACTGATTTCCCTAGCATTTTGACATGCTTTGAAGCGGCGTGTTACGCTGACTATAATGCCATCAATTTTAGTAGGAAAAAATTGCTTAGGCTAAAAGGGACCCGGCAACACCTCTTTTAACTTCTTTCTACATCATAACTGCATTTAGAACGTACTCAGGAAAGACATCCATTACTTAAAACAAGGGGTCACAAAGTACCTCAGCCAAAAATTACTGCTCTGCCCATCAGGTAACTTAAAAACACGCTCAAAAAACCTCTCTTTCCCGGTCCTGGTATTGTTCAAGCGCTCAAATTACGTCATTACAGCGATGCAAGAGCTATTGTCCGGCTCACTTTCCGTTGCAGCAATAACTGCGGTCGATAGCCACTTTAGAAAAAAAAGCTAGAAAATCAAAGCAGAAATGGAAGGCGGGTCTGCTGCGGTGAGCAAATCATGCAGTGTCGCTTCGTGCTGGCGATAATTATAGCTCTCAAAACGCTTCCTCCCCCCAAAGAAAAGAGTGAAAGCGCTTATTGGAAGCTTTTCGAAGTCCCTTAGTGGCCCAAAACTGAATTAATACGACTTTCACAATGGCTCTCATGTAATTGCCTAACAATAAAGGGCGTCAAAAAGAAGATGTAGTGTAAAATATTCTAAACACAGGTCTTCTTTCCTTTAATAAAAAAACCTTCTCTATATCTCTCTCTCTCTCGCACCGTCATTCACCATCGTAACGGCTAGTTACTACCCCCGATATTCTGACGCTCTCGTAATGTGGCAATGGTATCCTGTTCCTTATCGTAATATAAAAGTAACCTTCTACTTTATAAGTTTCCTCCTTATTTAGTGCTTAACCGAACTAATGTATGTCTTTTTGTATGCTTGGTTTCTGCCGATATGGCTTCGCGATAAACGAAAGAGGCGATTTGGGCAAAGGGTAGTTCTGTATAAATAAAAGGTAAAATTGGTTGTTGACGTGTTCTCCTTTGAGATTCTCTTGTTATTGTGTTGCTTTTTTTTTTTGCAAAAAGAAACGCAACATGCAGAGTCCAACTTATTTGATGGTATGCTCACTGTTTTTTTATGTACAGGCTGTAAACCAATATAATTGTGCGGTTACCTACTATTTCTTTATACTAGTTCTTTTTAAGCATTTGTGTTGATTTGCGCTTGCAGGTGTTTATGACAAAAGCTGGTGTAAATACCTATTGTCAATTGTATTTTGTTTATTTTTTGTTATTTTTGTTATCTTTGTTTAAATCTAAAAAAGAAACTCTTTGGATCGGCTGTAAGTTGTTGCTGGGTAATCTGTTGGATATGTTCTTTTGATCCCTGCAATTGTTGTAGTTTCATTGTAAAAAAGTGCGTAAGTAGCTTTCCGTATGACTGTAATGGTATTGTACAGGTACTTCTGTATTTTTGCTATTTTTGATGCAGCACTCGCTTTGTGTATTGTCATGTTTTGTTTCTGCTGTGCCGCAGTCTTGAAATGGTCTGCTGGGCCCAGTCAAGCAGTTTGTTTTCAGCTTTTAGCCCTGGCGACCATCCAGACAATCTTTTCAGGAAAATAAAAAACGAATTGAATTAATGCACATTTCGCGTCCACAAGAAACTTCTGGTTGCCCCGAACAAAACAAGAACATTTTGCGAAGTGAAAGCAGTTGAATTCTCCTCATGGAGTTCTCGAAACACGTACAGTACACCCCTTAACGAAACCAAATATTTTCCTTGTTTAAAAAGGCTGGACGAGATCGCATAACGGAATAAAAATAAAAACATATGCATTGAAAATATTATTGTTTTTGTCTCTTCTAGGGTCTGCTTGCCTCCCATCAACTTTATTTCTGATATTTATGATATGTTAAATTTATATTATTTATATTATTTATACTATATTACGACATAAGACACTAAAAACGACTGAACCACATGTTAGTGTTGTCTACTTAAGGGGCCATTAAGACCGAATGCAAGTTTGGTTCATTCAAAAGATTGCCTCGCTAGAATCATGCTGACAGCACTTTGAACGTAAACTTCGCTCAAATAAGCCGTATAATTAGAAAAAAAAGGGAATGGCAATGTGGCCAAATATCATGCTTTTCCCGCAACAGAACCTATGATGTCATACCAGCCATCTGTGCGATTGGCGGAGGCCGGAAAAAGCAAACGCAAATTAGGCATAGCTTATAAGCTTGCCGAACGATCTATTTGCGCTTGAATTTAGGGCACATTCTTTTTAAAGCAGTAAGAATGGTTGCACAAACAGTGGAAGTTACGAAGGAACACGTAAACATAGAAGTACCGACGCGTAATGCTGTTGGTACTGCACGGACTATGCTTCGTTAAGTGCACAGCGCTGCGGGGCTTTGGTGTTGTCTCAGACGACACTGGCCGATTGACGCAAGCGACGACATCTTACGTGACCATATTGGTCGAGCGAGCCCTATGTTTCACGAAACGACTATTTTCTCCGTGTACAAAAACAAGCCAGGTTTAAATGCAGTCACAAACAAACCAAAGGCAGAAAACCGCGTGCCGCGGTGTGGTGGCGGCATCTACGTTGGCTAACGGTAAGCAGTATCCGCTTCACACCAAGTTTAGCTGAAAGACCTGTTCTAATGATGTCATTGCAAACGTCGTTCAAACACACGTTTGGCGCGAGAATAAAAATGTTAGCTTAAATTGATGAATTTCCCAGTGAATAAAGCATAGTTTGCTTCAGGACAAGTGCTGGGGGCACTATAGAACACGAAATCTTTCGAATAAAACAAACTTGTGTTTTGTCTTTACGGCCCCTGTATGTAATGGTATTACCTGAATTAGTGTTTATATTTCTCTGGTTCCTTCCGTGACTACGCGTTTAGTTTTTGGACTGCTGCTAAATGTTTGGCGCTTAAGGTTTCCGCCTATAAACCTCATTTGGAACACTGCGTAACTCCTATTACAAGCTTCATAAAATATGAAACTTTGCAATAGGGTTTACAGTACTGTGGGAAAGCAGTGATAGAGAAACTAGTGAATTTCCCGACCCAACAACAGCGAAAACAAACAAATATTCCACTTCAAATCATCCTTACCACTTCATAAAACACTGCGCAATATCATTTCTATTCAGTTCTTGTCCACAAGAATGTCTACTGTTTTTTCTCTCGACGCCACTCGGTGCAACGCCTCCTCAGTTAGAAAGCGTACTGGCGCTGTTACAATTTGCTGTTTACATTCTAATCGCTGACCGGCCATCTCATGATTTAAATGGTAAAATTTTTAGAGGTATCCGAGTAAAAACGGCGTATTCGGGCAATCTCCTCAATTGACGTTCAACCGACGCCCAAGCGTCATTCTCTGTACGCAGTGTTGGACCAATATTGAGTCCGCGGGACCAGAGAGGACCTTTCTCTCGAGTGCGCCCATTGAGCGCGAGAATCTCCAACTATAAGTGGATTTCGAGCGCGTTTTCAATTTTACCCAGGCGCGAACGTACACGCAGGGAAGCTATACGGGGCGCCGACAGCAACGGAGTGATGCTCGAATCGATGTGTTCTGTCGACTCATGTTCTGCGGGATCAAAAGGCGAGATTAGGTTTCTTTTTTGTCGTTTATTTTTCACTCGCCTGCTTTGGCGAAAGTGTTCCACAAAGGAGATTAAGAGCAGCAGCATGGGGCCTAAAGCCAAGCCTTGAAAAGAGCCCTATATTGGAAGTTACTTTAGACGAGATGCCCCGCCAATGAAACTCACCCGGCCTGAGTGGAGAACATGCGGTTTAATATGTTTCTGCGCGCTGACAGTTACCCCTGCTTTTACTTTCCGATTTCTCCTTAATCTCAATGCATGCATTTTTTGTTCTCGCTCGGTTTTGCCTGCGTGTAAATTTCTCTCGCGCCACCATTTTGTCTTCTCCTGCAAGTTCCAAAGGTATTCGGCATTGAGCTCCTATATATTGGACTCAAACTGAGTGAAATTTTCACAGTTCTTCTCCATAAAATGAATGCGCGGATGTGTCGCGACCGCGTGAAAGCCTATTTATGACGCCTCACTTTCCAATAAGCTCATGCATTGCAAATGCCATTTTGTTTAGCCTTGTGCATTAATAACATCTTATAGAGGAGGGCTGCATAGCTTTGTGAAACTTATTACCGTGCGCCCCTGTGCCCATCGTGCATGGTGCTGTTTAGTTCCAATTTACCCTGCGCGCAAACTGCCTACGTACGCGCGTGGTGTTTTCGTACGTCAAATAAGTTCGCTGTAGGCACTGACTAGTTTATTCATGTCATGTTAGCTGCTTTGTGTATTCTCTCAATCACAGTTGGGGTTAACGCGAGAGAGATGGCGTTCGTTCTGACCTGGGCAGCCGCGGAGCTTGTTCACACGCAGAGCAGCGGATCTGAAGCTAAGTCAGCACTATGCAATGCGCATCGCTTCGCTAAAGCACTTGAACGTCACCGGCTTGGCATCGGGCGCCTCATTTGCAGAGCAATAATGAGCCACCCCAGCGCGTCACCTCTTTAGTATGGCGATGTTTTTATATTTTCAGGAAACCCTGGCAGTGGCAGCAGTGAGCCATCGTGCGTGTGGCCGGGACGGCGCACTTACGCCACCTTGATTGTCGGGGGTCAGGGGAGGTACCTCGATGCACGGAAATGGTTGGATGCCTTAGACATGGCCAGATATTGTGCCTTGACCTTGATTCTTGATTCATATTAGCGCGGGTCGGCTAGAACAGCTGTCGAGTTCCAATAAATAAATTCCAATCGAGTTTTACTCACCGAAGCCACCATGAGGCACGCCGTATATATTGGCGGGCTACGGATTACTTATATGAGTGGTATACCCGCTTTATGTAGTAAAGGCGAAAGTAGAGCTAAGACAGTGTGCCTTCTTTAGAACTACAGCTAGTTAGTGATGATTGATTGATTAATTGTAAGGTTTAACGCGCCGGCGCAATGCAGGTGATGGTGCGCGCCGTGGTGGGGGGCTCAGGATTAATTTTGACCACCTGGGGATCTTTAACGTGCGCCAAAATCTTCTATACACGGACATTTCTGGTCTTCGCCTCCATCATAAAAGCGGCCGCCGCGGTAGTTTGTGAATCGAATGTGCAGCTGGAGGGTAGTGCATGGTGAAATGAATTGAACATTTACGGCGCTGAAATGTTGGATAGTTCAGTTTTACGCCTGCTCCCGCTTGATGCATGCGGCTGCTGTACCTTGACGTTGCCTGTGAGGAGGAAGAGGAATGCCGTTTATGATGAGGAGAAGTCAGCCTGGCAGCGAGCTTGGCTTGCTACCCCACATGAATATGAGAGGTGAAAAAGTGAAAGGAAGCGATGACACAAAAACTCATACAGGCACTACAAACACAAATAAGCACACACGAACTGACCGACGCAGGTTCTCGCACACAGCACACGCACAGTGATATAGTTAAGGCAAACAGTCACAGGATTTTGTTCAGGCCGGAGTCACGGAGAAATGACACCAAGGCCCATGTACTCCGTGTTGCCGCGGCAGTTGAGTGCCATGGGCCAATGGCGTCGCAAAGTTTCAGTGGTGCATCAGTACGCAGTCCCAAGGTCGTCTTCAAGGTTAGCCGCGGGGTGTCGTAACGGGGACACACACACAGTACATGTTCTATGTCCTCACGAACACTGCATACGTGACAGTGAGGGGGGGCAACTCGGCGCATCTTGTACAGGTAGTGGCCGGTAGAAGCGACGTTGAGGCTGATGCGGTGAACAACGCTTCGTCGCGCTTTCCCAGGCCACACGGCATTCGGAAGTTGCGGGCGGGATCAATTCTGTACAACGGCTGATAATTGTTTGATCCATTCGTCCATATTGAGAATTGTAGCTGCCGCGCCACGGAGTAAAGTCGCGGCGTCACGTCGAGAGAAAGGAATCGGGATGATGACCTGAGATTGGGTGTGGGCCGCGCAAGCTGTTTCGTCGGCCACCACATTCCCAGTCATCCGCAATGTCCAGGTAGCCACTGTAACACTACCTCTTGAAGCGAGCTGACAGCCTGTGTATGCGGGGTGTGTATTTCGTGGGCCAGTTGTTCGCGCGGAAATGCTGCCAGTTGTTGAAGCGCCGCCCGTGAACCTGTGAAAATCACCCACACAGAAGGTTCTCGCAAATAATGT
Source organism: Haemaphysalis longicornis (assembly GCF_048455015.1). Lineage (NCBI taxonomy): Eukaryota > Metazoa > Arthropoda > Arachnida > Ixodida > Ixodidae > Haemaphysalis > Haemaphysalis longicornis. Next base: position 17,350,752 of record NW_027526460.1, on the reverse strand, counting down.
ACTGCAAAGCGGAGCGCAAGGCAGCAAGTTCTGAGGTTGTCGATGTTGTTTTGTGGCTTAACCTGGCCGCAATTGTACTCCGCGTCGATGGAACCCAGATCCCAGTCGCAGATGAAGTGGCCGTTACCGATGCATCGGTGTAGATATGCTTGTGGTTACGGTAGCACGTCCACATGTGCTCTAGAGTGAAGTACTTTAGAGCTGGAATTGGCAACCTTCACGTATTGCTGACGCCCGGTACTGTGGTGACAATTCGCCAGGGGGAGTACATCCAGGGCAGGAGATGAAGTGGTGCAGGGTACTTCTGACACAAGGGTGGTAGAGTGTCTTGCACCTCTAAGCCGGAGCTAGAGCTCAGCGGATGTCCATGGGCCCTAGTCGCCAGCCGCAAATGTAGGCGAAGTTGCTCCTCTTTGATGAGTACACTGGGTAAGAAGTGCCATGGCTCTCGTATGGTCCACGGCGTAGAAGTTGTCTTCGGAAGGCCAAGACAAAACCGCAGAGCTCGGGCATGCATACTTTCTAACAACCTTGTGTTGGCCTTGGAAAGAGGGCCGAGTGCTGGGAGGCTGTATTGGAGCAGTCCTTCGCAGAGTGCTGTGTAGAGACGTAGGAGGGGCCCAATAGAACATCCTCCTGAGCGGCTTGTCAGCATGCGTAATACCTGAGCAAAGGAGCCCAGCTTCTCCTTCAGGAAACGAACGTGAGGGGACCACGTCAGCGACCTCTCAAGTGTTACGCCCAGGAATCGGCGAGAGTCCACGAAGGGTATACCCACCCCTGCCGTTGAAAGGTAATAGCGGGAGACATCACGCCTGGTGAAGGATATTGCCGCACATTTCCTAGTCGAGATTTCAAGGCCGCGTCTGGTCAAAAACACCGCTATTGAATTGATGGCTTTTTGAAGGCGAGCTCGTAAAACTCGCCTGTTCCGGCCAGAGCTCCAGATACAGATATCATCGGCATAGAGCGATATTTCAACATTGTGAGGCACGCACTTCTCAATTCCAATGAGGCTGATATTAAATAGGGTTGGGCTTAAAATGCCGCCCTGTGGCACACCTCGCGTGACATTGTGAGAGGCTGTTTCACCGTCCTTCGTGGACATAAAGACGGATCTGTCAGACAGATAATCAGATATCCACGAATACATGCGACCTCCGATGCCTACCGACTCTAAGGCAGATCTTATTGCCTCATATGCCACGCAGTCAAACGCTGCTTTAATGTCGATGAACACTGCTAGGGTGATGCGACGCGGGGCTTTTGCACCCTTTATGTCATTGACAAGGGTAAGCACGTTGTCGATGTTGCTGCGAGACTGTCTGAAACCAGTCATCTGCGGGGCATACACGTTCCGCTTTGTCAAGTCCCAGTCTAGGCGACAAAGGACCATTTTTTTCCATCAGCTTCCCCACGCAGCTCAGGAGTGCAATGGGCCGGTAAGATTCAATTTCCGTAGGTATTTTGCCGGGTTTGAGTACAGGAACAAGGCGACCACGTTTCCAGCCGGGTTCGAGGCGGCCCATTTCCCAGCTGTGGTTGTATGTGCCGAGATGGAAGCTCTTAGCTTTGTCTCCAAGGTGCGACAAAGCTGTATAGCTGATGCCATCTGTACCCGGAGCGGAAGCCTTGTTTACGGAAGACAAGGCAGCAAGTAGTTCTGCCATTGTGAATGGCTTGTCCATAACGGTCATATTTGTATAGGGCAGAGAGACAGCTTTCAGGCTGGTAGCCTGTCTTGTAAATTTGAAGCCGCGGGGCTAACTGCGCAGCATAGCAATGGGCCAACAAGTCTCCGTAACATTGCCGCTTGCCGCAGAATTAGCATTTCCCGCCTCTTTCAACGCGAGTCGAAGATGCTGACGCGCTGATTGGCAGAGTATGCAGTGTCTTTGATTTGACGAGCATTGAACCGTGCGCGGAATGTGCTCAATTAATTTGCGCTCGCTATCGGATACATCACCTGGGATTAGGCACAGGCACTTTAACTGTCGGCTTACATCCCTCAACAAACCCCAGGCTTTGCGGCTGCCAAAGCTGCGGGGTAGCAGACGAAGTTAAAAAGTTGGTAAGCTGGCGTCGTCGTTTTACGAACTATTACACTAACGCAAAAAAGTTCGCTATTATTGTTGTAGTGCTGGTAACATTTATGGCTGTTTAAATAATTTTATTTTGTCACGTTACCACAAAATGCGCGGGAACACTACCCTGGACGAATTAGTTATTTCTAAACGCATTCTTGATGGCTCGCTGAATTTGGGGGCGCATGTGAAACCTCTGCAGTACGCCGCGTCATTTATTCAGAACCATAAGCCGCTTAGAGAAGCGCTTCTCTGCGGAGAGTATGATTTATTTGTGACGCGACGCTTCGTCGCAGTTATGTATAGAAACTTTTAGCCGCTCTCAGGTCGAGATTTTCGGTTTCCGTCTATCAGGAAAATGTGCATGCATTTCGAGAATTGTCTACTAATGCGTGAGCACTGGTTATCTCCTTCCTTTTTTTACCAACCTTACGTTTTTGTGCGTTTGTGTGGTATTTAGAGAACGCGTCCAATCGAGCGCCTTTTTTCTTTTAGTTCACCGCGTGAGGGCACTGAATTCTACAGATAACGCCAAGGCACGGAGCAAGATTCATTGAGGAGGCGCAACAAAGCTTGCTCCGGCGGCGCGATAAAGTCACAGCGCCGGGCAGGGCACCTACGCGCCCTCTGTCGCAAGGCGCCAAAGGAAAAACACGCGCGGCGCGCTTTACGAAAAGGCTGACCGGTTCAAGGTCAGTCAGTGCGTAGCCGGCTGCCGCCATGGGCAGACGAAGCCGCCGAATCCCCCACGCGACGGGACTGTCATTGGAGACGGTTTGCGGCGGAAGAAATCTTCGCGTTTCAAACATCTTTGTCGTTACGCGAAGGGGCTTTGATTTCTTTAGAACGCGAAACCTACAATAAAAAAAAACATGTTGAGAATCTAGGTATGATTAGTATCAGTAAATGATGATTCTTGTCCTCTATGCCATTAGTGCATATTGAGACTGTCCTTCCCCGTCCTGGCTGTTCAACATAAAAAGCGCGCGCAAATCTGGGAAGCCCTCGAGAGGCGAAAGCGGCGAGAGTGATCTACTCGTGGCGAGAAGGCGGCGCCGGCAGACGTCGTCTGCTCCGGGATTCTTTCTAGTGCTTCGTTTCAAGAACGGTACGGCTTGTAACTATGACAGTAAGTGCTGATAAAATGTCCAGCAGTTCTATTGATTTATTTTACAGAAAGAACTATTGCAATTTTCACAATATATTCGATGATATTATGATTTTTGTGCGTCGCGTCCGTAGAAGAACATGCAAACTATGGCAACGCGCTTGACGCGTCATCTGTTGTGCTGCTCCGCACGCTGCATTTCCTCCTCGCCAGAACGTGACATTAATGCACCGCACGCCCGCCCTGTCCCAGCTCAGCGGATTCTCCTCCTCAAATACTTCTTTCGCCGTGTGCCAAGGTATGGCGCGCGTCGTCGCGCGTGCGCTGATGACGCAATCACCTTCCTGACACGCAGCAGCTACGCGTCGTAACCGAGCTGGCTGTAGTCATCGCCTCCTGTAGTTCGCGCTGCGCTCAAATTTCGCATTAGGGAGGATCGTAATTGTCAGCCAATCTTATTATAGTTCTTGGGTTAATTGCGCGAAGGCAAAGTATTAGTTTCATCTTGAAGATTTCATTTGCATATTTTATATACTTCTTTTATTTTCATACTCCTTGTCTAGGCAATTATGTGATACCACGTTTAAGTTAGCGACGCATATGCGATTTCGTTGGTTCACTTGCAGATTTTTTTTGTATCCTGCGACAATGATGGTTGCCAGACCTGGCAACCATCAAATTGAGAAAGTGATCATTCCTTTTGGTTGTAGTTTCCCTTTTAATGGGAATGCTGCGTAGGGGCCGGTACCACCGGCGTCGTAGCTTAAGTCGCGGGCCAGGAAAGAGGACTATGTAGGTCGCGAAGCTCACGCATAATTTTGCCTACCCGAAAGGTCATTGCGGGTCACCCTGATGCATGACTACACTGTAACTATGGTTCCCACGATGCCACAGGAATCTTACTCCGATGGCCTTGAGCAATAGCGAGGGATTTCCCTCTTGGTAAGTTTGAAACACTAAATAAACTTATAGTACCTTTGGATCTTTGACGGGGGCAGAAATTTTGACGCCCAGGCGTTTTAGTCCTACCAACCTGGGTTTCACCACTGTCCACGAAGCCTCTTCTGAGCTAGTGAAAAGAAAAACGCTGCCAAAGCCGGGGTCTGGTGTCTAACCTGCGTCCTGTCTGACTAAACTGGTACCCCACCGACGCTACCCTACGGAAGCTGGTGCCACGACGCAAGGATATCCTTTTTAAGCAAAGTGGTGCACCTCGTACTCTACGCAGCGTACGTTGCAACAGCCACCGCCACCCGCCGTGAGAGATGGTCAATGAGCGGGAAATTTGGAATCCGTAGAAGTAAATACTTTGGCCGCACAGAAAACTGAACCAGCAGCCAGCTCCGGTGAATCTCCTAGGTTAAAATATCCCTCGGGTGTCTAATAAGAATGCTTAGACCCGTATTTATCGTTATCGTCTTGTTTTTTGTGAATGTGAACACCCGTACACCGCTGCTCCGAGTGCGTGCATTGAAACTCTCCAAGCAACTGGCTGGGCGTGACACGCAGCAGACGATTTTTCATCGCCTCAGCGGGCACGATTCATTGAATGGCTGTGCTTCCGTCGGCACGGCGCCTAACTCCCGCGCCGCAAACACCCACGGGCCATTACTGGAAACGCGTAGGGTAATGCATGAATAAATTTGTTCCGTCAGAAAACATTTCCGCGCATCCTTTCTTCTCGGCACTACTCTCAACTATAGGTTATTGTTCTTTTCTTTCCCTTTTTTTAAAACCAGCCGCAGCTCCAGCAGTCAGGGGCTCTCTCCCCGTGAGGGGGCGCAAAACAATAGCGGTGCATTTCCGGCCTTTGTTTACGAATCAAATTCTCGGTTACCAGATTTAATGTGTCTGCGATTTATAGCACATCCCCCCCCCCCCCCCCGCCGGTCGCTTCATTATGTTTTTTCGGTTAACGTCGGCTGTGTTGACAGAACGAAAGATGAATATCCGACAGTTTAATGTGGAAACGAACTGATGAGTTTAGTCCTTGTAAACGACATATGCCACTTATTCTTCTGACCAGAAATAGTGAGCACACTCACTCACTCACTCCCTCGCCTATCAAAAGCAACTGAAATTACTTCAGGTGCTAACATCACAGCAGCAGTTTGTATTTGCACGGGCTTTCCGAGGAGGAATACATGTTTACTTTATAAATTTAGAGCATATGGGTAGCCGTCTCAGAATGATTGATTGATTGATTGATTGATTGATTGATTGATTGATTGATTGATTGATTGATTGATTGATTGATTGATTGGGGTTTAACGCGCCGACGCAACGCAAGTGATGAGGCGCGCCGTGGTCGAGGGCTCCGGATTTTGACCACCTGGGGATCTTCAACGTGCGCCGAAATCTCGTACACACGGGCGTTTTTGCTCTTCGTCTCCATCAGACAAGCGGCCGCCACGGCCGGGAATCGAGCCCGCGACCTCGTGCTCAGCAGCGCAAAGCCTTAGCCACTGAGCCATCGCGGCGGGTAGCCGTCTGAGACCAGGCAGCCGCGTGCTTTCGCTCCTCGAGTGGCCTGCTGGATCAGGAATTGGTGGTTCTGCAGGTCCGAGCTGGTCAGCGCGCATTCCCATTGCTCGGTAGAGGTGAGGGGGGTGAGGAGGAGTGATGTGCGCAGAAGACTACGCTGTGGGAGTTGTGGCGATGGGGTTGTAAGAGAAACGGCTGGGGGAGATGTGAGACTGGATGGTGCCGTTGTGGAATCTATTTTTATGGAGACGTCGCCAGATTTGGAATTCTGCCTTGAAATGTGTGGGATGCGGAGGAGGGTCTTCTCGGTGGGTGTGGCGGTAGTGCGATAAGATATCGGAGTAGGTGGCTGGTAATGAGTGTAGCGTGTTCGTCAGGGCGTCCAAGTTGTCCGGCCTCGTCGGGAATGCTCGATTTGGGAGTTTGGCGGGGCGCAGCGTGGGCTGCTGTTGCCTGGGAGGGTGGCGTCATGAACTGGGGTCCAGACGATGGCGATATTAGGAGTGGATGCCAGGGCTTGTAGAAGCTTGAGAGTAGGTAGGGGAATTCTTCTGAGGAGGTATCTTGGACAGGCTTGCTGCGAGTCCGTAATAATCGTGAGGTAGTCGGACGTTGCTGTATACGCTATTGCCGTAGCTTCCGCTGCAGCTAGAAATAGATGGCGGTATGTGGCCACAGTGTAGATGGTGCCATTGGTTCCAGTGACCGCTGGGGTTGTATAGAAAGATAAGTGATGTCGGTGTAGGTAACAATTATTAAAAGTCCTTCCGAGGGTTGGTCAGGGGGAAGCGACTTATATGAATAAATGGATTTTCTAAACTTTTGCGCTTCTATTGGCTGACTTTCGCCGCCGTTGGTGACGTGCACCGAAATGCCTTGCGGCAAAGATAACTTTATCCATGTGCTCTAATGGCCATGATGATGATGACAACGAAGATGGCGGGGGTGCTTTCCTTGAACTGTTTCGAACGCAACCACTCGGGGTAATTGACCAGGGATGAAGTGTTGACTGTGCCAGTTTTTCCACGTTTTCAAATAGCTACAGCGCGAACAGAAACAAGCACACAGAAAAACGACGGGACGAGCGCTGACTTCCAACTAAATTTTTATGAGGAAACTTGCACCTTGTATACGCTCCCATCATGTTAACAATAGTAAAAAATAAAAGATAAACAATCACGCAAAAAAAGAGACCTAAAACCCCTGATAGCACACCACCATATCAACACGCCGCGATCAGGCACTTGGCACAATCTACGCAGATACCTAGGGATGTCATACCCGACGAACAGCACGTGTTAGAAAGAAAATTTATCTCTTTTAGGGCAATGTGATTGACAGCTTGCTTAACCCTTCAATTCCGTGTGCTTGAATTATTTCCCGCGTTGTTTGGCTTCCGCTCCTGCCTATCACCTCACACATGTCAAACTGAGGTGTGCACCCGCAAATTTGCAATGCAAGTCTAGCAAGCCACCATTCCATTTTCGAGCGTTGTTATCGGGCTCTATCAATCGGTCATTAAAGGGCAACTGCACTCTAATTTCCCCTTGGACAAATTTAGTTTGAAGCTACAGTACGTACCACCGAACCAACTGGGACATGGCTGGGAGCCCCGTGAAATGCGTTGTTAATTAGTCAGAAATTCTTAAAATAGGAAAACGGTGTTAATGCGGACTTGTTGGTATGTACATACTTGAAGTTCGATAACAGCGCTTGGCTGTTAGTCAGCGCCAGTCTCGTCTCGCCTTCTTTTTTCCTGTCTTATTGCTGCTATCAAACTTGAAGTTTAAAATAGCTCCGTCGCAGGTGACGCGGAACCTTCCGGCGGATTGTGCAAAAAGCCAAGAAGCGGAAGTGACATTGTGGCCGGCCAACTGCTTTTTCCTCCTCCCGGCAAGGAGAACCAGTCGAGCTCCGCTGGACGCGCTTCTCCAAAGGCTGCTGCGAGGGCGAAGCGTTGAGCGCAGGTTTGCTACGTCCTGCAGGCCGCGTGTGGCCGCCCGCTCGCCGTCTGGAACATTACTTAAGCCTCACAGAGTTTCTTACTGTATGCACTAGAGAGAATATGGCGCTAGCGTCTATGCGGGTTATATCAAGAGAGAGAGAGAGAGAGAGAGAGAGAGAGAGAGAGAGAGAGAGAGAGAGAGAGCGATCACGTTCTATGTGAGATAAGGTTATATTGCCGCGAACCATACATTGGGTTTGTTTATTTGTGTTTTGCTTTTACCGCCCGGCTGCGCCGGTCTGCGTTATCTCTGCGCCAAGGGAAGCGCGTGTTCCATTCTTTCTTTCTGTGCCGCATGTGTTATCTGTTGTGATAGGGAGAGCATTCCGATCTAACGTGAACAGCCCAGAATAATCTTCTTGGATCTACTATGTTCTCGATGCGAATCGACGTTTCGAGAACCACGCGCGCCGAAAGATAAAAAGCCTGCAGTGCGGACGCCGGGGCATTCGATTCGACGACACTCGCCTGTGCAAGTCACTTTGTTGACCGCTGCTTCGCCGCCTCTGTATTCTTTTGAGTTGTTAGGGGAGCACAAGTTCGCTCCAATAAACGTGTTTCTCATTCAAGACAACTGCATCGTCCTTGTCTTCGTGACATCTGGTGGAGGTGCTGGGTACGCACCCTTCATGCCCACTACAACCTCGAAAAGCCGCCAAGCCAGTCCAACAAGAGCCAGCCCCCGCCTGCAAGATTTACCGCCCGAGTTCGGTTTGATGCCAGAAGGGCCCAAGAAAAGGAACGCTGCAACCAACACCATGGTGCAAGAAACAACGTCGCCAATCGTCCTGCAGCAGCCCCGGGAACCGCCATCGTTCCGGGGAGCCCCCGCTGAAGACCCCGAAGAATGGTTGGAGAAGCTGGAGCGCGTCCGCATCTTCAACAGGTGGGACGACGAAGAAACTTTCCGGCATGTCTTCTTTTACTTAGAAGATGCTGCTCGAACTTGGTTCGAGAACCATGAGAGTTCTTTGACCGACTGGACTCACTTCAAAAGGGAGTTCCTTAAGACATTCACTACCGTTGTGAGAAAAGAGCGAGCTGCACTTATGCTTGAAACTCGGACACAACACCCCAACGAAGGGGTCGTGATCTTCGTTGAGGAGATGAAGCAACTATTTCGCCGCGCGGACCCCGAAATGACGGAAGAAAAGAAGTTACGCTTCTTGATGCGTGGTGTGAAGGAGGAGCTGTTTGCTGGACTTGTCCGCAACCCGCCCAAAACCATCGCTGAATTCGTGACCGAAGCCAGCACGATTGAGAAGGCTCTCGAAATGCGTGCTAAGCAGTATGACCGGAACTTTCTTGGCGCGGCCAGTGCGAACTACGTCGACAACATGCGGATTCCGGCTGATAGCCTACGCGAGACCATCCGCGCAGTAGTGAGAGAGGAGCTGCGGAAACTTTTCCCGACGACGCCGCAACCCCAAGTCCCTTGCCTAACTGACGTGATCCGGGAAGAAGTTCAAAACGCTTTGGGAACTTCTGTGGCATCCGAAGTACACTGCGAGCCCCAAGCTATGACGTACTCCGCGGCTGTTCACCGACCCCGCCCTGCTCCAACACGTCGTCAAGAGGCACGTCGTCAAGAGGCCCCGCCCTACCGCCGCCCACTGTCGCCCGCCCGACCCCCGGTAGCACAAACCCAGACGCCGAGGAAGACTGACGTATGGCGAACACCGGATAATCGTCCTCTGTGCTACCACTGCGGAGAGGCCGACCACACCTACCGTCGCTGCCCATACAAGAGACTCGGACTACGTGGTTTCTCCGTCGACGCACCACGCCCCCGACCCGGCCAGCACCCATCTGAGATTGAAGAATACCTGTCGAACACCAGCCATGGACCAGCCCGTTTCAACCGTTCGCCGTCGCCCTACCCGTACCAGTCGCCGGCCCGCCGTAGCAGTGCTGACTTCGCACGTGGAAGGTCTCCCAGCCCACGTGGGGGAAACTAAAGGCGGCAACTTCTGGAGGTGAAGTTGCTCTACGGCGAAAAACTGGAAACCCTCCAACGACGCAAGGACGCGCTGAAGACAGTGATTCACGACATGCCCTCATCCCGACGACCCGACCCAGCCCTGACGAGACTCCTGAACACGACGACAGCTACACGGCGCGACGCGTACCCGACCTGACCGAGACGTCCGTTGAGAAGACGACGACAACGACGATGCACAGTGCCCGACCGTCAACACGTACAAGCAGAGATACGACTCCCCGACGAACCCGGAACTCGAGGAAGACTGCATCTGACGTCAAGGTGTCCATCGACGGCTTTGACGTAGTCGCCCTCGTAGACACGGGAGCTGACTATTCGGTAATGAGCGGACCATTTGCGTCTAAACTGAAGAAAGTTATGACCAGATGGGACGGTCCGCATATACGCACAGCAGGAGGCCACCTCGTGACGCCAAGTGGAACGTGCACATCGCGCGTCACCATAGACGGCACGACGTACCCTGCAGCGTTCGTCATCTTGCCTAACTGCTCCCGCGACGTAATTCTCGGAATGGACTTTTTGACGGACAACGGCGCAATAATTGATCTGCAGACCAAGTCGATAACTTTTTCCTCCGATCACTCCGTGACGCCGGAACAGAACCCCGAACACCGTGCAGCTGTAAGGATAGCCGATGATCATGTCACCCTGCCACCCCGCGCAAGTTTGATGATCACCGTCTACTGTGAAGGTGCTGCTCCTGACGTTGACGCTATCGTGGAGAGTGACCAAAGGTTGCTTCTCGACCGCGGTGTGTCTGTCGCAAGAGGCATTGCGCGCTTCAAGGAACACCAATCCCACATTTTGGTTACTAATTTCACCGAGGAGTACCAGCATTTAAACAAGGGCGCGGCAATTGCATTCCTCGAAGAAACGCAAGAAGCAAGTGACGTGATCGCGGTCGCCGACTTTGAACGCACCCCCCTAGAAACCTTCAAGCTCCCGCAGCCCTTCGACGTGAATCCGGCGCTACCGCAAGAACAACGGAACAAATTATTGGCTTTGCTGCGTCGCTATAGCGAATGTTTTTCGTCGAGCGCAAAACTACGTCAGACCCCTCTAGCGAAGCACCGAATAATAACCGAAGATGGAGCCCGACCTACCCGACAGTCACCGTACCGCGTCTCTTCACACGAACGGGAAGCCATCCGGACTCAAGTCGACGACATGCTCAGCGACGACATTATACAGCCATCGAAAAGCCCCTGGGCTGCGCCCGTCGTACTCGTAAAGAAAAAAGACGGCACATTAAGGTTTTGTGTTGACTACCGACGACTGAACAAAATCACGAAAAAGGACGTGTACCCCCTCCCCCGAATCGACGACGCCCTCGACCACCTCTGCCACGCCAAGTACTTCTCATCGATGGACCTGAAGACCGGCTACTGGCAAATTGAAGTGGACGAGAGAGACCGAGAGAAGACTGCATTTATAACCCCAGACGGCCTATACGAGTTCAAGGTGATGCCGTTTGGGCTGTGCACAGCACCAGCGACGTTTCAAAGAGTCATGGACACTGTGCTAGCTGGCCTTAAGTGGCACACCTGCCTCGTATACCTCGACGACGTAGTGGTATTCGCTCGGACTTTCGACGAACACCTTGCAAGGTTGGAGTCTGTACTCGAGGCCATTCGTACGTCGGGGTTGACGCTGAAGCCTGAAAAGTGCCGTTTCGCATACGAGGAACTCAAGTTCTTGGGCCACGTCGTCAACGCCGCGGGAGTCCTACCTGACCCGGCAAAAACTTCAGCTATCGCGAACTTCCCTAGGCCGAAAGACAAGAAGGGCGTGCGCAGATTTCTCGGGCTGTGCGCATACTACCGGCGCTTCGTCGCAAACTTCGCACGAATTGCAGAGCCACTCACGCGCTTGACGAAAGACAGCACCCCTTTCAGCTGGGAAAACGACCAAGAAAAAGCATTCTGCGAGCTGCAAAAACGCCTGCAAAGCCCGCCCGTGCTCGCTCATTTCGACGAAAACGCCGAAACGGAAATGCACACGGACGCCAGTGATATAGGCTTGGGTGCCGTCCTTGTCCAAAAGCAAAGCGGCTGCGAAAGGGTAATCGCCTATGCCAGCCGTGGTCTGTCGAAGGAGGAGAAAAACTATTCTGCCTCTGAGAAAGAGTGCCTGGCTATTATATGGGCGATTTCAAAATTTCGCCCATACGTGTATGGAAGGCCATTCAAGGTTGTAACAGACCACCATGCGCTGTGTTGGCTCGCCAATTTGAAGGACCCCTCTGGCCGTCTTGGGCGGTGGAGCTTGCGCCTGCAGGAGTTCGACGTTACAGTCGTTTATAAATCCGGCAGGAAACACTCCGACGCCGACTGCCTGTCCCGCGCCCCGGTCGACCCACCACCACAAGACTCTGATGAAGACAGCGCGTTCTTCGGGATCGTGACGGAGAGCGACCTAGCCGCCCAGCAGCGTGCCGACCCCGACTTACGCGTCATAATCGAGTACCTCGAGGGATGCAACGTTGCCGTTCCTAGGACCTTCAAACGCAGCTTACCAGCATTCAGCCTGAGAAACTCCGTCCTTGTGAAGAAGAATTTCAGCCCCGGAACAAGAGCGAATTACCTTCTCGTCATCCCCGCGGACCTTCGTGACGAAATTTTGGAAGCGTGCCACGACGACCCGTCTTCCGGACATCTCGGCACAGCCCGCACTATTGGAAAAATCAAGGCGAGGTACTACTGGCCCGGCCTTACCTCTGACGTCACCCACTACGTCCGGAGCTGCCGTGACTGCCAGCGACGAAAAACGCCGCCGACAAGACCCGCCGGACTTCTGCAACCGATCGCCGTCCCATCGAGACCATTTCAACAGATTGGAATGGACCTTTTAGGCCCGTTCCCTACGTCACGATCACAGAACAAGTGGATTGTCGTAGCGACAGACTACATGACGCGCTACGCAGAGACCGCCGCTCTTCCGAGGGGGACTGCACAAGAAGTGGCAAAGTTTTTTATAAGCCAAGTTGTGCTGCGACATGGAGCCCCGGAAGTCCTAATCACAGACCGCGGAACGGCATTTACTGCGGAGCTGATGCAAGGAGTATTACGCTACAGCAACACGGATCACCGAAGAACGACGGCGTACCACCCCCAAACGAACGGACTAACAGAACGTCTGAACAAGACAATCGCAGATATGCTGTCAATGTACGTTGACGTTGAACATAAGACTTGGGACGAAGTGCTCCCGTATGTCACGTTTGCGTACAACACGGCTATCCAGGAGACGACGCAGCTGACGCCGTTCGAGCTTGTCTACGGTAGAAGGCCGACTACGATGCTCGACGCCATGCTTCCGCACGTAGAAGACGACGACCTCAACGCCGACGTCCACGGATATCTTCAACGTGCGGAGGAGGCCCGCCAGCTCGCTCGAGTTCGTATAACGGACCAGCAGCTGGTGGATGCGGGCCGCTACAACCTCCGACGCCGAGACGCCGAGTACCAACCAGGGGATCGTGTGTGGGTTTGGACTCCCATCCGACGACGCGGACTCAGTGAGAAGCTCCTGCGACGCTATTTCGGACCCTACCAGATTCTACGACGTGTTGGCGAACTTACCTACGAAGTGATCCCTGATGGTGACTCCGGCACATCACGACAACGCAGGCGGCCTGATGTCGTCCACGTGGTTCGCCTAAAACCTTTCTATGGACGATGACGAACTTTTATTTTCATTTGTTCGGACTGTCGCTTATGTTAGCATCGGGTCGATGCACTCTTAGAGGGGGGGTAATGCCGCGAACCATACATTGGGTTTGTTTATTTGTGTTTTGCTTTTACCGCCCGGCTGCGCCGGTCTGCGTTATCTCTGCGCCAAGGGAAGCGCGTGTTCCATTCTTTCTTTCTGTGCCGCATGTGTTATCTGTTGTGATAGGGAGAGCATTCCGATCTAACGTGAACAGCCCAGAATAATCTTCTTGGATCTACTATGTTCTCGATGCGAATCGACGTTTCGAGAACCACGCGCGCCGAAAGATAAAAAGCCTGCAGTGCGGACGCCGGGGCATTCGATTCGACGACACTCGCCTGTGCAAGTCACTTTGTTGACCGCTGCTTCGCCGCCTCTGTATTCTTTTGAGTTGTTAGGGGAGCACAAGTTCGCTCCAATAAACGTGTTTCTCATTCAAGACAACTGCATCGTCCTTGTCTTCGTGACAATATCAAGGCCGCTGTGTCGTCATGGGCTGCCAATATACCGTGCGCTCACCTTAGTTTCGCCATCGGCTTGGGCAGAAAAGTTTAAGTGGCCGTATATTTGAACAAAGTGCCAACCCCCTCTCCCCCCCCCCCCTCCGTTTAGCGTGCTTCTGTTATAAGCCCACGCTCGTGCAAGCATGCTTCCATGGACATGTTAAGCGGGTACGATAAAAAAAATTCCCCCGCATTTCCCCGAGGGGGAGAATGTGAAAGTGCGAATGCACGGTTGTCGGCCCGCTTGCGGCGCTTGCGCTCGGCCCCCGCAGCCCACCGCCTCGCCGCCTTCTCTTCCATCTCTTCCATCGGGTTTGTAGTATCACGTGTACACCACGCAGTTATCAAGCCGCTATAACGCCGCTGAGTCGCCAACGCACGCCCCTGACGACGTAGTTTGAATGCGTTAAAGATATAAGGCGCGTTACTCACACTGATACCAGCGTGGCTTCCGTGGCTTAGTCGGTAGCGCGTCGCGCTGCGGCCGCAAAGTCCTCGGATCGAAACCTGGCGCCGGATGCTGTTTCTTTTTTAAATGTAGAGGAGCACTGCGGACGCCGCCGACGCCGCCGCCGCCGCCGAAGGTGGATGGTTTGGGGTCGCTTATAAAGAGCATTCGCTCTTAAAAAACTCCCCCGCATTTCCCCGAGGGGGAGAATGTGAAAGTGCGAATGCACGGTTGTCGGCCCGCTTGCGGCGCTTGCGCTCGGCCCCCGCAGCCCACCCCCTCGCCGCCTTCTCTTCCATCTCTTCCATCGGGTTTGTAGTATCACGTGTACACCACGCAGTTATCAAGCCGCTATAACGCCGCTGAGTCGCCAACGCACGCCGCTGACGACGTAGTTTGAATGCGTTAAAGATATAAGGCGCGTCTAACACTGATATCACCGTAGCGTCTATGGCTTAGTCGGTAGCGCGTCGCGCTGCGGCCCGCAAAGTCCTCGGATCGAAACCTGGCGCCGGATGCTGTTTTTTCTTTAAAGAGCACTGCGGACGCCGCCGCCGACGCCGGCGGTGGATGGTTTGGGGTCGCTTATAAAGAGCATTCGCTCTTAAAAAGCAGACACGGAGTTATGAGGACACGCTCGTTAAAACAGTGCGGCTTCGTGTTTTCGGCTGATGAGGCAAAAATAATAAACTTTATAAGCGCTCAATTAAAGGCTACCTCCTCGGTTACTTCGCCAGGAAGTCATTTCACTTATGCACTCAAGTACTCAGCAATAAAAACACAAAACCAGAGCCCACAGTCGATTGGAGATTCCAGCTAATGCGTGAGTCGCGAATGTGATAATATTGATAACAATAAAAAAAAGAACTGAAGGACGAGATTTGTGAGGATAATGGTCGTTTAATGACTTCCTTTCTTGAAGCGTCCAAGCGAAGGAAATCTCCAGTGTACGAAGAAGACATCAAATATTCAGCAGTTATCGAAGCCACCGAGCTCCTTCGATTAGGCGTCGACCGCTTTAAGGAGCCTTTTGGGGAGCAATAAAGTCTATGTGTAGCACGCACTATACCTTGCTGCAGTTCTTTTTCCCTTATCTCTTATCCATGATATCATTTTACTCTGTGCTTGCCAACCCCTCTTTATGAGGTGTGCTTTACCAATTTTACGTTTATATGAAAGAACAGGTCGCGGATATTTTGTATTGTTATCACTCCAAAATACTTATTTTTAAATTTATTGCTTTATTCCCCAGGCCTTGCTTGTTTATTTGTAGTTTTGTAATGTTGTCAGGCGCACTATGCAAAATTATGATTTTCTTCATGACTAGCAGGCCAGGCCCTGATCGTATTGTCCGCAGGCTTTCACAACTCTTCAGGTAGACCGCGTTAGGGCGCGCTAGAACCCGCGGCAACCGGCTTCGCGGACTAGGCGTCTGTAGCGCGAACTCTGCGTCTGAAATTAGATGCGGTGCTGCTTGCGCTTATGGATATAGTAACATGATTGCACACCTTGCAACGCGGTTTGTTGCAAGGGCGGCAGCCAGTAGGCACTTTACGTTTGTTATTGGATTATGTAAGCATGTCACGTAAATGTTGTGATCTTCTGTACGTTACACGTGGTAAATGGTAAGGATAAATGGGAACTATGCTTGCGACACGAGCAGAGCAGTGTGGTTTATCCGCTTGAATGCGATATCTGTAAAATGCAGTATGTTGTCGAGACCGAAACCCACCTTAGGCAGCGGTTCAACAACCACAAGGCTCATATCTCTACACTACCTCGCCTTCCAATATCAAAGCATGCCAATGTCCCGGGCAACTCATTTGACCATATCAAAGCCACCAAACCTAAGTCTGGCTTTCGCACACATAATGACAGGGAAGTCCGCGAATCCTGACTTATATTAAAATTCGATACAATAGCACGTGGTTTAAATGAAAGCGCAGGAAAAATTACTTGCTTGCATCAGTGACCATGTTCAATTTTACTACCGATTTCTCCCTCCCCCTAATTTTTGTGCGCCTATGTGCTTGACATTGCTGATTTCCTATACTGCACGTGTGGGACTTATTATATTGTTGTATTCATCCGAACGGATTGTCGCATGGGGCCTCGGTTTATTGCATTGATTTGTTTACTTGATTGTCATCCGCTCACGTAACCTGGCAATGATCACCTTTATAAGCTGTGTGACAACAGCCGCCGCTGTTCTTCTGACAAAGGCCGGTCCCTCGGCCGAAACGTTAAAGGTTTTCGTTTTTCGAGCTGTCTTTCTTTTTTTACTCATATATATATATATATATATATATATATATATATATATATATATATATATATATATATATATATCAAGGTTGCAGTCGTCATTGCCAGTGCTATTCGGCTTTTTTCGAAATATTTAATAGGGCCGAATGACGTGTGCTTGTCACGTTTCTTTGATTCATTGATAAATAAGCGAAAATATAAGTCGAGAAAAAATCCGCCGTTTTTCCGGGAGCGGGACTCGAACCCACATCTCCGCATAACCGGTGCGGTGCGTTCGCCATTACGCTATCCCCACAGCGGCTTCTCTCTCGACTATAAAGCGGGGGTTTATATTTACAAGAGCTCTGAGGCCGGTCAACTAGCGCCGCCCCTCGACTACCGCGGGAGACGTAGAACGTCTTCTTTCCCAGCGGCCGCCACGTAGAACGTGGTCGGAGGTCGGGGTTAGCAATTGGCATATCCGAACTGCTGGAGCCAGTGCCTCGTAATGCATGTAGCAGAACAGAGAGATACGGGACGAGGGACTCGGTAAAGATACATATCAAGGTTGCAGTCGTCATTGCCAGTGCTATTCGGCTTTTTTCGAAATATTTAATAGGGCCGAATGACGTGTGCTTGTCACGTTTCTTTGATTCATTGATAAATAAGCGAAAATATAAGTCGAGAAAAAATCCGCCGTTTTTCCGGGAGCGGGACTCGAACCCACATCTCCGCATAACCGGTGCGGTGCGTTCGCCATTACGCTATCCCCACAGCGGCTTCTCTCTCGACTATAAAGCGGGGGTTTATATTTACAAGAGCTCTGAGGCCGGTCAACTAGCGCCGCCCCTCGACTACCGCGGGAGACGTAGAACGTCTTCTTTCCCAGCGGCCGCCACGTAGAACGTGGTCGGAGGTCGGGGTTAGCAATTGGCATATCCGAACTGCTGGAGCCAGTGCCTCGTAATGCATGTAGCAGAACAGAGAGATACGGGACGAGGGACTCGGTAAAGATACATATCAAGGTTGCAGTCGTCATTGCCAGTGCTATTCGGCTTTTTTCGAAATATTTAATAGGGCCGAATGACGTGTGCTTGTCACGTTTCTTTGATTCATTGATAAATAAGCGAAAATATAAGTCGAGAAAAAATCCGCCGTTTTTCCGGGAGCGGGACTCGAGCCCACATCTCCGCATAACCGGTGCGGTGCGTTCGCCATTACGCTATCCCCACAGCGGCTTCTCTCTCGACTATAAAGCGGGGGTTTATATTTACAAGAGCTCTGAGGCCCGTCACGTATAGTCGAGATAGAAGCCGCTGTGGGGATAGCGTAATGGCGAACGCACCGCACCGGTTATGCGGAGATGTGGGTTCGAGTCCCGCTCCCGGAAAAACGGCGGATTTTTTCTCGACTTATATTTTCGCTTATTTATCAATGAATCAAAGAAACGTGACAAGCACACGTCATTCGGCCCTATTAAATATTTCGAAAAAAGCCGAATAGCACTGGCAATGACGACTGCAACCTTGATATGTATCTTTACCGAGTCCCTCGTCCCGTATCTCTCTGTTCTGCTACATGCATTACGAGGCACTGGCTCCAGCAGTTCGGATATGCCAATTGCTAACCCCGACCTCCGACCACGTTCTACGTGGCGGCCGCTGGGAAAGAAGACGTTCTACGTCTCCCGCGGTAGTCGAGGGGCGGCGCTAGTTGACCGGCCTCAGAGCTCTTGTAAATATAAACCCCCGCTTTATAGTCGAGAGAGAAGCCGCTGTGGGGATAGCGTAATGGCGAACGCACCGCACCGGTTATGCGGAGATGTGGGTTCGAGTCCCGCTCCCGGAAAAACGGCGGATTTTTTCTCGACTTATATTTTCGCTTATTTATCAATGAATCAAAGAAACGTGACAAGCACACGTCATTCGGCCCTATTAAATATTTCGAAAAAAGCCGAATAGCACTGGCAATGACGACTGCAACCTTGATATGTATCTTTACCGAGTCCCTCGTCCCGTATCTCTCTGTTCTGCTACATGCATTACGAGGCACTGGCTCCAGCAGTTCGGATATGCCAATTGCTAACCCCGACCTCCGACCACGTTCTACGTGGCGGCCGCTGGGAAAGAAGACGTTCTACGTCTCCCGCGGTAGTCGAGGGGCGGCGCTAGTTGACCGGCCTCAGAGCTCTTGTAAATATAAACCCCCGCTTTATAGTCGAGAGAGAAGCCGCTGTGGGGATAGCGTAATGGCGAACGCACCGCACCGGTTATGCGGAGATGTGGGTTCGAGTCCCGCTCCCGGAAAAACGGCGGATTTTTTCTCGACTTATATTTTCGCTTATTTATCAATGAATCAAAGAAACGTGACAAGCACACGTCATTCGGCCCTATTAAATATTTCGAAAAAAGCCGAATAGCACTGGCAATGACGACTGCAACCTTGATATGTATCTTTACCGAGTCCCTCGTCCCGTATCTCTCTGTTCTGCTACATGCATTACGAGGCACTGGCTCCAGCAGTTCGGATATGCCAATTGCTAACCCCGACCTCCGACCACGTTCTACGTGGCGGCCGCTGGGAAAGAAGACGTTCTACGTCTCCCGCGGTAGTCGAGGGGCGGCGCTAGTTGACCGGCCTCAGAGCTCTTGTAAATATAAACCCCCGCTTTATAGTCGAGAGAGAAGCCGCTGTGGGGATAGCGTAATGGCGAACGCACCGCACCGGTTATGCGGAGATGTGGGTTCGAGTCCCGCTCCCGGAAAAACGGCGGATTTTTTCTCGACTTATATTTTCGCTTATTTATCAATGAATCAAAGAAACGTGACAAGCACACGTCATTCGGCCCTATTAAATATTTCGAAAAAAGCCGAATAGCACTGGCAATGACGACTGCAACCTTGATATGTATCTTTACCGAGTCCCTCGTCCCGTATCTCTCTGTTCTGCTATATATATATATATATATATATATATATATATATATATATATATATATATATATATATATATATATATATATATATACAGTCTGAAAAGATAAAAACTCACACAGAGCGCGAAAAAAATAAGGTTAGTAGAGACAGAGACAAACGAGAAAGACGTAGAAAATAGAAATAAGTTTACTGACGTTGCAGGGAGAGGACTCCCTTTCTTCAGAGTACCTATGAATAAAGAATTTGGAAAGAAAGAAAGAAAGTGGAAAAAAAAATTTTCTCCGCTTTCTTTCTTTCTTTCCAAATCTGTTTCAATGTCCTACCACAACCTCCCCTTTGCTTTCCGAGGTTTTCTTGACTGCCAACCCTTATTTCTGTGTTATTTCTACGAGCCCCTCATTTCCTATTCTGATTCGCTACATGCATAGCGAGGGCCTCTGTTCTGGCAGTCTTGGTGCCATAGGGAGCTTAAGAGGGTTCAACGCTGGTTGACCACTCTCGACATGTCGTAGACACTCGAGTCATGGCGCGGGGATTAAAAAGAAGGTCCCCTTCACCCCGAGAAGTCAGAGTGGCGCTGGCTACCACCCCCAAGCACAGGAAAAAATCCCATTGACATAAATACCCCAGAAAGTGGAGGGGAAAAATAGCCCCGCCGGGAGCGTAGTGGTTATCGCACCAGACCGGTATTCTGGAGGTCGTGGGTTCGGATCCCACCTGGAGGGCATTTTTTCTCCGCTTTCTTTCTTTCCTTCAAAATTCTTTATCTGTTTCAATGACCTACCACAACCTCCCCTTTGCTTTGCGAGGTTTTCTTGACTGCCAACCCTTACTTCTGTGTTATATATATATATATATATATATATATATATATATATATATATATATATATATATATGTAAACTTGAACAAGGTAGCGACCGCGATGGTTGCCAATGTTTCAGCGAAGAGACTTGCCTTGGTCGGTGTACTGTAATGCCGTCTCCAGGTGGTGTATATTGTTCCGCACCCACAGCCGTGGACTTCGGGGTGCCTCATCAACGCGGTATTGCTTTGGCGCATGCAAACCCAACTTGAAATCTGAACAGGAAAAGCAATGGTTGCAATAAGCATGAAATATCTTCGTAGAGGAATTCCGAAGACTGCTTTAGTATCGCAACACTTTGGAAACCTTGCGACGCGACAGCCGTAGCTGTCAAGGAACAAATATCTGGGAGTCGTTTTCTTAGTTCCTTGGGGAACTTGAAGCGAAACATTGAGCACTACTGCACTCGTTCACCTGAGTACTGGAATGTATCGCAGCCTAGAACCAACTATGGCCTGCAGTTGTTACGGTCCTGCTTGCCGCGGCTACTTAACAGTCTGGCTTCTGAAAACATTGATATAAGCCTGTGTTCCTCAACAACATTCTATGGCCACTTTTCCTTCTTGTGAAAAATAACATTGTGCAATGTTTCTGTGTTTTTTGTTGATATTATGCCTTTTAATCCACTGTATTCATACTTGTGAGACACTGCGTTTGTAAGATGTAGTTGTTTGTTCTTTGTAAATTGTAATTCTGTCTTTTTTCTCTCTCTCCACTTTCACCTTTTTTTTTTATTAGTGCTTTTGCTCTGCTCCTGTCTGTAAACTTGGATTTTAGGGCTAGTAAAGTTGCCTACCCGCAACTTTTTCCCCTAAATATCCTCCATAAATTGTACTTCTTTTATGGAAAATAAAGTCATTGCATTTCATTTCTCGTGGCGTGGAAGCGTATGGCCGGTCTGCTCTCGAATTTTTTATATCTATACTAATAAAGAGAAGCGCCCGGCTGGCTGACTGATTCACTGATTCATCAACGCCCAGCCGAAGCTGCTAAAACTAGAGACTTGAAATTTAGGGAGTACATTCGTGTCATGACTTAGGGGTTCGCTAAGGTGTATTTTCCGAAATTGTACTCCTAAGCAAGAAAAAAAAAGAAATTGTGTTTTCATAAATTCGTCATTACCTCGCTCACCCATTCACATATCCAACTTCTTTTTGCTGTTGTGGGTCGCGCTAACAAATATCCGAACCAAGACTGTTGTGCCGATTCTGCATTTCGGAACATAAGGGGTGTTCTGAAAGATACTACAATAAATATTTCACTAATTGATTTATCCAATTGGTTTCTGCTAATAAATGTGACAATAAAATACACAAAACCAATTTTAAGGATTTCGCCCTGCGCCGCCAGTAAAAGGGCGAAGAGAGTTTTTTTAAATGACACGCCCGACGAGCTCAAAGGGCTAACATGTGATATCACTGCCTTGTTAAACCGCTCGTTCAAACGGCTTCATATTTTATGAGCACATTGTCATTACAGCGTATGAGCTGAATATTGATGACATTTTTAAAATTTACATCACGGAGAGAGGGAAGAGTGCCTAAATAGTTTTTTCCTATATTCATATTTTATCGCAGTCCATTTCATATATTGAAATGGTTTTTGTTGATTTAGGTAACATACAGGTATCTAAACACTGTTTTAGAAGATTTTTCTACGACATCCATAATAGGGACAATCAATATATTGAGAAAATGATGTGTTCGAACTAATTACTCAATAACTAAACATCCCGTTGGTATATCGAATTCATTTTTGCTCGCAAATGCTGCCTAAACAGTCATCCAAAAACTAATTTCAGGATTTAGTCCTAATGCACGTTTAAAGACGCGAGCGGCATTTTTTAAACTTAAACTTTTCTGGACTTGGAATTCAGTTAAATTTTTGTACGTTCGCATAACCCTCCGCATCTGTTGGGCGTTTCTGCAACCTCCCCGTACCAGCCCGTAATTTATCACAAAACTGTGACTGAAGAGTACCCTTCATACTTACTGAGATGACACTTTCCATGGGTATATGTAGTCGTTTGAGCGCACCATCTTGGTACAATCTGTTTCGGGAGAGTTCCGATAATACACAAGTTCCAGCCTTTTCCCATTACCACACGCCTCCGGTAGCCGTCCATGTGTTTACACCAGGAGGGAGTTACTAATTTTGTAGAACTCCACCGTGAACTACCTAATGATGGCAAGAAATAACTGACCAGGTGTTATGCCCATTAGTGCCATTAGTGTAGTGGCCCACGGGGACATGGTCGGGTACTACCACTAGCAGTAATATGAAGGAGGGTGAAAGGTTTACCATCGAATAGAGTCAGTAAGGATACTGGGAAAAAATTACGTTATGCGTTGATTTGAAGTCTCTAAGCAGTTCCCTTTTTCCAGAGAGGCAATTGTGCCCTGTTCATACCAAACGAATTACATAGAGATGTTTCAAAGCCAAGATCTCCGAATTCGAAAAATATTTCGCTTCCGCCGAATCTTCCGCCAGTGGGCGTTTTTTTATATTCCGTGCTGAAACAAGAGTGGCTGCGCAAGGATCGCTTAGAATAGTCGCGACATCGCGCTGATATGGAGACAGAAAATTCCGGGATGATTTTTAATCGCAAAGGATGTGCGTTGAACTGTTGGAAGCCTGATTATGCCAGAATTGCTGGCATACCAACCGGAAACCTACATTAAACACCGAAAATTTCGATCGAGAAAAGAAAACAAGTGCTTGAACCGTAAATCTATTTCGGTGGTATTTGACCCAAATCCTTCCGCATGGGCAGACGTGTAGCTAATGCCACGCTATACACTACAACTTTATCCAAAAACGCTAAAACCCGCCCCGATATTGCTGGCGCACAATTCCTGGACTCTGCAAAAAGTGCTGCACGGACATCAAGCGTTTGCGGGGAAAAAGGACATCGGACGTGATGCAACTGAAAAAAACTTTCTGAAACGAATTAAAGACCATAGTAAAGTTCACCTTATCACTTATACGCCAAGAGAAAAAAAGATGTCTGGTTGCTTTAAATGATCATAAACCTTACAAAGTTACGCAGCGCTTGGAATAGCGGCTGGGAGGTTCTCGGGTACGGAAAAAAAATTCCACCGATGGCTCTGAAAAATGCTCCGCCTTCACCTTTGCCTTGGTAAACAAAGGCGCGAAGGTAATCAGACCTTTTTTTTTTTTTTCTTGTGCGCGGGTAGGCGAAAGCAAGGTCGCTCAGGTCTCATTTGAAATTCCTTAAGGCGGCTATCCAGATAACTCCGACGCCAAGAAACCGCTCCGAGTTCGTTCTTGCCTTTCTCTCATTCTTTGGCCAAAACTGGATTCAAGGCGGGGGAAATCGGGGGGCACGGATCCCTTTGTGATGCAGATCGCGGCTCATTACCGAGTCACCAACTTTCTTCCTCGAGTGCTTTTGATGAAAATATCGCAGGCTATGTATTCATACGCGCCGAATATATACGCTGAGCCTAATACGCTTGCCGGCCTTGTTCACGATGGCTGAGAGCTCCCCTAGGTTATTTTATGGCTTTATCAGTTGTTTTGAGGCCCGAAACCTCCCCGAACTGTAAAATGTATAATGCTTAACTTCGTTTTGAGTGCCTACTTTGCAACATGCCCTTTTATTTGCCCTATCTTGCTTTACACTGTGAGTGCTGCTTTCTTGATGCATAGCATTTAAATTCTATTTATGATGTGTGGATCTTTTCAAACTCACCTCTTCTTGCATTAATCTTGCGCACGTTGATATTTTGAAGTTAAGTATCGGTTAAGTTCAGGGAATAATTACGCTCGAAAGGTTCGTCAAATTAATTTTTCTCGGACACAATTTTTCTTGGAAAACGGGCACTCAATCATTTATAATAAACTTTAAATTTCCACTGATCTACTGAGCTTAGTTCTGCGTTATTATATCAAAAAAAGATAATACTAGTGCTGGGAAAATTGCTAAATATATGACGGCAGTACCACCCGGGTTCCTCACACAAAGATATATATTTCTCCAATCCTTTGGCTGCATGATGCCTGAAGGTGCATCACTTCTTCATCACCAATCTCTGCAACGATTCTTGAAGTAAGAAAAACCTAAATCGGGTATAAAGAGAGATAACCAATGTATTAGCAGAATGAGCATCACGAAAGGATACATCTTCCGCTTTCACTTAGCGAAAGAAAAACTGCCGGGCGTCCTCAGGGATCGGACGTGGAGCTGCGATCTTGAAAGCCCTTGTATAGACGCCATTTCCTAATCATGAGGAAGTGCTGGAGAGAAACAGAAGAGAAGTACCTACGTAAACGGACGCGCTAAGAAACGAGAGGAAAAGGCCAGCGTTCGCGCGCGTGCGGGACAGCTACACACCACCAAAGGGGTCGCTGCTTCCCAGGCGGGACGGCTCAGGCTACGGGAACGGGAAGCAAGGAAAACCTTTCAGCCTTTCATGTAGCCTCGTCTGTGCTTCGAGGCTGCGAGGGGAATGAACGAGCGTGCTCGCAAACAAGCGCATTCGCTAAGCGCGCCGGCGCCTCCAGGACAAGACAGCGCGCGCCCGGTACAAAGCACCGAATGCGTGTAGCTGGGCAACGCTTTGTTGGGACAAATCAGCGTGCGAGCCCCGAACTCGAGCGGGCTTGTCCATTCGCGATGCTTATTACGGCAAGTTGCGTACTTCCTTAGCTGCTTGTGATTTCCGGCTGAGTGCGCGAAGGGATGTATGATAGCGGCGGATAATTTCGGTAATGGAGTTAGTGTCGTTAACATGCAACCGAGGTGGATCTGCAATTGGGTTCGATAAGACAACGGCCGATTGCGTACTGACTATAGTGACCTTTTGTTTTGTTCGAAGGTGGCTGTGGATGGCTACGTGGATTTTTTTTGCATAATAATTAATCAGCGCTAACTAAACGGAACGAGAGAATAGTACACAAGACGAGCGCTACTAACAACTGAAGTTTTATTGAAAAGAAGGAAAACACATAGAGTTGAGCCTGCGTACTAACCGCAGCCGTGACGTAGCCCAGTTTTCGACCTTGTTGCACTTTTTTGTTTCGGCCGCTGTTGCAAATGTAACCGAAATTTGCATAGCTTGCCAGTGTTTTGGGACGTCTTTCAAATATGACGATCGGTTTTTCCGCACTATTATCGCCATGTAGAGCCGCGTTAAGACGGGATGCCCCCCGAAACCTCCAATGTTGCTTTACAGAAATAACGTTGATTGATTGATTGATTGATTGATTGATTGATTGATTGATTGATTGATTGATTGATTGATTGATTGATTGATTGATTGATTGATTGATTGATTGATTGATTGATTCATTGATTCATTGATGCATTGATTCATTGATTCATTGATTCATTGATTAATTCATTCATTGATTCATTGATTGATTCATTGATTGCACGGTTTAACGCGCCGACGCAACGCAGGCGATGAGGGGCGCCGTAGTGGAGGGCTCTGGATTAATTTTGACCACCTGGGGATCTTTAACGTGCGTCGAAATCTCTTACACACGGGCGTTTTCGCTTTTCGCCTTCATCAGAAAAGCGGCCGCCGCGGCCGGGAATCGAACCCGCGTCCTCGTGCTCAGCAGCACCACTCCTTAGCCACTGAGCCACCGCGGTGGCCTACAGCAATAATGTAAGTAAATCGACGTAACACCCATATCGTGAGCTATGGACATAAAGAAACAGCGTGCCACGCAGTTCGGTTGGCTGAGACGTGAAATGACGCAGTGCTTTAAAGATATTACGAAAGTTACGACAACAGTCTCATCCCGCCTAAGTAACATAGAGAAGAGGCCCCACCCAAATATTCTTGTCGGCGAACAACACAACGGTTACCCACGCGACGAATTCGCGAAGGAGGTGGTCTTACAGATGAATTACTACGTTTTCTTTCTCGTTCACTAGGCCCTTTCTGTGCTGTTCTCACGCAACGGTAGCGGGAACATTCAATGGTGGCGGCGGATACGCAAAAAAAAGTGTACCCGTTGTTAAAGCATACGTTGGCATCAATGAATAAAAAGAGGAATAACATTTCACGCAGTCCACCTAGCGAGTGCGTTAATGATCGGTAGGAGTACGACAAAGCAGCACGACTCATAGATTCCGCAAGACTCGTCAAAAAAGACCTGCATGCGGCGCACGTGGAACGGTACGCATCCCGTACAAAGCGCCCATTTATTCGCACTTCCTTGAACTCGGGGCTCTCGCATTATTGTTCATTCCGATGATTTCCCTCTCCAGAGCAATATGCCACGGGCACGCCTGCCAATGACAAAGACTCGCACATACGCAGCAGCGAACAAAGGGAAACTAGACCGGGAGAGATTACCTTACCTATAAAAAGCAATGGGGAGGGAGAGGGACTGCGCAAGGAACGGCGGGTTTTTTGTTTCACAGAGATCGGCGTTAGCAGCGAGCATTAAGCGCCGGGACCGGGCGACTGAATTCAGCACGCAATCGCGAAAGTGGAGGTGTATCGATCCTCGAACACTGCTGCACGCTGTAAAGGGGCTCGGCGATTCGCCGCCGCCGTGCACTCTCGACGGCCGAGCACGTACGGTCTAAGCACACGCTGCTGCGGAGTCCACTAATGCTTTGCCCCACGACACCGCAATGCTCGTGCGACATGAGCATTGCAGCAGCAAAAGTAATCGGCATGCTCTGGTGTGCTCTCTTAATTTGCCGATACTTGAGGAACGTCTCCAAATTACGCGTACCGTAACAAATACCCCAACGAAAACGACAAATTTCCGGTAAATGGAGAGGCCTTTCAGTTGCACACGCATGGCTTTGGTAACGGGAAGCCCTGAACGATGCCAAGTCGTCACCGGGACATGCCGCAAGAACAATGCCTCCACATTATTTTAAAATGAAGAGGCATCGATGGACGCAACATTCCGGTCTTTAATCCACCCAGGAAATGAGATACTCACTGTGTGCTGTTTTCCGGTCGGCCGTTTGGAGAGGCGAATTTCTTATTTGTGTTGACGAGTTACGCCTGTCTATTTGACCATTCAGAACGTTATAACGCGCACAGAGTCGCCACGTGTATACGTCTGTGTGATTCAGAAATAGTGAAGTGGGATTCTCAGAGCTCAGTTCGCGACAAGCAACAAAACGCGACCATAAAAGGGGTTTAATGGCTTGCCGCACTTAACATGCTCCACTAATGTTACCGCACGCAGCGACACACTCCATGAACTGTCCGGGCTACGTGCGGGTTACGTCTGTGCTGAAGGAAGGCCGCCGAATCGTAACATAAACAAAAAAAGGCGGCACGAACGCCGGATGCAGCTGCCATTTGTGTTCAGTTTTGTTTCGCACCGTAAACGTCATATGCGACCAGCGCACACCCCGTTTGGTCGTTAATAGGTATGCGTGCGGAATAACGGCGTAGAGGATACTCTGAACATACCCTTATGTCACACGCCTGTGTAGAACAACTCCCGGAATGCTTTATTGTGTTTGTGTGTGTTGTAATATTCTTAATAAACACCCTGGTCTTGTATACTTATTAATTATATGCGTGCAGTGTGCGTACAACAAGCGCTTCTATGACGCATTTGAAATGAAAAGTCGATGCGTCTGTCAGAATATTGTGGGGATCCCATGGCTGGAAATAAAAACAGATGAAGGCATTTCACAATATTGCTCATTGACTAAATGAACCTGATCCAAAGTTAAGTTTCTGCCTTGTCTCCTTCTACAAAAGTTGCTGCTGCTATGTTCTTTACTGGGGACGGTCTATAACAAGCCCCCTTATCGCGTTGCTGACATGGCCGTTTCACCAAAGGTAAATGAATTTATCTTAGTCTAAAGCGGTGTCAGGCGAGCACTGCCGCTGACGCGAGTTAACGTTGAGACCTTAAAAAACTTTCCATTCAGGGGTTGAAACTTGATAGCAGACTGACGTGAAGTAAAGAACAAGCGAAAAAAAAAAAACCGTAGAACACCGTGATCTTGCGCAAAGCCTATTCAACCGTAAAGGACATGGCTCACCGGAGCATTCCGACGGCGTTTAGGAGACCGTTCAACCGCTTATGATGCGTTGTCGGGTCGTGAACCGCGGCAAGGCTGAGACTATATCTTACGGGGGTGGACGCGTCCTACGCCAAATTATTCGCCAAGTATGGCTTACGTGGCAACGGCGGCATGCTCCCCTTACAGAGGGGCACAAAAAAGTTAGTCAGCTTGGCTCACCCAGAGAGATTATTGCTCCGTGGACCATGACGTGGGAAGAAGGAAGGAGCAGCGTTGCCGAACATAATGACACACAAACGTTGGCCCTTTGTACTAGAAAAACGCTCTAAAGAATGGAACGCTTTGTTAGTTGCTTAGTCTGTCTTGAATACCAATTCGCTATAATATTGTACTCAGCACGGTAAACCACGTGAAGCTGTCGACTCGTTATCGAAATGTCACAGTTTAAGTCTTCAGCTCCCAAAAGCCTATCTTGGCTGAAGCGAGTTGCGAAAGACTGAGTTAATGGTCATCCGATAAACCCTGCGTCTCAGGTCATAGCAGTATACGTCGAAATTGCGGTGCCCTTTGATGCAGAATAAAACAGCGCTTCAACACTGTCGTACGTGTGTATAACCCGCAACTTCGTTATTGCCATGGTGTTCAAAAGATAACAGAGTACAGAACAATAAACGGTAATAGACAATAACTAGCGCTGGTACTTGCCTGTCCTTCTCTTTTCTTTCATCCGTCCTTTAATATATCAGACCTTCTCTTCCCTGCCTTACCCCTTCCTCCGTCGAATATTGATTGTAGGGTTTAACGCGCCGACGCAACGCAGGCGATGAGGCGCGCCGTAGTGAAGGGCTCCGGATTAATTTTGACCACCTGGGGATCTTTAACGTGCGCCGAAATCTCGTACACACGGGCGTTTTTGCTTTTCGCCTCCATCAGAAAAGCGGCCGCCGCGGCCGGGAATCGAACCCGCGACCTCGTGCTCAGCAGCGCAACACCTTAGCCACTGAGCCACCGCGGCGGGTCCTCCGTCGAATAGCCTGCCGGTGTCTAAATTCCGGAAACCACTAGACTTTCTCTTCTCAAAAGCCCTCCCTCCCTCCCTCCCCCCCTCTCTCTCTCTCTCTCTCTCTCTCTCTCTCTCTCTCTCTCTCTCTCTCTCTTCTACTTTTGATTGTGGAAGTTTTTTGTTTTTTTAGTTTTGTGTGTATGTGGGTTGCACGTTACAAATGCGAACCAAACAGACGAAGCTTCTCCTCTTCAATTGGTTATTGCTGCAAAGCGAAATTTATTTCTTTTGTTTGGAGCTTCTATATTCTCCCCCATGTGCGTTGATTGCTTTTATAGGTACAGATGGACGCCTACTCATTGCGAACGTTTCTGATACTCGCCTGTAACGACATTCTTTCACGACTATTTCATTTATAGTCGCAGTTCCAAAAGGCCACAAAACGCTTTCTTCGCTTTTAGGGGCGAAGCTCCTTAAGGCGTGGGTCTGTCCATCCTCGACGTATGTATGTAGCCACCTCTAGTTTAGTTCTTGGATTGTTTACTAGATGGCGGTACTTGTATATGATGAAAAGATGCGCTTGGATTGTTTACTAGATGGCGTGGCTACCTCTAGTTTAGTTCTTGGATTGTTTACTAGATGGCGGGGAGCGGTGTAATAAAATCCGTTCGCTGTTGGCGCGCGCTCGGAGTCGCCCGATGGATAAGGCTGCAGATGTGCGAGCCCGCGAGGCAGAAGCGCTCCGTGAAGCTGCGCGACGCCGCCGCCAAGATCCTGCCGTACGAGAGCGGGAGGCCGAAGCGTGTCGTCTGGCTGCGCGACGACGCCGCCAAGATCCCAGCGTTCGAGAACGAGAGGCCCAAGCGTCACGGCAACGGCGCGAGGACCCTGCCGTACGCGAAGCGGCACGGCTGCGGCGCGAAGAGGATCTCCAAAACGTCAGAGAACGGGAAGCGGCGAGAAAGCGCGCGTATCGGCAGGCAGACCCCGATGCAGTGAAAGCTCGTGAGGCGTCTGCAAAACGCACCAGGCGAGCTCAGCCCCAAGGTGCCGACGCGCGGTTTAAGCGAGACTTTCTAGACGTTACGTTCGGACACAGATGTAGTGGGCGAACTTTCACTGAAGAGTCATGGTTTTACCGATGATTTCCCCTCAGGAGCTTCGCCCACTCATCATCATTCACCCCGTGGATATGCTGTGAATTTTTTTAAAGGCCACAGGCTTGTCAGAACGATTGTAGTGACACTGTGTAGCGTCTTTCATTTGTCCATTTGGCCAGTGTACCTGTTCTGTTTTAGGCATCCTTATTGACCATGGTGTTGTATGTGTTGTTACCTTTACCCGTTGTTTTCTCGCTTCTCAAGCTGCACTCCTTTTCTTTTTATATACCCTCTTTTTCTCTTTAACTCTCTTCCTTCCAATTTCCTGCGTGCAGGGTAGCCTACCGGATTCTTCTTTGGTTAACCTGCCTGCCTTCCATTTACTCTCTTATCCTTCCTTCCTTCCTTTGTTTTTTTTCCATTAAGTTCAACAACTCAGCACGCTCAGCAATAACTGGTATGGAAATTGACATTGCAACGAAGTAGACGTGTGTTTGCTCCCAACGTATACTTTATCACATACCTCTTTATAAAAACAGGTCAACATACCGGAAGCATTAAGATTGGTGCTGGCTGATGAATTGTTAGACACAGTAAAAACAAAACTGACACATTGTCCACAGCGCCGCGAATACATATCCTTCATTTGTCTTGTGTCAACACTGCCAGTTCGTATCTCCTCATATCTAAAATTTTCCCCCACCATCAGAGCTCTAGAATTCGAAAGTTTATCTCAAGTGTAAAAGAATGACAGCGGCTTCTGACGAGCTAAAAAAGAAAAACGTGAAAAAAATTGAAGTGACGTATATTCACGTTGCATTTTGAGCAAAATTTGGCTTCTTAGACTCGTTTTAATATCTGAAGCTTCCGTTGTCTTGTCAGTGATCTCATTTTTCGGAGAAAATCGACTCACATCTTAAAAAAAAACGACATTTTAAAGGAAGTTCTCAGTTGGATTGCCTACTGAGGAAAATAAAAATGCGCCCTGTCGTATATTTCAAGATATATACAAACCGTGTTTCTTTCTCAAGAAGAAAGGGGGGGAGGGGCAAGAGCTTTGCATACTGAGAACGCGATAATCACATTCATCCGAAAATGTCTTCTCCCTGAAAACGTTTTACTTCTGCAGGTTTTTTGCAGAAGCAGGAAGCTAAGAAAAAAGTCAACGCCGCGAAATAAATAAAAAAAGAAACAAAACAAAGATTTCTTGGTAAGAAACGAATCTTTTTCGGGAGACTTCTGATTAGAATTGGCGGCAGAAGCCGTCCCGGTGAAAAGCGCACGCACGCTCGCCGAGACGCGTGCTCTGTAGGGGCTCCATAAATGCTTGCGAAGAAGCCCAAACCACAGAAAAAGAAGAAAAAGAAGTAGTCGAAGAAGAAGAAGAAGACGCCAGGAGCAAGTATTAATTTACTTAAAGCACGACCCGGCAAAACCACTCAGTCGACCAAGTTCCCCTTTATGCAGGTGGCTTCCAAATCAGAGATACACCGCCCGCACCGTACGCATTTCCGGAAACCATCTGGTATGCCCGTGGAGACGCGCTTGGGGGGCTTGTATGAGCGATAAAATGGAACGGAACGGAACTGGGATATGATGCAAAATGCACGGGGAACGCTGGAATCAAGTTAAATGATAAAACCACAAACGAGATCCTGGCGGCCGCTGCATAAGTTGGTTTCAGACTCAGCGAGAACCGAAATAGTGGGGGTGTTTTCTTTACATTTACTTACCTTGGTTTCGAGTCCAAAGGCAGCGAGGAAGTCGGCCTTTAATAAAAGTGAAAGTCGAAAATAAAGTTTAGTCGAGTCGAAGCGCACATCAAACGAAAAAAAAAATGCACCCAACGAGACGTAGAAATCAGAATGAAACAGGAAGTGTATTCCTTTGTGCCAATAACACAATGACATAAGAGGAAAGAGGGCCTTCTGTTCCACGTTCGCCGGGAAGATGAACGTCTCCGTGGCTCGAACTATACTCGGAGAGTGTCCAGCCCAAGAGAGCCCACAACGTTGTTTTTCGTATGGGAGAGGGGTAGGTTGGGGGGAGAAGCTGGCGTTTGAGGTCGCGTATTTTCGTAGATTTCGGAGAAGAAACAGGATGCCGTCCGTGATGCTCCGGGCCGCATCTGGACAATGTATACGGAAGCCTCTATTTTTCATACGTTTCCCCGTCCTGCTTTCTCTCTATCTCTTTGTTTCCCGTAGTATTATCTGTGTGCTCCGGGTAGCCGTCCTTTTCTCCTCTCCTCTTATCCCCAGTTTACTCCGATCCTATTCTCGTCAGGCCACCACGGGGCTCGCTAACGAAAACATACGCTCAGACATTCAAAAACAAAGAAAAGATTATAACAATGACACATACGGAACAAAACTCGCACCAAGGTTCCTCAATTTTGTTTTCTGGCCGAACGGCGCGCCCGACGGCCTCGCCCTGTTGCCATATTGGCCCCGGCGCATCAAAACAGCATTGCTCCACACTTTGCCTCTTCCGCTCAGGAATTTATTGGCGCGGACCTCGATTGTGCCCCGGACATGGCGCAGTGAAGAGCGAAGTCGGGGGACTGAAATGCCTTCTGCTGGCCCGCCACGTTCCCCTCGACGACGCCGACTGCGACGGCAATTGTCCCTGTGGCCGTATGCCTTTTTGCTTCCCCGTTTGCTTCTTCCGATTCACTGTTTGCTACAGGTCGTGTCCCAAATCTCGCAGAACCGCCTGGGCGGAAAAAAATACAAGTTTTTTTTTTGTCCTTTAAGTTGAAGCGTAGAGACGGACGTTTCAATTTTCGAAAGTTCCGCTCAACCGGCTGGGCAGCGGCATTTCTAATGTGATGGATGTGTGATTCTACGTCCTTCTAAGTGAAAAAAAAAGAAGGCAGAAATGTTTGACAATTGAAGACGAAAGTCTGAGGCCGGCAATTTTCGTATAAAGAATTGTATCAGGGTGCTACATGATGTAGAAAAAACATAAGGGGTTAGAAGAATAGGGAATGTGCGCGCGGCAAAGTTTACAAAATCGGGAAGGCCTTCCGCTCATTCTGGAAGCTTGAGTGATCGTTTGCAAATAAATTGCGGTTCATGAAGAGCGGACAATAAAAACGTCGTTTTAAGGTAATGCGGGAACCGTAGCGTGGAGATGTTTCCTTGAACGTGGGTCTGGCGTATAAACTGTTTATTGGAGAAAAAAAATATATGGGATGCTTAAAAACCTGCAGGTCGCGCGGTTGAGGCTTTTATGCATCCGCTGATTTAGACGAACGATGCTTTACTGTGTCTTCCTCAGAAGAGGTCTGTATATTCAGAATACTTGTCCCAGCTCTTTGTAAGTATATAACGCCCTTCAGATCGTTTGCTGTGTACCTCAACAAAACGTTTGAAGCGGATTTTTTCTTCTCTGTGGGAACATCAATCCCTGCAACTGACACATCGTTTGTTTGCAGACTTTTTCTAACCGCACAAAGAGTGGCGTAACTTTACGAAAAGTTGACGTACTTTGGAAGTAGTCATCATTTGTTTGCATTTCAATTTATATGCAACGATTAATGAAGATGTCAGCCTTCTCTTCGTTCAGGTTACGTTTGCCTTTACGAAGACGTTCCTAGAAAGAACTCGCTAGGTTAGTAACCAAAATGCTTGGGACTCAAAAGGTTGCGCGTGTGCCTAGATGCCTGCTGAAACGGGAATATAATTTATGAAGGCTCATTTGAAACACGCTCCAGCGTCATAAACAACCGTAAACAATGGTGACTGCATTCTCGTACACGCCATCTCCCGAAACAACGCGCTACGAACAAAAGCGAACTCCGAAAGCGAGGCGCTGGTAACGAAGCAGCAAGGCAACGCGGCGAAGGCTCGTGAGCGCGCCAGTGAAAGATAGATCACCTCGCCTGTTGCTTCATCGGGAGCGATAACGCATTGTGCAAGTCAAAACAAGCTGGTCGATAGCTTTTTTTATTGGCATTTTCTTCTTTTTGTGTTTGTAAATGTGTCCCTTAGCGCGCGTGTGCTAGTGTGCGTATCTGGTTTCCACACAAAGCAAGAAGTTGGCTCTGCCCTGGGCGTTTGGCTCCGGCACCACATTATTTGTTCGAGGCAGCCGCCCTAGAGTGCGCTGTCAAGTTTGTTCTTTGCTGCGAACGTTATTTTGTTGCTGCTGCGTGAGAAGTTTTGGGGAGGAACGGCTGTTGTGCGAAGTAAAAAGAACGCAGGAATTGCACTGCGTCGAGCGAATAGGAGCTTGATAGCGGTGGCTTTGGTCATGGAGGCGCATATGTATTGTGTTTTAGAGTCGATTCTTTTTTATTTTCGCTCTGGGCTATCGCTTTCAGCTTTGCCCTGAGAGACCGAATACAGTCACCGGCATTCAGTTGACGCAAAAAACACTCAACGTGCCTGTTGAAAAATGTAGAACGTATACCGATGCGTTTAGTCCAATGCGGCACGGTTCAGTTTTTGTAAACCAATCCGCTCGTAACGTGAACATAGCCCAAGTTAGTGCGGCAAGAATGTGATGTAAAATACGGTGCATCAGAGCATTTCGCAACTATTTATATGAAACGTGGACCCTTTGTGTTTTTTTTATGTCTTCGTTTCATCTTTGAGACTGAGTGCGACTACATAAAAGGAAAAAAAAACGAAGCTTACACTAGGTGTGTCGCGGTCTCCGCGGCAATTCTATTTTTGTAAATACTGCAGACAACGTTTATTTACCTTCATGATTCACTGATATGCCTAGTAGGTATGGGCCGTTCGCTGAGGAACATGATCTTTATAAATTCTTTAGGTATGCAGCATGTTCTCGATATCATCCTGGGAAGAATTGGGCTATCGTCTATCGGGGATGTGCCCACGAACAAGAGAACCCGGCAACAGCGGCATAAACACCAACCGGCCAAACACAACGGCATCCGATTCACCGAACTTCAACAGCGTACATCAATATTCTGGCTGCTTCGGCGACATCTGCACCTTTCCGACCTCATTCTGACGCTGCAATAAGCTGTACAAAATTAATTTTGTAATAGAACGTTGGGAGCCCTTGTCTTCGTAACAGGGTGTTATCTGGTTAAAAAGGCTGTCCAATCTGAGTTAGGTAAAATCAGTTACTATGAGGTAAAATATGACTGCAGAAAGCGTGCTTTACGTGCGGACATAGCTAAATTTGTATTTAAAAGCCTCGTTGTGCATCTGACCAATACGCATAATGATTTATAGTTAATACGGGCTTATTGGTGCATACTTAGTTCGATAACAGCGCTAGGACAGGACACGAGACTGGGCGCTCCGCCTCCTCTGTGTCTTGTCCTAACGCTGTTAACAAACTACGCATAATCGTGTAGTAAATTTTGACATCCTGTAGTATGGCAGGCTTGTCTACGAATAATTGTTTACGTAAGAATTGGTTGCTCGAACAAGGAATTATTCCTCTCCACTTTAAAACCATAATTATTACGAGACAGTCTGTCGACTGAGATGCGAGCAACAGTGAAGCTTACGAGGGCCCATGGAACTATTGAAAACTGGAGCACACGGCATACGGATTTGCTCCATGCGAGTACGTGTTAAACCTTTAACGTTTTCGAACACACCAGGTGGCGATGTGGGTTGTATGTTCCATTTAGAATGGACTCCACTGAAGGTGCATGCAGCGCAATACCTTTCGTCCTCTTTCCGCTATAAAAAGTGGCACCGCTTAGTGTTCAGCAAGGTTGCTTTGGTGAAAGTACATGCCTTGCGCAAGTAAAGAGTGAATACAAATTAAGACAAGACAAGGAAAAACTCTCAACATGATTTTATTGCACGGATAACACTTACGTACATTTCGCTCTGAGTGTCAGCATATTATTTGCTCATGCGCCAATAGTACAATCATACCATTTAAAGCCGACTGAGAGTAAAATCGAATATTCTTAAGGTGAGAGTCAAGCTAGAGTATTTCTCACTCATGTAGAAATATCTCTGTGTCGCTGGCAGAGTCTCCCTTAATTTTATACAGCAGGTATTTCAATACGAAACAAACACATAAAACACAACTTGGTAAAATACAAGCCGTATCCAGAATTATCGTAGAGGCAGAAGACAAACGGTTCTAGCGTGCACATAGGTCCCATAAACAAAACAAGAGAAAAAATCGGATATTAAACAACACTATACACGGCTTTGAATACCATGGCTTTGAATATATGCACTGCGTACTACTGAAGAAGCTAAACACAATGAAAGAGTCTTCGCATAAAGCTATATTGTAAGGTCATTGACACTCATGAGAGTGCACGGTCAAACGTGTCATGCAATGAAAAATTATTTATGCTTTTCTGGCGTACACAATGCACAACATGAATGTGGGAAGTGAGCGCGAGAAATAATCGTTACAGTCTACCCACATAAACGCACAGCACAGGTACAAACTGGGCGCAATTTTTCAACCACTTTTCCCAGATACTAATGGGCTATTTTTTGCTACGCACTCAGAACGGCCTTTTCAGGTTGTCAAAATTAATCCGGAGCACTCCACTACAGCGCGCCTCATCGCCTGTGAAGCGTTGGGGCGTTAAGCCCCACAATAAATCAATAAATCGATCAATCAATCAAGAATTTATATAGACTGACAGGAGGAGTGGCTTTTGCTCTTTCCCAGCTTATGTTGTTTTTAGAATGGCCAAGTATGCGATTTTCGATTCAGCTTTCGTATTGGAGTAATATCTTTTCACAGTTCTAGCTGCCTTTCAGTGTGATCCACCGAGACGTAACTGTACTCCACTGTAGAGTAGATTTACTGTATAAAAAGTGAATTTAATATATGAGTTGTTACTTGATTTTGCAGGGGAAATGAGGTCAGTCCAACCTGGCGTGAAAATGAGGATGATATAAATAACGTTTAGGGATGGGAAACGATCGTCTTGGGTTACGGCACAATGTTCTCTGAAAGGCATCTTTGCTCAAATTCAGAGACCGAAGTGGACTTGTGTCGGGAGTGTACAGTGGAGAACTGGCAACAGGAGGACATTTTTGGGAAGCAGAGTGGCTGCCGAGAAATAGGACTAGAAGTCGGGGAACACCACTAACTAGATAAAGGAAGGACGTTAGCAAAGTGGGGGGAAATAACACATCTGGGAATGGAACAATTGGAGCGAATGGAAGTTCGTGTGAAAAAGTCTTTCTTAGTGTATGAAAGATTAATATGCTGATGATGAAAATAATAATGAGAGGCGACGTTTGGCGTGGCCGTTTATTCGAGCACTCGGGCGAAGGAACCATCCAAGCGGCGTATAAGCGTTTCCTAGTCAGCACAGCTAAGCGACGCGTGGCGCCATCTAGGGGCATGTTTGAAGCTATGTCCACGTGCATGTGGCCCTCAATTTAATTGCTCAGATCCGATTGTTCTCGTACTGTAGTAGTTCCTCTCCTGCAAAGCAAACATCCTAACCCAGGTTCAAATCCCCTTTCTGCTTTTTTGTTTCATTTTCAAGGGCTTGTAATATTTGAATATTAACATTTGCTATCATGCATATGACATATTTATGACATCTTTATGCGGTATAAATGGGATTTCGGGTATTTTCGTTGCCTTTTGCTCGGTTTCAGCTGCTGCTTCTTGTATGTTTTTGCGGGTTTTCCCCTTTTAGGTCGGCTGCGGCTATTTCTGTTGAATATTTTTCTACAGCGTGGTTTTGAAACATTGCAGGTCCGTTTTGGTGGTTATTTATTTCAGTTCGGGTGGTTTTTGTATGCTTTAGGTACGTTTATGCTGCGCTATAACCCGCATAGGCAAGCTCAGGTGACGGCTGGCTTTACTGGCTAGGAAACGCATATACGCGTTATAGCGATTATGTGCAGGTGACGATGGTGCCTATCCCATCGGGGCTAGCAGTGATCATAGAGGGATGATTACGAAGAAGCGCCGGGAACATAACCCAATGCAGATGGAGCGAAGTCAAATGATCTCACAATAACAATGATGAGGACGGCAGGGGTCGCGGCAGAGTAAATTTGCTACCGGGAGCTTGAAATGATTTTTAATGGGAAAACTTTCTTAGTGGCACCGATGGCGTTCTCTAAAAAAGCAATGCAGTTCCCCACATGTTGGTCGACCGAAAAGCTTTGATAAGATCTCTGGACACCCGGCGCGTGCGTGAAACACGGCTTCCATTGCGTCAAAACGGTTACGTGAAAATCGCGAAAAAGGAGCGGTTCCAGATAAGGCAATACAAGCATCCATTATTAAAAAGGAGTACAAAAGTATACCATTGCCACATGACCCACGTATCGGTATACATTTAGATTGTTCGAAGATGCGTTTGCTTAGTGCGGAAAAAATCGTCGCAACGGTTCGTTTTTGTTTGCGATTTCGGTATTTGAAGGTTTGACGATTGATTTGACGCACTTTCAACGAACGTTGGACGCACGTGTATAGCTTTCGCGCTTTTCTCAACTTCGCGAAGGAGTGGTAAAGTTTTTCACGGTAAAATTACTTCCTATTTTTACATTGCATGAACAAGTAGTTAGATCTGTGGCGAATGGTGACTACTATGCTAAGAGAATCATCAAGTACGAAACCATTTTGTTTAGCGTTGCAGCGTCTTTTTTGTTTGTTGCGTATTCTAGAGGCATCCCTCTTGCATAACCGCGGGGTATTGTCATCCTGCGCGGCCCATCCCTTACCGTCGTCCTCAGTTAGAAGATAGGGTTAAGGTGGCCCCAACATTCTTCCCTTCTGCCATTGTACAAGAATGACAAGCAGGAACCCGCGAGAAACTCAGACAGGATATATGGCTGGATGGTCAACGACGCTGCAAGCGTCGAGAATCTTCAGAGATGCATTAGTACTGCAACAACTCGCGTCTTTTACCCGACAGTAAAGTGACAAATGGCACTTTTCTGACATCCGGCACCAGAAACGGCTCGCTAGCGGAAGTATCGCCGCTTCTGCCTTCCTTCCTTCCCCTTTCTTTTTTTTCTCACTCCGCGCGCAGTCCCCTCTCATTTCCTCTCGCCTGCTGCGCGCTGCGAGCACGCCAAGTGCGTTTCTGAAACGTGCTCGCCGCTGAAGCGCTCCGGTGCCTGACGTGCAGCCGATAAATCAAGATACCTCCGTCGCTGTCAACGCGATCTTCGCATCGCCGAGTCGAGATTATGGATCTTCTTCGCCCGCATCGGATGACTTCATCTGCGCCCACCGCGGGAGTTCCTTGATGTCCAAAAGTAAGACACAAGGAAGGAAACGAATGGGAAAGTAAAGGCAGAGCAGGTAGCTTTGATGGAAAAGTAAAACTGGAAGGAACACAGCAATAAAAAGAGATCAATCACTCGTTTAAAAAGGGGGCTTTTGGCACCTTCACAACAGGCGTTTGCGCCTTCGTGTTTGCGATGTTGCAGTTGAGATGTTCAGACGCAACTGACTTTACCTTGGCGTATCTTCATTGACGGGACATACTGTGCTGGGCTAGAGGGTAAGTAAGACATTGCGCTGCTGACCAGGAGGTCCCAGGTGCGATATCTACGCGCGGCGGCCATTTTTATGATGGAGACGAAAAAATAAAACATTTGTATGTGGAGATTTTAGCACATACTAATTATTCGAAGCTAGGTTTAGTTGATCCGTATTCCCGAACTTCGGTACCTCTCTTAGCCGACTTCATGCTCGGGCACATGAAATGCCAAAATGAGCCTATTCTTTGTTTTTCCGGGGCCCCCGCAAGAATAGCTCATTAAATTTCTGAAAAGCAACAACGTAATACATTTTATTGTCGCTGCATCCAAGGTAAAATGTAAAACATGCAAACCTATATTATATTTACCTTCATATATCGACTAAGTGATTTACTTTTATGATCGATACAGCAATATTGTCACCCGTTAACATAGTTTCTAGGTTTCGTATTCGATTATTTGTTTAAATACTTCCATGATGCAATTTAATTGGTCAAGTAGTTCGTTACTAATTAAATGAGTAACAAATTCTCAGAGTTTTGTAATCTCACGTAATTGAATGGTGCATTCACATATTAAATCCTTCATTCATCTATCTTATTAATATTTGACCAGTTTGTTTCTACTTAAATACATATTACCGATATTTCGACACCTCGTTCATAAACGCATTGGAGCGCGGGCAAGAGCTATGTAAAGAAACATGCCAAAATCGCGTTCCACTAATTGCCCTCCATCAAGTCTGCTGAAAACGTACCGGCCCCAAAAACGACTTACTAAACGCATCCTAAATTCTGAACGCGTTCAACGCAGGCATCAACCTTAGTAAAAGATTCAAGACTCGGAACTGACCAGATCAGCACACCGGGCCTCCACAACCTCAGCGACGCCGGTCAAGACTTTTTTCTTAGAACAAATGAATTAAATTTCACCTGGCACAATTCAGTTTTCCCAAAAGTGGAAAATGGGTTAGGCGGTCTTCATACCGTAACCCTGCCAACACATCAGCACTACAAATCTCATATCTATAATCTTAACGTTCAATGCCAGGAAACTTCTAGAACGAGTGTCTCTGAGACAATTTCAAGGACACCTTATAATGTACTGGGCTTCCGATCCCAACGGTCGATGCATAAAGCTCTCATGGGCCTATACGAAGGTGGCATAAAGGATCCCAACTTAGAGCAGTTCAAAGCCATTTTGGTAGTAGATCCATAGGAAGTCTTCGAACACGATAAAATCCTGTTTGAAATGAAAGCTACTAATGTGGGCAAAACATCTACAACTACACCCTGGTATTTCTAAGCGAATTCAAGCTGACCACGAAACCACGAAATGCCCGTGGACACCGCAAACAAAGATACTTCTACAAGGAAAGATACTTTGTATACCAACAAAGAGTTACAGGCGCCGCTGCTAACGCCAACACCGACGCCGGCTTTTTCGCTCCATGGGCCATTTATTGCTTAAAAGTTAAAACACGTCCTTCACAAACGCTAAATGTCACTCCAATGCCCATTAAGAACGCCTGGGTCTAAGTGTTAAGTACTAATGAGGATAACCCGCCGCCGTGGCTCAGTGGCTAAGGCGTTGCGCTGCTGAGCACGAGGTCGCGGGTTCGGTTCCCGGCCGCGGCGGTCGCTTTTCTGATGGAGGCGAAAAGCAAAAACGCCTGTATGTACGAGATTTCGGCGCACGTTGAAGATCCCCAAGTGGTCAAAATTAATCCGGAGCCCTCCACTACGGCGCGCCTAATCACCTGTGTTGCGTCGGCGCGTTAAACGCTGCAATCAATCAATCAATCAACGAATGAGGGTAGCTACTCGAACAAAACATGCCTCTGCTTCAAGACCCTTAACAGCATAGAAGAAGGAACATACGCTATCCAAAAACCCTTTTCTTTTTTTATTGGAAAGTTTGTTCTGCAACATAGTACTCTAAGCGAGTATGGTTAGATATACTGGAATAAGTCGCCCTCAGCAGTTAAGTCTAAGAGGCGGCGGTGAAATCGCAAAACCCCTTTCAAAACACGCAGCCCCACACAGACACCGTGAACATCTACACCGATTCACAAAAAGGATGCATCCACACACCACACAATCGCACCACACTTGTACCGCGACACCTTTTTCAACAAGCTGGAAGTAGACGTAAGGACTTAGTGAGTACCTCGTTACGCCGGAGTTCAGGGTCAATTAGTTCCGCAATGAGGCCGCTTCCCGGCTCTTTGCAACCACATCCAACAAGAAGGACTCCCACCCCCGAAACCCATTTCACCGCAAGAGTTTCGCGATGACCTTAATTCATATGTACGCACTCATGCACAACTATCTAATCCCGAGCAGGTGCGTTCTAAGCGAGCGCAAAAGGGTACTCTCTTAAGCCCAGCCAGAGAGGCCCACTAGGAGGGTATGCCAAACCTCGCCCGCCCAACGTGCTCCTAGGTCCTGTAGGAAATTTCCCAATACGTACGCAACTCCCTAATCACCCTTGCTGTACGACCAACGTCAACTGACGGATTGAAATAAAGTTGTCAGAGGTGCCCTGAACGGGGAGTGCCGAACCCAGCCGGTCCTCATTGCGTAGAATTGTATTCATTTGTTCATGCCAAGATGTCGCATTGCTTCCCCTCCGCCATATACACTAGAGAGGAATCCGACGCTAGCGTCTCTGCGGCTCACATCAAGGCCGCCTGTGTCGTTATGGGTCGCCACTACATCATGCGTTCGCCTTAGTTTCATCATTGGCTTGGATTGAAATGTTTTGGCGACCGCAAATTTAAACAAAGTGCCACAAAAACGCGAAGGATAGTGCTCAAATATGTAAGTGGAAAATTAAACAGGCCGTTTTAAAACTGAAAAAAAAAGGAAGTAAAGCGTATTTTTGCCGGAACGGTTGTTTCTGGTATTTTGCAGGCCAAGGTGGTAGTTACGAACAATGTCGATATTTGGGGGAAAAACTCAGTAGAGACTGTTATTTTATTATTTTACCAATATTTCAAATAATAGATTGTTTGAAGAGTTTGGAAAGTTTTTTGAGCGTGCCTATGAAAACGTCGTTTTCATGGTGAACCGGTGCACCGACCGTCAGCTACTGTTTAAGTTGGAAAAAAGAAAACGTGGCGTTAAATAGTCGTGAACGGTGACAAGATAGGACGGATACAGGCGCCCGGATCTGTCGTATCTTGTCTTCGCCGAAGTACAATTTGTTTCTTTTTTCGTCGGCTACAAAGTTCACGGCGGCATATTACCCGCTTAGTCATACGTACTTCGACTGCGGCATGACCAACGTCACGTGCGTTCACGCACTGCCTGCTGTTTCACAGAACACGGCTACCACAGAACAGGGACGATTTCGGCTTCCTCGCAGCTCGTAGACGTGTTAATGCATAGTGAAGAAAGCAAATTCCCAAAGTCGCTGAAGAATCCAGTTGTCCTACCAAGCCCAAGCCAAAAAGGGGGGGTCTTCCCATAAACCCCTACGACGACATGGATTACGAGGCGCAGTTTCCTTTCTAGTATACTTACTAAGAAACTCATGCCCCCCGCCACCACCACTGTACTTATCAACCTACGATGCTCAATAAATGAAGGCGACTTGGGGCTCCACACGCGAGTTCTCACTCTTTCACTACAATTATCCACTAGTGCAGCAGCACTTTATTCACGCTCAAAAGGTACTGAAATTGATTGTTTCGCCTAACCCCTTAACATGGTGTTCCCAGGAACGTTTGAAATCAAACTTGAACTCATAGGGATGGTGTAAGTGTAATTCTTCCAAAGGTATTCTAATTCCTTTTGAAGTTGTCAAATACTCCTACGTATACGGAAACAATTACAGCTGCGACGATGAGTAATCGTTCCAGCTCCGGGCTCATCAGTCTTCGGAAATTGGAAAGTCGGGAAGTGGCTCTTTTATTTGCTTTGCGAGAAGTAATCGCCGATCGTGGCTTCTTTCGCCTTACAGCCGGGGCTGCGCGATAAATGAACTCCGTCCAGCTGAAACAAGTAGACAGCGTCTTCGAAGAACAAGCGGATTGGGTCTCTTGTTTATACTTTTTCAGCGGTTTATTAAAGGGCACACAAGAGAGCGCTTCTCTGCGTTGGCTCCATGAATCTTTAAAGCCTGAACGATAAACTTCAGAAGCAATCTAGGCTAAACAGCGGGTGCAGATAAGACTACTCTAAGCGATACTGCCTCGAAGCGGGGCGAAGATGACTCGTCTAAATCCCGGCTGGCGTGAGCGCGCATCACTTAATAGTTTTTGGGTGCGGAATGCCTGATCATCCCTGCTTCG
The DNA here is from genome assembly GCF_048455015.1 of Haemaphysalis longicornis. NCBI lineage: Eukaryota > Metazoa > Arthropoda > Arachnida > Ixodida > Ixodidae > Haemaphysalis > Haemaphysalis longicornis. The sequence continues at coordinate 17,306,550 of NW_027526460.1, read as the reverse complement.
TGGATTTGTGTTCGGCTCTTGTTGGTTTTTATACTCCTGCCTTACCGCCTCTGAGTGCTACGCGGGAGTTTCGGAAATGTGTTTTCGGGAAACACGAAAGAAGTTCCCAATGAGGGCGTCGAGGGAGAAAATCTAATTTAGGCCCCTTTTCGATTCGAACAAGAAAAAATCGAGCTCTCACTCTTGTGTCTTACGCCAACGATGATCAGAGAATTTCGCTGCGCCTCTTTAGACGCGCTTTCTTGATTAATTAATCGTCCACGTGTTGGAATGCCTTCACTTTTGGTACGTAATTAAATATTTCCTAAAGCTTCAGTGTGAGATTTTCTAATAAGTTTTGCTCGCTACTTTTTCTGTCGGAAATTTGGTCCGTGAAGCGGCTGTGCTACCCAGTCGGATATGAAAGCCCCCACACGATTACATACATACCTGCAAAAAATTTAAGCTAGCCTAAGCTAACGGTTACAGTCGTCCTCATTGCAATGGACGTTTGTTTGAGCAGCAAATAACCCGATTTTTTTTAGGGAGTAGCTGCATGTGCAGAGGAAAACTAAGGAGAACAAACAATAAATTTCTACTGTTGTTGTAGAAACAATTATTTGCTCCGACAAAAATAAAATATAAAAATGACCGCGTATCTGCTCCTTTCGTAACAACTCTCGCCGAAAGACGATAGTCGAATGGCGCCCCCTACCAAGTAAAGGCCTCCCGTCTCTCTTCCGCTCACCTCTCATGCTGTTCCTCTCCTGTCTCGTTTCTCCCAAGATAACACGCTGGAGGTGTGCTCAAGTCAATAGTAAGGTGTCTCGATGCCAGCGCTGCCGTACGGCGGAGACACGCGTGAATTGAGGCACCCTACTGCAACATTTATAGAACCACGATGCCCTAGTGCGTGAACGTTCCGAGCGGAACGTGGATCCCATTTAGTAGAACCTTTCATCGCCATTGCCGTTTGATTTCTTAAATGCCTCCAGGAGGTAGCGCTGGCAACAGCAGGCAGCGGTTTTCTGCTGTTGAGGCAGTATTTCATTTGCTATCGCAAAAACCAAGAATTTATGAATTTTAATAAAGGAACACTGCAAATATCACTTACGTATTGGTTTTCAGCTTTATATTTGCGTGATTTCTTTTTGTTGTTCCACAAAGTTGACAAGTGTAAACACCGACACAGGACTTAGGCGTTTAGATTTTGCTGTGAATATATAAGACTATTGCGCAGATTTAATTGTACTTTGGCCGGAAGGCTGAATCGAGTCACAGACAGACAGACCAAACTTTCTGCGTTGAAGTAGCCTAAGAAAGACTATCGTCTTTAAGAAAGGTGGGTGGCATCTTAGTTCACAAAGCCACGTGCAACCACTGTGGCTCTAGCTCAGTAGATCTGAAGTTTCTGAGTCTGTTATTTTATTTTGTCTCCAGTTTTTACGACTTTTAGAACTTAATTTTAACACCTCGATTATTGTTTCAAGATTCTTTACTGTTTCCTGAACTGTATTCATACAGAGCACCGTAATTAAGTCATACAAATTTGTCCCTTTCTTCAAACATTCTTCAAATCAAATCACTTTATTCAAGCATCCTAGGATGCTTAGGGGCATGGACAAAAAGCCCAAAAAAGGCTTGACAGGGGTCCGTGCCCCCTACAAGGTATACAGTAAAAAGCGGAGCACACCCGCCGCGGTGGCTCAGTGGCTAAGGCGTTGCGCTGCTGAGCACGAGGTCGCGGGTTCGATTCCCGGCCGCGGCGGCCGCTTTTCTGATGGAGGCGAAAAGCAAAAACGCCCGTGTGTACGAGATTTCGGCGCACGATAAAGATCCCCAGGTGGTCAAAATTAATCCGGAGTCCTCCACTACGGCGCGCCTCATCGCCTGCGTTGCGTCGGCGCGTTAAACCCCACAATCAATCAAATCAATAACCTGATGTCCATAATATGCGTAAGATTAAAAGAAGCATAAAAGAAAACGCTAGGACAATGCGCGTTACACCAAAACACAGCATGCGCCAGCACAAAATGTGCGCGATAAGAAGCACTGGAACGATACAGATGACGCAAAACAGAAAACGAATTCAGGATTTTGCTACCTGCACCTTCTTTCGGTTTACAGAAATATTTTGCGTAAATCTTTAAATGATTTATTTATCACATCGGGAGTATGTTTTTCGTACAGTTCGTTCAGGGTTGACGGCAAGCGAAATTTTAACATCTGTTTTCCGTAATTAGCGCGGCAAACATTAACTTTCCATTTTTCGGGATTTCTTGTACAATACGCAGAATTGTGCGTCGTAAGCCCGGCTAATTCAGCTAGTGAATTGTCGTGCTTAACTATTTCCGACTTGTAATAACGGGTCAGTCTATAGGTCTTGCTTGGTCTTGCTTGGTCTATCATCTGATTGCGTAGGCTATACACTCGACCCCTAGCCGGGTTGGCTACATCTGCGGTGACGACTCTGGCCAAGTCATGAAGACCTAGCAATAGGACTTCATTCGCAGGCCCCAAAGAAGTTTTCCCAATCCAATCCAATCGTCTCATAGCAGCAACAACGCATCATTCCACGCCGCTGCACGAGCGACGAGGAAAAAGACGTTGCCCGATCACCGAACGACACCCATTTGCTGCGAGCTCTGATTCAAGAAGCCCTGTCGAAGCGCGTAAGCACCCCGCCTACCGTGTTTGGTTGTCGTCCTGGCAGTAAGTTTCCTAACGCCTCAGGCAGAATCCGCTTTCTAATTTCTTTCAGAGCGACACAAAACAATCCCGATGACCCACCGTCCTTATGGTCTATCCTTATTGTGCAGGTTAAAGCGTGAGTCTAGTCTAGCTTCGAGTCTAGACTTCGAGTCTAGCCTATACATACAGCCGAGTGGTCACCGCTCCTCAATTCCCTCGTCTATCGCACTGCAGTAACTGCAGTATTACGCTAAACGTAGCTTTCGTAATGAAATGAAACCGAGAAAAAATGGCAGCATCTCCACTCCGTGGATGATGGCGAGGGTGCTGAGTACGGGGACTCCAAATGACATCCAAGTTGCGCCCCGAGTGACATCCGATTTGCGCCCTGGCCGCCATTCGATTTGAGCCGTGAGTTGCACCTTGATTATTCCCTAAATGAAACTGCAACTCGCGGCTCACATCGAATTTCGCTTGATTTTCGCTTGATGGTGGTGTGCGCAAGGATGGTTATTTATTTATTTATTTATTTGAAATGCTCACCAACAGCGCAATGGCCTTCTCGGGTGATGCATAGAATACAGACATATAAGGCATACAAAAGACCGAATATGAAAAGGGAAGTAACAGTACAATTATATGGGTATATATACACAAAGAAGGAGAGTTATCAAAGAGACAGAGACATTTTCTGAGCAACAAGAGCACGGAGATTGTGTGTACACTAAACGACAAATACAAGCACAATCGTGATGATTCTCTTCGCTCCGACACACAAGAACAGAGGGCGAAGTGCATGTGCGACCGCGCTATAGAACATGTGCAGTCAAGATGGAAAATTTTTCAAATAGCGTTTAAAAAGAACCATGTCGTTGCAAAAAATGTCAATGGCAGATAAAAAAAGACAGTTAAAGGCATGTTGGCATCGGTTAGCTGGTACCAAGCTCAGAATTTTGTCAACATGAAAGCAGCCATGCGGCCGCAGTGGCTTGCTTGGCACTCGCAGGAGAACAGAGCTCACAAGGCAAGGGCAGTCAAACTTAGAATGAATGCACTTGAAAAGAAAAATCAGGTCACGCCTGGAACGCCTGATACATAGCTCATCAAGGTTCAGAAGCTTGAGAACCTCAACATGCAGATAGTTGCTCACAGGTGAGTATCGATAAAATACGGTTCTGGTGAAGCGCTTCTGAATCCTTTCTAGTCGATGAGACGACGAAGGACTTAAACAATTCCAGATTGCGCTTGCAAAGTCTAGCTTCGGCAAAATTAGGGCGCGGTAAAAGGATGCGAAGCATGATGGGTTCGTGAATTCACTGGTGGCTCGGGAAATCATGCCAAGTGTTCGGAGACAGGAGTTCGTCAGATGGTTCACGTGCGAGTTGAAGAGTAGTTTTGCGTCCATCAATACACCCAAATCGCGCGCTACAGTGGCGCGTTTTATGGCAAAACCGACCAAAGAGTACGGGAAAGTGAGCGGGGCAGTTTTACGAGTGTAAGATATCACAATAGTTTTGGAGAGATTAAGCTTTAAGTAGTTGCTGTCGCACCATGCCGAAACTGCATTGATGTCATGTTGCAGCAGGACGCGATCATCCGGTGAGGAAACCGCGCGATACAGCTTCATATCATCGCCATACTGAGAGAGCGAACAGTGTCTAATGACAGAGTGGATGTCATTAACAAAAATGTTGAAGAGGAGAGAGCCCAGTGTAGACCCTTGAGGTACCCCTGATATCATGGCGAAAGGCCGGGAGGTGACGCCTTCATAACAGACGCAATTGGACCTGCCTTTTAAGTAACTGCCGAACCACTGACAGAACTCACTGGATAAGCCGTACGCGGACAATTTGCAAAGCAGTAGCTCGTGATTAACAGCATCGAAGGCCTTGCTGCAGTCGAAATATACGGCATCTATCTGTTGACGAGAGAGCACTGGGGGGCCGATGTCGTTTAGGAAACATGCGAGATTTGATTCTACTCACCTACCGGGCATAAAGCCGTGTTGGTTGGGATGAATTAATGAACGCATTGCTGCTAGAAGGTAACCATGCATGACTTTTTCGAAGACTTTAGAAAAGGAAGGCAATAGAGAGATAGGCCTGTAGTTTCCGGGGACAGTAGCTCTGCCAGACTTGTGCAAAGGGAAGATAGCGCCTAATTTCCAGTCTGACGGAAAATGTTGCTCTAGAAGTGACATGCGTATGATGTGGCAGAGCAGAGGTGCAAAGACGACGCAACTGCCTTTCACAATGAAGCATGGAATGCTGTCGCAGCCCGCCGACTTTTTTGAAGGGAGTTTGCGGATAGCGCGCAAGACATCACCCTCAGTAATGTTCGGGATTTGCAATAGTGGCCCATGAGACTGGAAGCGCAGTTCGCTGCCGCTGTCAGACGACGTCGAGTAGGTAGAAGAAAAATGACGTGCAAGGAGTTCGCATACGCCTTCCGGGTCGAACACAAACTTGTCGCCATCCTGAATGGTTATGCTATCGCGTACATGACGTGTACGGAACTTAATATACCGCCAGAACTCACGAGGGGAGTGGGTTAGAGAAGTTTCGGTGTAGTCACTAAAGTTCTTTTTGTCCTGGGCAAGTAGCTTCTTCGCTAAGGACCGCCATTCCTTGAAGTTTGCCAGAGAAGATGGGTCATTGTGAGCCTTAAACAGGCGGTGAAAATGACGTTTTTTTTCGAAGCGCGTCACGCAGCTCGTGACTGAACCAGAAGGGAAACTTACTGGAGCGATTTCGCTGCTTTGGGATGTGTTGGTCCATAGCGTTTCGCACAATTTTGGTTAGCTCACGGACGGCTGCATCAACACAGGGCGCGTTGTACACAGAGGACCAATCAGCATTGTCAAGAGATTGGTAAAGAGACGTGTAATCGCCTCGAGCAAAGTCGTGCCTTGGAATGGTCCCACTCCTGTCGCGTGCCAAGGAAACGTGAGCTGTAACTGCAAAAGGAGGGTGCCACGCATCAACGGCAACAACAGGATCGGGGAAATTTTCAACAACGACTTAGGTGAGGTTCGTAAATACAGTGTCTAGAACATTTCCAGCAGGGTTATGATGCAAAAAAGCTGGCTGGATGTCATTGAAAGAAAAGAAATTGAACAAATGGACTGCTTTCGAATTCCCACCGACATTTTCTGCAGGGTCCCACCAAGAACCGGGGGCATTAAAGTCACCAAAAAGAAGAATATTATATTTTTCTGGTTCTAGCTTTTCAGATAAACGCTGTAGAGCTGATGCGAACAAAGAATTTTCTAGAGCCGGCTGTAAATAGTACACGCCAAGGAGAACATTTTTTGCACCTTTCACTTTCACCTCAACCCAAATGCATTCACTGTACAGCTCAAGGTCCAGCCGTCTAAACGCGCAAAAACATTTTTTCATAGCAATGAGGACTCCTCCGCCATATTTTTGCCCTGTTGTTGCATAATCTCGGTCATTACGAAAAACTGTCTATTCAGCAGTAAAGTAGTCGGCAGAAACAATGTGTTGCGGTAACCAGGTCTCAGTGATGCAGTACGCATCGTAATTACTCAAGGCAACGTTGTCGTGAAAGGGCTTAGATTTTGTGCGTAGCCCGCGAACATTTTGGTAGTACACTGTGAAACTCGTTCGGAGTGGGTGGTAATAATGCGGGGTTCACGGTCCTCGCGGAGCAACCCTCTAAAAGGGCGGAACAAACATCCGAGGGGCCAGACAGTAGCGCCGTTCACAACCGCGAAGGATTCGGCACTGACGCTAACGTGAAAGGAGGCGTAGGAGGTATACTTGCTTTTCAGCTGCGTGAACTCAGCGCTGTTGTCGAATTGACGCGGACGGACGCGGAGGTCCTAAGGTACTCCGCACCGTTACAGGCGAGGGAGTAAGCCGTTTGACTCTCGGGGACTAACTCGCGGTCATAGCCCAATGGACAAGACGACTGACACTAACTCTGTCTGGTCTACCAGACACAGGCTCGAATCCTGCCGGTGCCAGTGCATGTGTGATTTTTTGCGATTGTAAGCGTTATGCGCACGGACGCGGACGGATATTGGGCGGTCCTAAGGGACCCCGCACCTAAGAACACTGAAAGTGCCTTTTGTAGGGCCACCACTGAATACGTCTAGCCGCCGTGTGTCTTAGAAACGCATAGAACGCGGTAAAGTCAGAGGCAGAAGTAGCCAATCACCACTGGCGGTCTGGGTCACAAGAAGATGGTTGTACACTTATTTTTTCCCTCACGTAGGAGCTGTGCTGAAACGATCACTTGGGCTTACGTTCTGAAATTCCCCTGCTCTTTTGAGGCACGGCCTTAGCCGTCACATTACAAGAAACGACCGTTGTCATAGCCTTCGTTGTCGTCATCGGCATTAAGACGAATGATACCAAAATGGCCGCCCATGTAAAGAGAAAGGCTGCGTCTAATCTCACGGGAGCTGAGAGAATTACCTCCGGGCAATTCTCACGGAAGTTTCCATATAAGCTGGCTGGCCTAAAATTTGCTGAATAATATTACGCCGCAACGTAACCTAAGATACCTCACAGAACCTGGCGTAACCTAACCGAACGCGTCATAACCTACCCAAATATAGCCAAACTGCAACAAACCTAATCTAGCCCAGCCCAACTACACAGAACACAACCTATATTAAACATAATTAAACCCACTCTAGAAGTACTGTGCGTCGATCTCTTGATATAGTAAAAAACCAGAGTACAAAAAACATTAACAAAATCACGATGACCGAAAAATTGCGAAAGCTAAAAAAAAATCGCGATGTTGGACTCGAGCCTGAGCCTTCTCGTTTAAAACAGAGTACTATACCACAGCGCTACAGGGGCAGCTGGAAACGCGGCTTTTGGGGGAATATTCATCCCGTAAAATCTCCGGGTAGCGTTCTTAGCCAATGAGAGGTGACTGCCGCGAGAAATTTCTGACTGTAATTCTCACGGTTGCCGTGAGACACTACCAAAGAGAAAATAAAGAGAAAATCAATTGGGTTCGCGTGAGATTCGAACTCGAGTCGCTTGAGCAAGAGTCAGGGGAGCTAATCTCAGCGGTGACCCGGTTGCCGGTCAGAGTCGAACAAGAATTATCCTGATGATGGGGCGGAACGTGCGAAGACGGAGTGCACTCGCAGGGGAGTTTTGACTGTACCGAAGCCACAGCATGAATTCGGCAAGTCTGCCTGTCGATGTAATTTGCGTCAAAAGACGTGGAAGCGAAAGAGAACAAATAGACGAAGACACGATGTAGCAGCAAAGAAGACTTTGATATTCGCTAGGCTGTCAAATTCAAAGCATGTACGCAGACCTAAGTTTCTCAAAGATTTTTGCGAAAGTTCTACCTATAATATTTATGTTAGCGTAAATTAGATAATTGGTACAAAGAAAATTTGAAACACTAAAAAATAAGAAAAATATTACGGAAAATGGGTAACCATGCAAACCCCTGCATTTCCACAATAATACAGATTTACCGAAAGCCCTAAATGTATTTGTTATACAGCGTAGATGGGGATAATTGGTGTAACAAAATTTTGAAAGACTAAAAAATAAGAAAAATATTAAATGACAATCCGTATAACGCTCTGCATTTCCACAATAATGCTGATTTCGCTTATGTTCCACTTCAAATCGTTATAATAGCATAAATGAAGACAGCCGGTCGGATAGCATTTAGAAAAACCAAAAACGTTGACTGTAAAAACGCATACTCAAGACAAGAGGCATACGAATGCTACGCATTAGTAGATAATTCTCTGAATTTCTGCAGAATCTTTTTATAATAAATGGGCGCGATTTTCAAGCCAGTTGAAACGATTAGGCGAGATATTAGATGAAACGTGCCACCTATTTTCTTCATTTGCATTTATGAATGTTGCTGACGTCCGTTCCTGGTTCTCGACTGCGACAGTTGGGATGCAGCTGCTCCTCGGAGTGGCAGTGCTCGTCTCCCTCGCTGGCCATTGCCTGGCGCCGGATTTCGAGGAGCCCCGGTCACAGCACGAGGTGCGCAACCCATGGAGAGACTATCTGGACCTTCCGGGCTCGAACGTCAAGATCCCCGACGTGTTGCGTCTGAACAATACGGCAGAACTCATCGGTTGGTGGATTGTGATACCCCGATACCTCGTCAACGTGCTCGCTAAAAAGCCCATCAAAGCCGGTAAGCAGTGTACGACTCTCAGCTTGCCCATTATTGGAATAATCGCGAAAAAGACGACACGTAGGAAAAAAAATTGCACACGGACAGAAGCGCGTCGCCGTCCTGTGTGTTGTTTTCTACGCGCAGTCTTTTTCACGCTTATTCCCATAATGTATCACCACTTTCAATTCAGCTTGCCCAACCTAACAAGTGTGACTAAAGATAACGTGCTTTACTTACCATAGCCATGAGCTGTTTGGCACTGCTAAGAGGGTATTTGAGCAGCCAATAAGTTATTGTAGATATTAATGCAGTGCTTTCGAAGATGGCGATACGTGACAACCTTCGATCAACAAAGGCCAAACGTAATGGCAACACAATATCTGCCCTATTTACAGCTATAGCGAAGACTGACGAACTACCTTACCTTGACGTTCATCTCTCCAAGGCAAAATAAATACTAAGACGATGAAAATTGGCTCACGCTAAACATGCCCAGGTGGTCAGAATTAATTCGGAGCTCTCCACGACAGCGCTCGTGGAGAGCTCATTGGTGTAGCCTCGGCACGTTAAAACCCCAGAACCTATCAGTGAAATCGAGAAGACGAAAATGCACACACGAGTTCTGAGCATGACAGCAACAGGATTATGTACAACTTGCGTGCGAAGCCCTTGCGAACCAAGCCGTAAATAAGATCCGCTGCTTTACAGGCGATAAAAAACATGGGGCTGACCTTTTCACGCGATTTTGGCTTTCTAAGCGGACTATAGCTGAGCAATTCTTGGTTAAAGTCTGCGCAATAGGCCCACTTTGAACAGTCGCGGTCACCTGATTGACAGCGTTTCTTAGATCAGGATAACAATCCAAGTGTGCCGGTCCTTCCCGCTAGATGCATGTTCACTGAGTCCACTAAAAGCCAGAGTTTTTCAGTATACACTAGTTGCGAAACCCCGCTTCACAACTGTGGCTGTGCTGGCACTTCGCACCGTTCAAGCTGAGGGAAAGTGTGCACGCCCGGCACCTAGGAAACGAAAACGAGACTTTGCTAAACACTTACTGAATAACAAAACCTGACAAAATAAAGCTTGATTTTAAAACTAAACAAAAAACATAACTTAGTACTATTTTTTTATGTTCCTTTGGGTGTTTTTTTTTTAAATTTACTGAAGCAGCCCCGAACACTTGAGTACAACTCCAACTTTCTGCCGACAGACGACAGGCTCGTCAACTCGCCCCGCGCTTGCACCAGCGCAGGGGATCCAACCACGGACCGGCTTTTGATACACGAGGTCTATGGGTAGTTTCGGAACTGGTGCATATCTAGGGTTGTTCGTTTTCGGGTTTTATATATATTTTTAAAATCGAGTGGTAAAAATTGGGTGCTATTTTTCAAACCTATAATCTGGGATGAATCGGGTTTATTGTAAAACGATTGCGAAATTTGGGTTTTTCCGGGGTAAACCTACACATTTACTAATCAGTGAAGCACTACCCGCCGCGGTGGCTCAGTGGCTAAGGCTTTGCGCTTCTGAGCACGCGGTCGCAGATTTGTTTCCCGGTCGCGGCGGCCACTTTTTTGATGGAGGCGAAAAGCAAAAACACTCGTGTGTACGAGATTTCGGCGCATGTTAAAGATCCCCAGGCGGTCAAAATTAATTCGGAGCCCTCCACTACGGCGTGCCTCATCGTTTGCATTGCGTCGGCGCGTGAAACCTCCACAATCATTGAAACACTCAGTTTATTTATCCGAAGGTTCACAGGCTTCTGAAACAAACGCGTTAAAGTTCGTGTTTCTTTCGATCTGGTAATCGGGGCGACATCAGGGTTTTCTAGAAAATATTCTGCAAATTTTGGCGTTTGTTTGTAAATGGTTCAGTAAGGGTGACAGTAAAGAGCATTGATAACTCCTAAAAAAATGAGACATTTTACTCACAAAAAGTAGGTCATCGACTTTTTATTCACACTTACCTACATTGTCGTCTCCATGCGCAACACGTCGGTATCCATTCAAGACCTGTCCGTTTGTTGAAGCTGGGAGAAAGTTCTCTCGACATTTCAAATTCCATTAGCTAGGCTCAACAATGTCAGTGAAGCCTTTGCAAGCCTGGGGTAGAGAGTGTTAGAGTCATGCTAATACTCAATGAGTTTGGAAGCTGTGCTTGTGAGGTTTGCTTTCGGCAAGTACTGGAGCGCTATTGCAGAAGGCCCGAGTTCCGCCTACTCCTGAGTTTCCAGCTGCTTGGGTTATGAAATTACTGATAGTGGAGAATCCGATATACCTCGAGCGAAACGGCGCAATCGTGCTCAGCACGCCTGACATATTTCGCGTGCCGTATTGCGGCCGCTTACGTTGATAAAGTACGGCTTGTGATATCATTCCCATGCAGCGCTATCTGGAATTCAGCTGCAATACCCATTCCGTAGCAGAAACTACATAACCCTACTACTACTTTGACATCCCCAGCCTAGCTGCTGGCCACGGCCGGTGCGCGCGTTTTTCTCGGCGTTCAGTTCTTCCACTGAAATATGCTTGCTACGTTGCCTGATGGTAGACCCAGTGCAGCTCTGTGCAAGCACAAACCAAGTAAGCAAAGGGGTTCGCTGTAGCGAACTGAATGCGCCCTGCCCCCGACCATGAAATATGGCTTTTGTTTACGGCTTGGTTGAGTGTGAACGGCGTGCGCTTATCAGAAATCGTTCCAATGTAGCGTGTCAAGGGCGTGTTTGAGCGTTGGCGTGTGCGTTGTAGACGTTTAAGCTGTATCATTATCATTTGTCATCGACTGTTTTCACGGTGTGTGAAGAAGGCTCCCGTGGGAAAATGTCGTCTTGGCTGTTCCTATCGGTTCGGACAAGAGTGAGCCGCAGTTGTGACCGAACACGCCCGCCACTGTGGCACCATTGGCTCATGGTGGCCTGGGGACTTGATTCTTGTTTGGTCCGCTTAGTTCTTGTCACTGCTAGCGGGAATCAAATGACGACTTCGTGGCTACGACGCTACCTGCGACCACACAAAGTGGACGCCATGGGTGCGTGTGGCTTCGGTCGCTACGCCGCGCCCACAAATGGGCTCGGTGTGTTTGACTGACAGTTTACTGCCTCGGAGGAAACTCAGGCGTGATTTCGCACGGCCGAGTTGAACTCGGGACGCCCGTGGCGGCCTCTGCTGCGGCGTGGTTTCTATTTATGTTCGCCGTAGCAGACATATTCCTGCCCTGACAGGTCTTTTAAACGAAGGAGTAATTTCGAGCTTATTTTTATCTCTAGAAAAGTAATGTGCATTGGCTCTGCAGTCATCTGGTGAGAGACCCCTGTTTGCTCAACTTAGAGGCGGCTTTCGCTGTATGACTGTCGAGGAGCAAGTGCTGTGTGCTCTGCGGTTTTACTGGATGGGCAGCTACCACAGAAGCTAGTGGCGGCAGCAACATCGACCGCCACCAGTGGACAGACAGCTGGTGTGTGCGCAATATGATCGCTGGAGATGTTTCCCTGGCCTCGCCTTTCTTTTAGGCAGGCCGGCGAACATGCATGACTTCCGCAGGTTCTACCGCGCGTCTATCCGTCTGCAGCCGGAGCGTGCGCTTCAGTTATCATCTGCTCGCAGAACAGTTTCAAACAAGGCGTTGCATGAGTGTACGTTTCGTTTATCATCAGCGCGGCAGACAGTTTCCCTTGAGGCGTTGCGTGACGCACATTTCTTGTGAAAACGTTGCTGGCAGGCGAGCTTATACGTATATGTATACGTATACAGTCAACGGCACGTGTCCATTGTCACAGGCGATCTCTACACATTTCAGCGGGTTTTTGCTACGCGTCACCGTCGTACACCACACTCGTAGAATCCCTATTCTGGGGAGGCTGCGGCGTGTTCCGGTCTGTTTTCTGACGTAATTTACACACTAAGACGAACACATCAAAGAGAATAAACTGACGAAAGATGTTACAGCAGAAAAGAAGCTGGTCGAACTACTCCATGCGAAAAAACAAAGAAACAAGAGAGAGGAAAAAGCGCAAGTACAGTATACCAGTAAAGAAGTGCATGGTTAATAGGTATCGCCAGGCTTTCGCCCTAAAAGCACGTAAGCAGAGTGCCCCGAGGAAATTTCGTGTCTAAAAGAGGAGGGTTTCGATAACGTAATACAAGCAGCAACTGTTCTGAATGTGGCGCACTTCCATCACCCGGATTTCTTTCTTGCCAGTCGGCCGTAGTCGCGATAGCATTGTCTGCCACCGAAGGCAAAAACTGTTTCTTAGGATGAAACATTTCAAACAAAAAGCTCATACGGACGCCTGGAATAAAAAAATAAATGAACTTTGTAGTGGAATACAGATTTATAACGTATAAGTGCAATAAAATAAAGTAGTTGGATTTGATTGCCCCACGTAGCCACCAGTGCAACAGTGGAGCGAGAGAACAGACTGAAAGATGCGCCACGCCCTTGCCACGCATACTTGGAGCACGCGGCCCTGGACGGGTTACATCACCTCAATAATCAGCAAATAGCATTAATCCCATTCGTTAATCGTTTTTAACTCCTCCTCGAAACATGATAATCAGCTTATTATTATGACCACTGCTCCGCCTTGCCCGAGTTTCGCACCAACTCGGGCCTTCTGGAATAGCAGCCCTGGTTGAGAACGGCGGACCGTCAGCCCACGATTACGCAGATCGCTACTTTGAAAAGGGCCGCTACGGGAGAAATCTGGTTTAATCCGATGCTCTTGAAACATCTTCGAAGTGTAAAAACAGGGCTTTACCAGAAAACGAACAACCCTGTGTATATCGCGTAATACTCGTAAAAGATTTTGTCACTCGGCGATATTCGGATTGGCGAAAACAAATACTTTCCTCTTGTCCAAATTAACAAAAAGAAGACGTTTTACTTGTTACGTTGTTTCTTTATGCAGGCGTCCCAGATGTAGTCTCATTGCACGCTAACATTCAGCTTGCAGGCTCCGCCCTAACTCAGGACGGACCGGAAGTACCATACTGGGGGGTTTAAAAATATCCACGATTTTGGATCGTTACAAATAGAGAATACGTCAGGCTTCTTCTGATTTTTTATTTAAAAGGTCATTACCACGTGCCCCTTGAAAACAAATACTGCTTCGCAAGAACTGTGGGGTCATTGAAGTGTGAATGTTTTAAAAACTGCACTTTGCTATACGCAACATTTTTCATCCTGTAAACCAACTACCGCGGAACTAGAATTAAAGATATCTCCGTCCAGATAGAAACACGTATAGCGTGTTAGAAGGTACAGCGTGCAAGAACACTCGTTTCCGGATTTTGAACTCATGCATTTTGAACCAGGGTAGTCTACTTTCTTCACGGAGGCAGGGGAGATGGCAGTAAAGACGAAGAAGCACTCAAGATGCCTACCACACGCATCATATTACTGACTACAGCAGCGCTTGCACAGACCAGGGGCTATATACAGTAAACGCTCGTAAATTCGAACCGCAAGGGGACACATCTCACTTCGAAGTAAGGGAAGTTCGAACTCATGAAAGTCAACAATAACAACAGTATACTGCAACGGGGAAGTCATACTGATCATATCTACGCTTTGATGCTTGGAAAAGCCCGCCAATGCGGCCTGCCTTCTCTCGCTAAACGCGGCAGTCGTCACATTTTGCTGCAACAAATGAGTTGAGCGGAAAGCGCCACCTTCGCCTTCTTGAAAACTGAAGAAAACACGGGCGGCATTTCATCCGGCCGTGGCTTCTGAGAGGACGACTGCCCCATGCTTCCTCTTTCTCGTCATTGGCAGCGACATATTCTGCGCTTCTGAGCTGCGATGTGATGCCCTCATCTGTTCGCGAAACACACACGCCACTGTACTCCTGTCGTCATCGGCCGAGTTCGCGAAGAGTGCGCCTTCCATAACGCCAGCCATGTGGGATTTAGATTGGGCTTAACTTATTCAGCTTTCTCCGTTCTACAAAGCACCGTATGTGGGCACAGAGTGTGTTTCTCTTGCCGTGTGCCAGGCGTCAGGGAGCCGTCGCGGTGGCGCGTAGTTCGAATGATCCGTCGCGGAGCCTACTCTGGCTCGAATTAACGGTCTTCTTTGCACATAGAATGCTTTGAAGACTTGGACGGACTAACAGGTACAGTTCGAATTATTAATAAACTCGAATTCGTGAAGTTCGAATTAACGAGTTTTTGCTGTATGCAGTAACAGCTCGTTAATTCGAACTCGAAGGGGACCATAAAATTGTTCGAATTAAGCGGTGTTCGAATTAGCGGGTGGTTGCTAGAATGAATGGAAGTCGCTCCACACTATGCGCGAAGAACACAAAGAAGCCACCTCTGGATTCGTTATCGCGAATTAGGCGCTACTACACGTTTGTGGGAGGTGATTTGGTACATATTGTTTCCTAAATAATAATAGCATGCGCCGGAGTACTGGCACCGGGGCGTGGCGCTTTCTGTAGAAGAGAAATAAGCTGTTGCAGGGGCGTAGCGCACGCGCCGCGCCGTTCTTTTTCTGCTTCGTTGTTTTGCATCTCTCGTAAATTTGGTTTGGTTTGGATTTACAACCCATTGTAATCCCACTGGGCCGACTTCTTCTGCGAGGAGCAATATAAACCAGGGGATCATAGTTCGAATTAACCGTTCTGATACCGACGCGTTCAAATTATCGGTAGTTTTCCCCCCATTGAAATTATACAGGGCTGTGCCGGGACAAGGGCGGGAGTTCGAATTAACCAGAAGTTCGAATTAACTGAATTCGAAATAACGAGCTTTTACTGTATATCGCTGGGCCAAGCGCAGGGGTCGTTGGAACAAAACATTTACACCGTAATTTAACTCAAGGAACTGGCATTGTTACCTTCAAAAGCAAGCTCCAGCTGCGAAATTATTCTTACGCCTAATACGTTACCTTCGTCAAATACGCTGTTATACTACGAGATGGCCACTTTACTGACGTTTCCGATGGCTTATCGGCTCGACCCCCTTAGTGCATCCCCACCCTCGCCCACTACGTGTCGGGAAGAGTAACTCCGACGCATCGCCTTCGTCAGCATGTACATTACGATTGGAGGCGAGGAGTCGCCTCCAGATCACGTCTATATGTGCTCCTCCTTTGGCTTCAAATCGGCTTCAACTCTTCGGCAGCATCAGGACTACCACTGTTTCTGAAATGGGTCCTGTGCGCCGTATTTGGCTGACGTTGTTTTATTGGCGGGCTAACCCACATGCATTTTTGACATTTTCCGCAGCCGCAGCGGCCGTGTTTGTTGTAACATTGATCACTAGAATCCATGTAAGTGCATTCAAGTCTAAAAATTGCATGTGGGGTAATATCTGCTTATTTTTATTTCTGCCTTTCAGAGTTCTTTTCGGACTTTCTCGAACGGCGAAAACATGCCTCATTCCACAACCTGCTCGATCAGGCAAGTAGCGCACTGGGAGTCTTCTCTCAAGCTGCTTTCAACTGAAATTAAAATTAAAATGTGACAGTAAATGTGGTTCCCGCTATCACCATTGGGGTAGAGCGTTCGCTGCAACTGCTGAAGTGAACAAAACAAGCGGCCGTAACCCCGCACCCTCTTCTCCGCACAACAGATATATGCGTGGTTTAAAAGTCCAAAACAGTGACAGGGCTCTCTGTGACGCTGACAAGCAGGGCGAGAGATTCAAAAAATACGTAACAAACTGATAAATTTCAGTGTCAAAATACTGGCCTGCGGTGGCCCGAGTGAAGTCGCGTGACGGAAAGCAATATGACGGTGACCCGAGTGCGAAAAATCGCCATTGCTAGCGCCACGGACAACCTCCTTGTAAATCCTAATCCCTGGCTGCCCGTGATTGCCAGGCCAGCCCGAAACTGCAACGCCATATTCTTGTCTAGTTAGGACTGAAAGAAGGTGTGCTGAACAATTGCAATGAATGAGCACGCGCCTCTTGCTGTGCCAATATACTTATGAGTACATATCCTTTCCAAACTCCATTTACTCATTCAAGGTCGCTGAAGTTAAGAGCGCACAGGAACTTTCACGCCAGGTTAAACCGTAGTTTGCCTAGTCCGTGTCCCGGACTATTACGTAGCTTATATACTGGTAACACTATAATTGCGACACTGGATAAAGAAACAGGATTGACGAAGCACAACGGGCGTTGTGCACCGTCCGCGTTTGCCCCGTGTCGAAATTGTAGGCTGACGGGGACGTAACGTAATACCAGAGTCCTTCAATGCTTTTCTCTAGCCATTGCTGCGCCCGCACAATTGCAAATCCCCTAAGGAACAGGCATTGACCGCAGCAATCAAAGATAACTCCAAAATCAGAAATGCGTCCGCATTGTGCGGGCGCAGCAATGACTTTTGTCCCTGAATGAAACTTTGGCCGGAGTTTCGTGACCAGAAAAGCATTGAAGGACTTTGCCTCTAGCCATTGCTGCGCCCGCACAATGCGGACGCATTTCTGATTTTGGAGTTATCTTTGATTGCTGCGGTCAATGGCTGTTCCTTAGGGGATTTGAAATTCATTTAGTTTAGTACACTGAATCGCTCTAGTTTAGCCAATCATCTGCTACAGCACACAACTGGTTTCGAGAATTACTCCTCATCTTCAAGCACACGCGAGGCGGGTGGCGCCACTCACGTTGTTCGGGAATCCTTTTGAGTGCAACTGACGGCGAATCTTTTAATTCATCTTATTTGGCAAGCTGAAATGAAAATTGTGTGCTGTAGCAGATGATTGGCTAAACTAGAGCGATTCAGTGTACTAAACTAAATGAATTGCAAATCCCCTAAGGAACAGGCATTGACCGCAGCAATCAAATATAACTCCAAAATCAGAAATGCGTCCGCATTGTACGGGCGCAGCAATGGCTAGAGGCAGAGTCCTTCAATGCTTTTGAAGGACTCTGGTACTACGAACCAAATAGCTCTGACCTTTATAGTGGGTTATGTACAAGTTTTTTAAGCGAGACAATTGCTTCAAAAATTGCCGTTTGCCTCGCCTGTCCACCTCCCCGATTTGCGCTTGTCGGCTTTGACAGCATCTGGCCAGTACGCAGGCCTCAAGACGATTGCTAGTATGGACATGCTCGACTCCGTCATATAGGAACCTTTAAAGGAGCCATGAAGAGAAAACACAAGTTTGGTTCATTCAAAAGATTGCCTCTTGAGAATCACACTGGCCCCACTTTTAAAAGATACTTCGCTCGAATAAGCTATATAATTATAAAAAAAGGGAGTGGCCATGCTACCCACTCAGCTCATTTCCCGCAACGGAACCTATGATGTCATTCCAGCCATCTATGCGGCTGGCGGAGGCTGGAAGAAGCAAACGCAAGTTAGGCAGAGCTTATTATCTTGCTGAAGGAGCTATATGCGCTTAAATTTAATGCACGTTTTTTTAAAGCAATAAGAATCGTGGCACCAAACGTGGGAGTTACAAAAGCACACGTAAACATAGAAGTACCGATGCGTACTGCTGTTGGTACTGCTCGCACATTGCTTGGTTTAGCTGCGCAGTACTGCGGGGCTTTGGGGTTATCTCAGACGACACTGGCCGATTGACGCAAGCAACGGTGTCTTACGTGACCATATTTCTCGAGCGAGCACTATGTTTCACGAAACAAGTATTTTTTCCCTCAACAAAAACAAACCAGGTTTAAGTACGGTCAAAACAAACCAAAGGAAGAAAATGGCTTGCCTTGATATGGTGGCGCCATCTAGATTGACTAACAGTAAACGAGGGTCCGCAATCGGCTGCAGAGCTGTCGGTTCCTGTGATGTCATTGCTGGCCAGGAAAACGGACGATTTAGCTGGGAAACTAAAATTTTAACTTAAATTGAATTATTTCTCATTGAATAAAGCATCGTTTGTATCCGGGCAAGTGCTGGGGGCACTATAAAACACTTAATATTTCGAAAAAAAAAACATATTTTGTCTTCATGGCTCCTTCAAGCATGTGCAGACTGGTTACTCGCTCCCTTACAATCATGCCACAAAACTTCTATCCGAATAGTTTCTCTCCTCGTATTCGCCGTTCTCCCCCACCACGCACGGCTGCCGTAGGGCCTGTTTTTTTCGGCCTACATTCTGGTTCCCCGTATGTCTCTCTTCTACTCTTCGTCTCTTGTGCGAAACGCCATCTCTTGTCCCTCGATGGAAACCATCACGGCCTCCGTTTTAAATAAATCCCACGAGGTAAGTTGCTCTAACGCAAACCGATATGCTGAACCCGGAGGCCCCTTTTCTTCCTTTCCAAACTTGCCGCGGTTCGGGTAGCTCCAGCAGCCGCACTCTTGTATCTTGTATTAGGTGCGGAGTACCTTAGGACCGCACAATGTCCGTCCACGTCCGCGTGCATAGCATTTACAATCACAAAAAATTACACAGGCACCGGCAGGATTCGCGCGCGTGTCTGCTATACCAGACAGAGTTAATGTCACTCGTCTTACCCACTGGGCTACGGCCGTGAGATAGGACCCGAACGACAGACGGCTTATTCTCTCGACTGTAACGTTGCGGAGTACATTATAACCTCTCAAAATCCGTCCGCGACAATCTGTGAGCCCACCACCATCAGGCGATTTAGGGAATAATCAAGGTGCAACTCACAGCTCAAATCAAATGACGGTCGGCGCGCAAATCGGATGTCACTCGGGGCGCAACCTGGACGTCATTTCGAGTCTCCGTACTCCGAATCCTCGCCATCCTCCACGGAGTGGAGATGTTGCCATTTTTCTCTTCCCAATTACGAGGGGTTGTAGCGTGGAGAACGGGGTGTCATCTGATCCCAGGTGCGCTGTCAGCGCCTAACTGTTAATGCGTAGCATTCTTTGCTGAGTACCCCAACAGCCAATACCATGTAACGCCCTGAATTTCCACAAAAATGCGTTTGGGCGAAAAAAAAAAAAAACACCTGTAACCGCTGTAATAGCGTACATAGAGATAATTGGCGGGACAGAATTTTGACAAACCGAAAAATAAGAATAATCGACAAAATAAAATGTCTCCAAAAATGATCTGACAAAATCAAAACTAGGTATCTTACACATCTTCCCCCAAAACCCAAGAACAAAGTTTGCATGAACAACGTTGGAAATACCTACATAAATAGCGTAAATGGGCCAAGTCTGCATTACCCCTTTCTTCTTCGGAAAAAATAAATAATTACCGAAGTAAAGGCGCTTCGTCGTTACAATGGTGTATATTTGCATCATTGGCGGAAAGAAACAAACGAAAACTGAAATAAGAATAATATATGATACAACGTATTTTTGCAACTCATAGCCATATTTGCCTGTAAAGAACTCACAGTCTGGACAAGGAGCATCAGAATGCTACAAATTACTAGACAATTCTCTCGATTTATGCAGATTTTTAAAACCACAGAATGGTGGAAAAGAAAAATTTGAAAGCCTGAAATGGCATAAAATATAATTTTAAACTAATGACATCACTACGGTACCTAGCTGCTGCCGCAAATTGCGCGTAGTGTTTTCTTCCACCCATTACAGACGCGTGAAGGCTCTAGACGTACCAAATGGTCAAATGAAGGATTACAAAGGTTCAGCTTCTCAATTCAGTAGCAGATAAGTCTTTGTTGAATCAATTTTCATGTTTTTAAGGCGCGAAGAAATATTTGGAAGATTTCTCATCTGGCTTCAATTCCCGAGGGACTAAAGGTAGCCTTCGTGGCTCCCATCAGCTTACAGACGGCCGCGTTGGCCCAATTACATTAAATGAGCTATCACAGTACAGCCACTGAGGAAAATAAATTAACAACGGCGGCCATTTTGGTGTTTATTATGTGGCCGGACTGCCGCCTCTACGGCCTCGCCGCTAACTTTGACCAGGTCGTTTGTACACAACACTGCCAAATAGGAAGCAAAACGGCGTATTTGGCGTATGTATTCGAACACATGTCAGCTGAAATGCAGGGCACAGCGGTATCTTTGATTCGTGCTCGAAATGACGTCAGTCGCGCGCAGCCGCAAAGCAGGGACGACAAGCTAAGGCTACCGCAGTTGACTGGCTAAAACACGTAAACAACAAACTGGCGGCGCCCATGTACCGTCGCAGTGTAAACAAATGTCACATGATGCGAACTGACCAGTGATCGTGGCGGCGGCACGGAACAATGGGAGAAAATGGTGCCGATATTGTGCTCCCTTATCTAGTGACACTAGGCCTAGCGAAAGCGTTGCGGAGAGCCCTTTAGGAGAACGTTAAGCCATGAAGAGAAAATACAACTTCGTTTAATTTAAAAGAACTAGGCTTCAGTCTCTCACTCAGCTCCATTACAGCCACAAAAGATGTTTTTTAACAAAAAAAAAAGCGAAAAGTATTTAAAAACTTTCGAATTTTGCGCCACAGTGACGTGTTATGAGCAAGAATGACGTCATACGGGCCAACAATAAAACATAATTTTCAGTGCGTTAACTGCACGTTAGCGTTCAAGTGATGTGGTCAAATGGAACTAGAGGCCCCATTACAGACGTCCAGTCATGTGTCGTCGCGACAGGTCAGTTGGGCGGCCGCCAATCACAGAAACAAGGTTCCGTGACGTCATAGAGAAGTTGCGGGAAATTGGCTAGGGGGTCGCGACTGCTTCACACGTTTTCTTTAATATCTCCGTTATTTGTTCGAAGATTGCGAGGATATTGGTATCATTGTTATCGGGACTAAGCGGTCTTTCTAATAAACCCAACTTGTATTTCGCCTTCGTGGCTCCTTTAAAGCATAACGAAGCTAGGTTATCCTACAGCACACACAAAAAAACTTTACCATCCCTTCCTGAAAGCTTTTTAATATCAAAATTGTGTCAAAAGTGCGTCAAATCTGTCGTTAAATGTGTGTCCAACTTTCGCTAAAAAGTGCGTCCAATCAATCGTCAAACATTCAAAGACCCAAATCGCAAACGATGAACAACCCATGGTATCATTTCTCGCGCCCTAAGTAAGCGCATCTACGAACGATCTAAATGTGTACTAATACGTGGTTTATGGGATAGAAGTTTACTATTGTGTACCTTCTTCATGACCGATGCTTGCATTGTCTTATCTAGAAATATTCCTTTGCAGGGATTTTCAAGTAATCGATTGTTCTGACACAATTAATCTACGCCTGGTTTCATGCACGCGCCGTGTGTACAGGGATCGTATCAGAGTTTTTCGGTCGACCAACCGGACGATGGGGCAATGCATTAATTTTTGGCAGCACGCCATCGGTCCCACTAACAAAGCTTTCGCTTGATTAATTCAGAACAGGCGAGTTCGCGCTTGACGCGCAGCGAGTTGACGGGAACTGATCGCTTGACGCGCAGCGAGTTGACGGGAACTGATGGCTTGACCGCAGGTGCGCACCCACCAGCCGTACATTTACCAGCTGTTCCAGGTGATGGTGGTTTTTACCAACATTGGTGTCGCCGCTGGTGTGTCCATCATTCTGCTTCGCTTGATGGGCACCTGCGGGGCTTCGACGTGCCAGGACGTGACCATCAACTACCGTCTCCTGTTCCACACCTACACGGGCTCCTCGTGGGTCGCCGGCGGCATCATCGTGTGAGACTATTAAGAACTTTTCCCTGGTAATCGAGGTTGAATCAAGTTTGATAAGCGATGGCTCGGTTTTATGCACCGAGAGCGTGCAGGGAACGAGCCCACAATTGCACCGCAAGTCAAAACACATACACATGGCCCAGTTGGTGGTCTAGGCGCTAACGCGTGGGGGACTTGGGCGCAGCCAGCGCCTCTTGCATCGTTTTCTGATGAAAACGGACGCCTTCACTGCGCAACCGCCCTATGCACTGTCTTGACCTTGGCTGATCCTGACGGTTATACATGGCGCTTCTAGCGGTTTCATGGTTTTATGATTCAAATAATAAAATTTTGCTCTTGCGAAATAGTGGCGCATCCGCTTGCTTTGGTGCAAATGTCGACGAAAGACGATAGTCTTCTACCGCCCTCTGAACCTTCTCCTCCACCCCTTCCCAGTCCTCACGCTCAACCCCTCTGCTCTCGTTCCGTACATTCAATTCAGTTTTCTCGCGTGAACAGATCTGCTGGGACAGCTCACGCCCTTTTCCTAATCCTTCGTTTTTGTTCTGCTTCGAACACCAGGAGCCAAAATCTTTCCTGAGGGCTCCATTCTTGCACCGTCGTTTACATCCTAAATTAACAGCAGAACTGTTTAAAGGGACACTGCACCACTTTTTTCAACTTTTTTTTTTTTGAAACCTTAAATGTTTGCATAACGTAGTCACCCAACACACCCAGTACTTAGATTAGGGGGTCGCAAAGTACCTCAGCCAAAAATTACTGATCTGTGCCGATCAGATAACTTGTAAGCTCGCTCAAAAGATTCTTCTCTCTTTCCCGGTCTTTGGCGGCTAGAATTACGTCACTAAGACCGCGTAGTGGCTATTGACCCGTTTTTTTTTTTTCAGTTTTAACCATGAACGCTTTTCGATAGATAGTTAAATAAAAGCCACAAAAACAAAGCAGAAATTTACGGCGTATCTGGCGCGAAGAGCAAATCACCCAGTGCCACCCCGTGCTAACGATAACTATAGCTTTCGCAGTCGTTCCAGACGCGAAGAAAAGAGTGAAAGCGCTTATCTAAAGCGTTGCAGGGTTCCTTTAAACTTGAGCTTGGTCCGTTGGCATTAGCGAAAAAATACAAAGATAAAATTCACCCGGCGCGAACTTCGCGCAGTGGTTTAGCAATAAAGCACCAAGCTCACGTGAGCGTGTGTTTCGTGAGGAGCGCCAGGCATTCTCCAGGCTTGCGCGTGGGTTGGCGCCACGCGAGGAGCTCCTGCTTTCGTCGTCGTCGTCTTCGGCGCGCTGGAGCCGTGGCGCGGCGAGCACACACACACACCACACACGCACCCCGTAAACAAAAAGTCCTGGGTGGGTCGGAGGGAAGCGCCGCAAGCAGGCTTGACCCGGTCTGCGGGGACAACGTCTCGGCAGCCGTTAATGTCAAGGGTGACAGTACTGGGTGGCCGCTCGCCGTACGAGGAACGTGCATAAACTTGATCTGTCTGCTCCCTCTCTCCTAGGATCCGCTTCCAGTGTGCGAAGAACTTAGGTCGACCCCGTGATCAGCTGTTTCTCGAGTTTAGCACCGCTAGTGCAAGCTGCGCCAATGCGCTATCTCCAATTCGCGCCATTTTTTTCATTCGCTATCGCAAAAACCAACCGGACATGTATGCTTAATTAAGTTAACCTTGTTATTTTCTATTATGTACAAACATTTTGCCTCAGTTGTACGGCAAGCTTAAAATCTTGCATTGCAAAATGCGGACACGTATGGGCCATGCCAGCATTTTTAGTGGAACGGTCCTGGCTATAGACTGTTTCATCAGGCGAGGAGGAAACTTATACCCTCGTACTCAGCGGTCGCAGCGCGCGAGCCGCCTTTTCCCCTCTCTAAAGTGTACGCGCCGGTCAAGGCGGGCCTGGCGCGGTCGCTCCTTTGCCTTGACTGCGTTTTGCAGGCATCGCGCGGGCGGGTTCACCACTAATTTACGCATTGTTTTAATGAAATTTCGCTAATAAATGAGCCCGACTGGTAGCTTGAGAGTTTCGCATTTCAAAGCACACAAGATATTTGGCATTTTTGTTCTGCTGAGCTCTTTCTGTACACCGACGTTGGTGTAGTGGCAGAAAATTGGTCAGGATGTAACGGTCTCTGTGCTGGGATCGAAGATTTCTTTACTACAAGTTGACGTCACAATGAGGCAGGGAGGAGGGGTATGAGTAGACTCTTTTAGGCGAGCCTTACTTGCTGATGTATGGGCACCCGCCTGGGGGGGGGGGGTTCCTCTAGTCCGGGATATTTTGGCCTGCGCTGGCCACCCGGGTCCTCTCCACCAGACTACGTTGGGAGAAGATTAGGAGCTCGTCAACCGTGCCAGCCACTGCTCATAAATAAGGTAATAAAAGTTTAATCGATGGTTCCCTGCCGAAATGCCATCGGAGTCTCGCGTATACCAAGGCCTGTTATCGTGGTAGCGGGCAAGAACAGGGACCCTGAACTAGAGAGAAATGAATGAATGAAGAACATTTATTAAGATGGGGGAGGCCACATGGCCGTAGTTGGGGAAGGGGAAGAAGGGAGGAGGGGGAGGTGATCACTCAATCGTTAGAGATGACTGGTTGAAGATAGATGATCAGTGATTTCTTTGGGAGGGGATTGTAGACCCCATCTCACACTACCCTTGCCAGGCCACTCTTAATGGAAAACACACCTAGAGCATGCAGAAAATTTGGGTCTTCGTACGGGGGATCATCAGGGGACGAGTTGGGGGGCAGAGCACTGAGCAAAGAATCGCGAGAAGATGCGAAAGCTGCACAGTGCCAAGTGAGGTGCTTGAGGTCTGAACAAACATTCTGCTGGCAATGGGGACAGTACGGAGAGGCTGAAGAGTCCAAATGGAACCTTTTCCGCAGTGTGGAGGGTGTGAGGGCCGCATTAGCGAT
The DNA here is from genome assembly GCF_048455015.1 of Haemaphysalis longicornis. Lineage (NCBI taxonomy): Eukaryota > Metazoa > Arthropoda > Arachnida > Ixodida > Ixodidae > Haemaphysalis > Haemaphysalis longicornis. Next base: position 17,281,281 of record NW_027526460.1, on the reverse strand, counting down.
TATCTTATTAACAAAGATTTCTGCGGAACGGGGTAGGGTGGGGACACCATGCAGGTAGCCCTGCGGAGTCTTCTCAGCGAGCCGCTTTCGGCGAGAATATTTAGCATGATCCAGTTGGGGGCGCGGATGTAGACCTGGATCAGGCGCAAGATCGGGAGCAATCAAGGGAGGAGTAGACTGAAGGCTCTCCCGTGCTGCATTTTGGGAGCGTGATTGCCGACCCCCTGGGTCACATGCCCCGGAATCCAGGCTACGCGGACTTGCGTTCCGTTTCGGGCCAGTAGGTTAACCATGGCCTGGATGTGATGAATGGTAGGGTGATCAGAGTAAGCCCTATTGGATTATCTGATGGCGGCGTGGGAATCAGTGAGGAGGCGGACCCTGGGTGGTGGTGGTGCACGAGCCATGTAGGTCATGTGATCCAGGGCTCCTAGGAGACCATGGAGCTCGGCTTGGAGAGGTGACGGGGCGATGGTAGCACCGCTAAGATCAGGGCGTTCTTCGCAGTGCCAAGCCAAACCTATAGAGTTGTCTTGTAGGCTGGCGTCTGTAAATATGTCCACCTCGTTTGGTAGCCTCTGTGCCATGCATCGGCGGAAGGCGCGCAGACGCGGAACGACGCTAGCTCGAGGGATAGCCGACCGTTGCGAAGAAACCACGGTATTTCGAGCCCAAGGGGGTGGGGGAGGAGAAGGCATGGGTCCGATTGGGTGCGTTTGAGAGTCCCATGCAGAAATAGCAGCAGCCTGGATAGTGAGCGTGTGCCGGAGTTGATGGTGTTTCCGGGTCTCTTCAAGAATTTCTGGCAGGGGAGGCAGAGGAGCAGCTTTCTCTAAGGCGCAGATCCTAGTGTGCCGTGGGAGGCCTGTGATCGTCCGCAGGGACGCACGATGAAGAATTTGTAGTTGCTTCATGTGAGCTTGACGGAGGTCATATGCAGGGGCGCCGTACAGAAATCGACCAAGGGCAACTGCTCGAGTGAGCGCGAGGCAAGCAGCCTGACTAGCTCCACCATACTTATTAGACATCCTGGAGATAAAATGCAGCATTGGCTTCCAGTTGCGTTTAAGTTGAGTGATCCAACGTCTGGCACTGTTGTGCTGCTCAATGGGATTCCCAAGATGCGAACCTGGTCGCACTTGGGAATAAAACTAGCCCTAGCCAGGCATTGTAAGGTGTATGCTGGTCCAGGAGAAGGTGTAAAAAATGCGCCCGTGTTTGTCCATAAGTAACGCTAACTTCCGCCCGGGCACCATATCCGTTTGAGCTAATAATATAGGAAAATTGTTCTGGTCCTTGTGCATAGATAGGCACGCGTTTACTGCAAAAACGCAGTACAGTAGAAACTCGTTATAACGAAGTAATATCGGGACAGTAATTTAGTTCGTGATATCCGATATCCATTGTAACTGTAGAGATAAAAATCGGTTCAAACCAATCGGTAATATGGCTCCCGCAAAAATCCTTCATACAAAAACGCGTCATATTAATCTAGAACCTGCTATAAACAAGGTAACCCTTGCCTCTCTCCTTGTGGCATTTCAAGCTCATTGAACCAGAACATGAAACGGGAAATTACAACAGAAAAAAAGTTCATTTGACAAACCCGGCCTACGTTCCTGTTCTTTCGAGAGAGGATGCGATCTTTGTCTGGTGGCTATTCACAGCACTGAGCAGGATGCAGTTTTCTACAGTGCGCACGAACGAAGGGGCCTTATCTACTTCTGCAGTTTAGGACGCCGGGAGTTTCTCCAAAAAGCTTCTCAGCCTACTGGTCAAATATTTCTTCGATAGTGCGCGCGTCTCTCAGTTTTTTGTTATAAAAGAATAGTCATTCAAATAAAGCGCGACCAAGCAAAGTTCGTATTTAGTTTGCTATAGCGGATAATTCGCTATATCAGTGTTCGTTATAACGAGGTTCAAATGTACTGCAAAAAGGGAAAACATTTTAACGAAATCGAAACGTATGGTTTCCTTGGCGACCAGTTCAGCGAGTCTGGTCTGGTCCCGCCCCTGCCCCCCGCTCGGCTGTTCCCGACAGCCAAACCCGTCACCACACCGCTTGCTGAGCCAGCAGCGGATGCAGTGGCAGCCACGTCTGTTGGGCAGGCCGCTGCATCCACCGTTTCCCCTCCACCGGCCCAAAGCACACGCGAGGGTGCGGAGGAGATGGAGACGGACGAAGCTGTGGCGGCTCCCAACCCCACTGCACCACCCGCGCCACATGTGGCGCCCCCGACACACTTTTCGGTGGCGGCTGCAGCAAAGGGCACCAAGAAGGGTGCATGGTCCTAGCAGCCGAATCTGTCGGGTACTCCGAGGACGTCTGATGACGAAATGGACGTCGGACCGTTCTTGCCTGCGTCGCAGCGAAGTGAACGGCCTGCAGCGCCCAAGGTAAAACAAAAGACCAAAAAGCCCCTTCCAAGAATAACAGCCCCGAAAGACAGCACATAAAACACACACTCCAGTAGCTCCTACACTAAATAATGGGAAGAGAAAACATAACTCAGTGGAACTCCAGGGGCCTTCTTAAAAATCTTGATGGTGTGTAGGAGATACTGCACTCTAATCAGCTAAGTGTTAAATGTATACAAAAACGCATTGAAATTCCAAACACAAATTTATGGAATGGTTACATGGTATTTAGGAAGGACAGGGATCGTGGCGGTACATCGTCCAGCGATGTGGACATCATCGCCCGAAAGTCCTTGGCTTGTCACCCTTTCCATCACTCTTTCCATCTCTTGAGTGGGACGTTGGCACTAACCCATGAGGTAGTGACCATTTCCCAACCACATTGACACACGTAGGTAATGGCCCAAAAAGTTCATCTTCCCATAAAAGGTTCAATGAAGCTCGAGCAAACTGGAGTACATTTACAGAAACATCCAAACTACATCACACAACCATTACACACCTACACATGGAAGAAGCAGCCCAATTCGCCACGGAACACATTCTCGACGCCACCGAAAAGTCTACTCCCCTGGTTTCCGGTGCCCTGAGCAACACAAGGAGGCCCTGGTGGAACAAGGACTGCAGGCGAGCACGAGAGGCCCAGAACAAGGTGTGGGGTGTCCTTCGTCGGTACCCCACGTCGGATAACCTCATCTCCTTTAAATGGGCAAAAGCACTTGGGAAGCGCGTGCGCCGTGAGGCAAAAAGGGAGAGTTGGCTCATCTTCCTCAGATTCATAAATTCATACACCGGCTCTCACAAATTCTCGGCATATATAATAAAACTCAAATGACGACAAACATACAGCCTGCCCCCCGTTAGTACAGCATGTGACACACTGGAAGACCAGACTAACACACTTGCAAAACACTTCCAACATTTGTGGAGCTCAGCACACTACACAAACACTTTCATGAAGCACAAATCGTCCTGCGAAAAGAAGTCCCTGCGTGACAAGAAGTCGCACACTTCTTAGATTTTCATGTTTTCGATTCATGAGCTCGAGGCTGCCCTGAACACATGTAAGCCTTCAGCTCCAGGCGCAGCCATTACATACACAGTGATAAACCCACTTACACGCACACGTACTTCAAGCACTGCTTACTTTATACGACAAAGTCTGGCTTTCGCAGCAGCTTCCAAAGTCTTGGAGGAAGGCTATTGTAGTGGCTTTTTTGAAAGAAGGGAATGACCCTTTTTCCCCCTCAAGTTACCGTCCCATCGCCCTGACAAGCCGCCATTTCAAGCTCCTCGAGAAGATGATTAACAGACAACTCGTGTACTTTTTGGGGTACAACGGTCTTCTCGAGAGATGCCAGGCAGGCTTCAGGGCGGGGCTATCCACCAATGATAAAGTCATTGCATTAGAGTAATATATAAAAGATGCCTTTCTGCACACCCGCCGCGGTGGCTCAGTGGCTAAGGCGTTGCGCTGCCGAGCACGAGGTCGCGGGTTCGATTCCCGGCCGCGGCGGCCGCTTTTCTGATTGAGGCGAAAAGCAAAAACGCCCGTGTGTACGAGATTTCGGCGCACGTTAAAGATCCCCAGGTGGTCAAAATTAATCCGGAGCCCTCCACTACGGCGCGCCTCATCGCCTGCGTTGCGTCGGCGCGTTAAACCCCCACAATCAATGCCTTTCTGCACAAGCAGTACTATATGCCAGTATTCTTTGATCTTGAAAAAGCGTATGATACTGCTTGGCGGTATGGTATCTTCAGCGATTTGGAGTCCTTTGTCATGTCGGGTGACATGAAAAACACGCTTGCCAGTTATTTGTCTGAGAGAACCTTTTGCGTGCGAGTTGTAACTGCACTCTCTAGGGTTCATGTGCAGCGAAATGGCGTGCCGCAAGGTGCCTTTTTGAGTTGCACTTTGTTTATTGTGAAAATGAATTCATTCAGAAAGGCATTGCCACTATCAATTTCCTGTTTGATCTGTGGAGACGACGTACAACTGTCCTTTAAGTCTTGTAACCTGTCTGTCTGCGAGCGCGAAGTCCAGCTTGGTGTTAACAAGCTACCTGGCTGGGTAGACAGAAACGGTTTTAAATTTAATCTAGGATAACGTACTTGTGTTTTGTTTTCCAAGAGGCGTGGCATTCGGCGGGATACAGACATCAAACTCAATTGTGTTTCAATTCCAGTAAAAAAATAACAAGTTTCAAAGTATAGTCCTTGACAGAAAACTCACATTCATCACAGATATCAAACAACTTAACAGAAATGCTTAAAGGCAATGACTATCTTAAAGGTTCTCTCACACACTTCATATGGTGCTGACGAAAAACTTCTTTTACGTGTTTTTACTAGCTTAATAGGTTCGCGATTGCATTATGGCAGTGTTGTCTATGGGTCAGCAAGTAAAGCATCCCTCAAAATGCTGGACTTAGTGCTTCATCTGGGGCTTCGCCTGGCATGTAGCGCCTTCCTCACTAGCCCGGGCGAAATCCTGTATGTGGAGTGTAATAAATGGAACCTACAACGCCGGCGAGCGTACACGGAAAAGGAGCCATAAAGACAAAATGCAAGTTGGGTTTATTAGAAAGACTGCTTAGTCCCGATAACAATGATACCAATATCATCGCAATCTTCGAACAAGTACCGGAGATATTAAAGAAAACGTGTGAAGCAGTCGCGACCCCCTAGCCAATTTCCCGCAACTTTTCTATGACGTCACAGAACCTTTTTTGTGCGATTGGCGGCCGCCTAACTGACCTGTCGCGACAACACATGACTGGACGTCTGTAATGGGGCCTCTAGTTCCATTTGACCGCATCACTTGAATGCTAACGTGCAGTTAACGCACTGAAAATTGTTTTATTGTTGGCCCGTATGACGTCATTCTTCCTCATAAAATGTCACTGTGGCGCAAAATTTGAAAGTTTTTAAATACTTCTTGCTTTTTTTTTTGTTAAAAAACATCTTTTGTGGCCGTAATGGAGCTGAGTGAGATACTGAATCCTAGTTCTTTCAAATTACACGAAGTTGTATTTTCTCTTCATGGCTCCTTTAAAATCTCATCAATGCCTCACCATCCTTTTCAGTCAGTTTTTTACGATACATCCATAACTGAACTCCTGCTAAATCGACCGTCGTTCTCTGCGCCCTTCTCTTACAGAGTTAGAGAGGAAGCGCCAGAACTTGCTGTCTCCTTTCTAGATACCATCAAAACTTTTGTAATAGATTTTGTAGCAGCATGGCTTCTCCGCCCTGTATCACGCGGCACATATTTTACACACATATAGAAAAACCGAGCGCCCAGATATCCAATCCTGGAGCACTTCTTGTATCTGCAGCAGAAGTATCAGTGTTCTGAATTTTATACGGACGCCTCCAAAACTGCCATCTCTGTGTCCTGCGCTGCGCATAAACCAAGCTTCAATGTAACTAAAACTCTGAATAGTTATACTAGTATATTTACGGCAGAGGCCCATGGTATACCTTTTGTTAATATATCCTTCAAAGTCACAGTCCAAAATCCATTACCTACATTATCTATACAGGTTCCCTAAGTGTTGTGAGTGCATTGTCGTCTTCAAGGAGTTCCAAAAACCATGCACTCAATCTTTTTTCCAATGCCATTATGTCTGTTCATGCCCACTAATTTGAACTGGTCCTTTGCTGGGACCCTGGCCACTCTGGTACAGCCGGTAACGAAGCCGCGGACCAAATGGCCGCTGTGCTACACACTCGAATACAGTAGACATAACGACATTACCCCACATTGACATCAAGTCACACATAAGACAACAACTTCGCAAAACGTGGTACCCACACTGGAGTGAACAGAGAGACAACAAGCTACACGTAATAAAGCCACACTTGGGACCATACACCACCGCCTCACGCACTAAATACACAGAAGTCCCCTTGGCTAGATTACGGATATGGCACACACGTGCAACGCCCTCGCACCTTCTCACTGGATCTCCAAGACCTGTGTGTAGCAGGTGTGGGGACGGCCTATCCGTGATCGACATCTTCATACAATGCAAGGCACTAGAAACAACACGACACAAACACTTCTCACAACTATACAGACAACACATTCCACTACACCCATCGTACTTCTTCGGGGACGACCCCATAATTACCCACAAGCGTACGGTTAAGTTCCTTAGCGATGTCCAGTTTTTACTCTTCGTTACTTACCATGCATACTGACACCCTGGCCCTTTGCACCAGTCATCTACATTGTCTTTTAAGTCATTCCACGTATGTTTTTTAGTAAATGTTTTACATTTACTATCACTTCGTTCTCATAAAACAACTTTCCCTTGGCGCTCTTCGCCCTTAGTCGGCCTTGCACCATAAAAACCCAGTCATCATCACCAGTAACTCTTAAAATTACAGCCACCACTTAGCAGCTCTGATCGAAAAATCGTAGCGGTTCAGATGTTCTCTCACTCCATTGCCAAAATGGGGGGTCTCTGTCGGCCACATCTATCTAAGCAACGCAAAAGCGAACGCTTGTCTGGCTGCCGAACAGCGGATGCTTCATAAGTAATTATTAAGATGCTCTCCGGGAACCGTTTTGTTTATTTTATTTATGTTGTGCTTTTGCTTTTGCTGCACGGCTATATTGGGCTGCAGAGCAGCTGCTTCGACTACTAGAGAGAGGAAGTGTTGTTTATAGTTGGCGGCAGTGGTGGCTGAAGATAAGGTGTTGATTTATCGAGAAAGGATTTAATAAACTATGTTATGCGCCAAATCTTAAGCTCGCCCAAAACAACGTGTAGTACACCCTACCGGGATTTTAGACTAGCAGACTCTTACACCGGCACGCGCTTCTGCTTTTTGCCCATGGACGCAGAGCGTATCACCATTAGATCGTTTATACAGACATCTGTTTTTGAAGTAAAGCGATCAAAACACCCGCTATACGCGATCCCAGGCGCACACACACACACAAAAAAAAAAACTCGTTACCAAGTATTGCAAACATGTGCTCAACAGGCGTCGTTTACCCATTAGGGTCCACTACCTCGAGGCGAATTTTGGCTCCGCCACGGCCCAAAAAGCTGCCAGTTTAACCCATACCCGATCCCTGGTACCCACACACAAAAAAAAAACTTTGACGAAGTATTGCAAACATATGCTCAACACGACGTCGTTTACCCACCGGGGTCCACGCTACCTCGAGGCTAATTTTAGCTCCTCCGCGGCCTAAAAAGCCGCCAGTTTAAGCCAGATCGCTTAGATTCGTCCTATTGCAAAAACTTTCCCATTCGAAGTATATTACGGAAGAGGATGTACAACACGCTACAACAAAAACTTCGCTGACACGCAGCTCGCGCCCATACACCGCGGAGCAAACGCCCCTAGCCAGCAAATCGGCCAGCTATCAGAAGGCGCTGCTGCGCACGTAAGCTGGCGGCGCACTGGTTGGAACGGTCTATATACTTCGTATTCAAGCGTTTCATCACTTTGGCCGGGTGGTTGAATCGACAGACAGACAGACAGACAGACAGACAGACAGACAGACAGACAGACAGACAGACAGACAGACAGACAGACAGACAGACCGACAGACAGACAGACAGACAGACAGACAGACAGACAGACAGACAGACAGACAGACAGATGGGCGGGCGGGCAGACGGGTGGGAAATTTCTGTGTTGGCAGTCTTTTAAAAACCCTGTCGTATTTAAATCCTGAAAATCTATCCTTTCCGGCCTTTTGCTAGCCTGATGTCGAGCTCGTATACACCATGCGCGGCTTTAGACCAGATCAGACGTGTGATTTGTGACTGTTAGGCAGTTTCTTGGGATGTGTACCACTGCAAAATAAATACCTTATCTATTTTATAGCGAAAGCTACACTACGCTACTTTGGGCAGTCTTCGCGGGGTGTCCAGTTTTGACTTTGAGAGCTAAAGGTCAGACCACACCCCCTTCCGCAGGCGCCAGGCAAGGAGCAGTGGCCTGATGGCGGGAGAGATAGGCGGCAGGGGAGACATAAGGGAGAAGGGAAAGGAGACGTACGCGGGACCCACGTCGCCACCTGGCGGAGGAAGGCGAGGAGGCTGCCGCCGCAGCGATAAGCGTGCGCCAAGAAGGAATACCAGGAGGCCCCGTGCGGCGCAGAGCCGTGTGCGATGGAGGGAGACGAATATCCAGCTGGGGTCCCTCGTACTGTGGCATTGAAGCTTTCGCTATCAACTAGGTTTAACCAAAGCTAAACAACAGCAATTTTTTACACATAGTCTCCGCGTCTTTAAGAGACTCCGTTCTGCTTTTTTTCCCGAGAGTCCTGTGTTCGTTCTGGTCTTGTATTTTTCTGCTGTGTCCGCTAGAATTCTACCCACTTCTGGTTTCTCGGCCGGCGCTGGTACCGGCGCTGGTGTCACGGACGATTTTGCCACCTAAATTGACGTAATCGCGAAAAAAATGCCTATCACGGTAAATGATACCTTTGCATGGCAGTGTTGACGTGCATTTGTTTATAGCCCGCCCAAACACAGGCAAGGTCACAAAATATGTTGACACAGAGTGACAGATGATAGCGCACAAAAAATACGTGAGCGATCCTCCAAGGACTCCCAAGCACCAACTGGGGAGAAGCGACGTACAACTTTGTGCGAGTGTTCCTCTCAGACCGTACCGCTAAAATTCGACTGCATTTAATACAAACGGACACATTCTGAACATCGTAGAAAGGCACACCTCAAGGCTCCGTTACTTTCCCCCTACAACTTATTTCTCGGCTTCGGCTACCTTCCAAGCTTTCAGACATCCCCGAACTACATTATGCTGTTTATGCTGATGATCTTACAATGTGGACGAACACGGTATCAGCCGGAGAGCAGCAGTACAGACTTCAGTGTGCCATAGACTGCTTAACGGAGTACTTAGAATAACGCGGCTTGCGTGCGCCCCTACCAAGTCGGTTTTCCTGGTCCTCCGGGCACGCACACAAGGTAAACGACCCAACCCGACGCCTGACCCTACCGCTAGCATCGAATCCAGCCCTATTCCTCAGGTAACGCCCCTTCGCCTCTTAGGCGTACCATTTCGTGCAGACGGCTCACGTACCACCTTGCTACAACTAAACACACGATCACTTAATCTGATGGGTCTGAACCCAAAAGGGCCGTCTTAAAGAACAAGACACCTGCCGCATCGTTTAAGCTCTGCTAGCAAGCCGCATCGCATATGGCACCCCATACGTCCAAGAACTACGGCCAAAAGCACATTCTAAAATTGATGCGTTAATTAAAAAATCATACGAGCTCGCCCTGAGACTGCCCGCTTCTACACTTACAGATGGCCTACTCAAGCTCGGACTCCATAACACCTTGAGCGAAATTCTCGAAGCACAACAAGCAAGCCAACTAAACCGACTGTCTCTGACTCCAACAGGCCGGATAGTTCTCGACCATCCAAAGCGCTTACCAGGATCCCGTCAAACATACGCCAACATCGCCAAACATACGCGCCAACATCCCTGTCGCCCCCATTCTAAGACATATACAAGACTAGGAATACAACACGGCAGACAACAGGCAAGAGCAATATCCGTAAGGAAGAAATTCACCCACAACTCGGATCAACCCGGCTGTCAAGCCCACGTTGCACTGGCCGTGGGTTTTGAAGTAACAGCAGTGATAACTGCAAAAGTCAGAACAACCGACGCCGATGTCGCAGAAGAGACATCCATCGCTCTGCCATTCACTTGCGTCATAGAGCATACAATTACAGTGGTCACTGACTTACAAAACGCCTACCGGCATTACCTATCAGGCGAATATATCTGCATGCTCTCACACTTGTAAATATGCCAAAACACTGCCGACCATTCACATTGTTTAAACGTCCGCCCTTGCCTCCCTCCCCGAGAAAGACAAGGCTCACACTGCTTCCCGCGACATTTTACGCCGGGCATATTCAACGGAGGCTGACGTCACACCGCCTCCGCCAGCCGCTCAGTTAAAAAAATATGGCAGCATCTCCACTCCGTGGATGATGGCGAGGGAGCGGGTTGCGGGGACTCGAAATGACATCCAAGTTGCGCTCCAAGTGACATTCTATTTGCGCCCCGGCTGTCATTCGATTCAAGCCGTGAGTTGCACCTTGATTATTCCCTAGGTGAAACTGCAACTCACGGCTCAAATCGAATATCGCTTTATTTTCGCTTGATGGTGGTGTGCGCACGGATGGGCGCGGACGGTCATTGGGAGGTCCTAAGGTAGTCCGAACCGTTACAGGCGAGGAAGTAAGCCATTTGGTTCTCGGGAATAACTCATTGGCTCTCGGGTACTAACTCACGGCCGTAGCCCAATACCGGTAAAACCCTGGCTGCAGGAAAAATGATTATATGTGCACCCATGGACACTGAACTGTCGATTATGCAGGAAGCTTGAAACAAGTGAGCAAATCTTTCTGGACTGTTGGGATGCGGTGTTCCACTGGGACATCCTCCAATGAACCCTGAAAAAAGACCTGCAATTAAAGCCTTATGGCATTCGCTTTTTGCCCGTAAACAATGATGGAGGCCTGCCCTATGATAGGTTCATGGCACTTATTCTGCATTCTATGTGGAAAACTCGCATGGCTGTTCAAAATGCCGAAAAGGATGCTCGCACAGTGCGGGAGTACTTAATTGAAAGCGTTATTTATACAAGAGAAGTGTATAGAGTCGTGCCGGAAGAATCTGAGTGGTTACCCATTTTGGATGTTGTAGCGCAGTTTAAGATGTTTTAAGCCACCCCCTTCAGCCGACTGGTAGCTGGAGCTACTAATTTTTGTACTGGGCAGTGTGTTTTGTGTTGTCGCCAAGAAGGCAATAAAAAAAATATGGCCGTAGCCCAATGAGTAAGACGACTGACACTAACTCTGTCTGGTCACCAGGCACAGGCTCGACTCTGGCCGGTGCCTGTGTGATTTTTCGCCATTGTAAATGCTATGCGCACGGACCCGGACAGACATTGTGCGGTCCTAAGGTACTCCGCGCCTAAAATACACACGAACATCTTATAAAAGTATCGCCGAGTACGCCTCATTTACCATCCCCCCCCCCTTTCATCCATCAGTCAACACAAGAGTCACGAACTGGCGGGGAATTCAAACAGACTAACTACAACATGACAATTGTGCATCCCATGGCAACTGTTTTTCCCTACAACTGCACCACGTATAATGCACCAAACACCACCTCTCACCTCGTGTGGGAGTACGTCAAACATTTTAATGTAATCCCATCATCCACCGTTTTCTTTGTCTCTGCTCACTCGGCTATGACCCCGTCGCCGCTACCAAACGGCAGTAGTGGCTGACCAGATCCGAGCTCGAGGATCAGGAGTGCCCGATGTACCAGGCGCGGCTGCTGTGGGGCGTGAAGGCGACCTGGACTGAGGCCGTCACCCACTCTCCTTTTCACTTTTTCTTTCCCTTGATAAGGAAATAACTTTCATACCGCCTTCTACCTGACGATGAAAATGAGATAAAAAATGAACAAAATAGAACATCTAGAGAGGACCCCAATCAATAATCAATGACATAAATAGGCAAGCTGGGTTGAAACTTGATGTCATTACTACGAATGTTAACATTCAAATTATATTAAGGTAGACAGAGCACTCACAATTATGTCGTACGCACGATTCCGACAAAGGCTTTACTTAGGTACACGAATACCCAGGAGATACCAGGGGATTAGAGAAAACAGGAACGCAGGCGCATTTTTAAAGACGAAATCTGGCGAGTGTTCACATGACGCCAGGCTGCCATGACCGTATGTGCACATCGGCATTGCCCCATCGCGTGGAGGAGCTACACACAAATCTGTTTTTTACGCGCTCAAAACTACTGCGTGAATTGGCGCCGATGCTGTTGCAGACAACAAATTCGAATTTGTCCCCTCCGGAAATCAAGCTCGCCAAAATAAGTGACTTCTCAAGCGGTGCCGGAGATTATTCCGAAAGCACGCATCATCATGCCGAATATACAAACACCAAGAACTCCGGCGATCGCTGATAAAGTTATAAAAAAATTCATTATGGATTGTCCTAATCCATTTCGAATTCATTTTAAACATCTCCACGAAATGAATCATGACGAGTGGGCGAAGCACTGGGGATTGTTCTTACCGTAAATCACCCGTGGCATGGCCAACCCGCGCATGTAAAGGAGTCTCAACGCGTGTGTACAGTATATACAATTCCAATCCAATACGATACAATTAAATTTAATCCAGTCCAATTCAATCCATTTCAATCCATTCCAGTCCAATGCTCCTCGCGCATGCGTGACACTGTTTGCACGGACGCCAAGCACCGGACGAAGCGAGGTCCTAAGGTGCTTCGTCCCTAAAAATGGCTGTGGCGTGGCCCAGCTAACCCTGGATATGCAAAGCGAAAGCTTGGCTTAGACTGGTTAAGTCTTGGTTTCAGTTTGTTAATCTTTTTTACTTTGGTTAGCGAATCAGCGTTACCGTCGATTACGCGGACATTCTCTTTCCATAGACGGTGTGTTTACCAGCAGCCTGCATATAAACAGGGAGGTTCCCCTGGCGCCAGTTTATCGAAGCTTGCGACAACCGCGGAAAAGCGAGCGATAATGGCATGAGTGCAGTTCTGGTAGGCCGCACGTGCGCTGTGCTCGGGTCTCGACAGCAGGTGCCACGCAACCAGATGGCGCAGCGCTTCGAGTCGGTCGCCGTTCCTGTGGTCCGTAAACTTAAGCTCGTGGCTATACATGTTTAGTAAATGGGCACACTAGGTTCTAGTATTCACCCACTTGCAAATTATGAATGTGCCTGTGTTGTAAGGTGAAATATTTCAACAAAATTGACACTCAAATAGAACATAACGGCTAGTTAAAACAATAGCTACAGGCCATAAAAAAGTGCAAAGACACGAGGAAACGACGGGACAGGCGCTGACTTACAACAATTTATTGCGAAGAAAGTTGCCACTTTTATACGCACCCATCATGTTGGCGACAAGAAACATAAAAGAAGAAAACTAAAAGAGACCCTGAAAAATCAAGAAATTCCAACACGTCAAAGAGCATTCACGCATTTGGCACGATCTACAAGGATATCAGGTTATGTCGTATACGATGTACACGGCGTGTTAGAAAGAAAATCAACCTCTTTTTGTAACAACGGCTAACGCATTTGCTACCTAACCGGTCAATTTCATGTGCTTCCAATTTCTTTCGCGTAGTTTCACTTCTCCTTCTTCCTACTACCTCGCACACGTCAAGCTGTGGTTTGCACCCACCAAATTTGCAATTCGAGGATAAAAAGCAATCATTTCCTCCTCAAAAATTGTTTCCGTGCTGCCTCAACCGGTCATTTAAACATTTGCCGGTCATTTAAGCATCTGCCAGTTGGACCGACGTATTAAAGCGCAGCCTTAGTGTCCTCACTGACGGCGTTGCACGTCGATACGCCCTGCATGAAAGCCAAGTTTTGCTGACGACGATGATGCATGATCGTGGGTGACGTAAAAAAAGAAAACGCTTCCCACGGCCGGAATAGAACCTGTGTCCCTCGAATTATGAAGCCGGCGTCTATCTGATTGCTTCATTTCGACATGGTCAAAGCGCACGTGAGCCAGCACGTACCGATGCGCGCCGTAAACCCCAAACCTAAACGTTAGCCCTACGGAATGAACACCCGAGAGTTGATGTGGGTATTCTAGAGGAGGGGCGTGTACCGCCAGAGTAGCACATACTCGCATTGTGAGATTGGCCAACCAAAGCTTCGCGTTCAACCATCGTCGTCGTTAGACAGAGGGGTGCTTGATTTTGTTGACCCACAATTTTCTTGGCGCAATACGGTTCAAACTGCTCTCAACAAATAAGTTAGTCGGATCCAAGCGGCTGGCTACCCCCTCCGCCTGGTCGTATCGGTGACGGAGGGCCTTTTTAGAAACTTGAAATCTTGCTATCGTAAGGATGAGCATGATAAGCCCGCTCAGAAGAACGAGAAGAAAAAGGTTGCCGTTGTTCCATACATTCATGGCTTACCTCATGGTTTAAAAAATGGCTAACGATTACTATATTCGCTAATCCGAAAGTTGTGCCGTCTTTTCGATCACGGCACATAGCTGCTGCGTCCCAAGAGGTGATTGTTCAGTGAACTCACGGCAGCGTGCGCTGCTCAGCCGTTATCTCGCTGCGCGTCGCCACCGCCGAGCATGTTTTTGTAACTCGTGTTTGAATCTCCCGCGCAAATGCCACGCGGTTATGATCAGCCACGTAATTTGGAGCATGTCTAACTCCCCCATCCGCACACTTTCGCCAAGCGAAGCCACCGAGGAGCGTCTCGTGCGCACTTAGCATACCCTCCCCCTCTCACTTTCGCCACATACTCCGCCGTGTTCTTTGTCGTCGCTCGCTCGGTTATGACGCCGTCTCCGCCCGCCAAACCACAGTAGTGGCCACCAAAAGGATGCGAACTTGCTGAACGTGTATGCGGGAGAGCTGCGCTTAGCTCTCCCCACAAGCTTGTGAAATTTGACGAGGAGATAACCAAGACAGATCCGAAAAACCTTGGGTGTGACATGAAGCATCGTGTGCTGGGCGTACCATGTGTTGAACGTGTCATTTGTCGCACTCCGCTGAAAAAAGTGTGGATGAGTAATAAAATGTGGGTCACTGGGTCAGTTTCTTTAGCTGCGGAATAACTGGTTAGTCGAACTCATTTGCGTGTTTCCTTCAGCTATGCTGATGTGGATATTAACATTGATATTCTTTCCAACTAAGGCGCCACTTTCGTAATTTCCCCGGAATTGTTTTGTCTACTTGCAGCTTAGTCGCAGGATCTGCTATCACGTGTGACTACAACATCGGCAGAGCCATAAGGAAAACGGAGACGTACGTCGCGGAGTACAGGGAGAAGTTGAATAAATTCTTGGATGAAGCCATGGTGAAGGTGAGAAGCAATGTTATCATGCAAAGAGTTGCAACCCCTCTACATAGGACAATTGACTCATAGTCATTGTTTCTTCATCCCATATCTGGTATTTTTTTCCTACCATGATCGTGCATTACGATGAATGGGGCTATAAGTGCGCGCCGTCCTAACCTCTTCTAGCCAGAATTTAGCGTAAGGCATTTTTCTAGTCTGCTTACAAGGAAGGCACAGGAGAACTTTTGCACATGCCGGGGTTTTAGGAACAAAGTTACGACTCTGGCACGAAAGTATAAGAAGTGGTCATAATAAACGAGTGCACGATTATTTTCAGGAACAAATAATTTACACGAACTCCGGGTGTTATTAAACGAAGTACTTATTGTGCGACATTTTTTGGGAAACCAGAATACTTACATTCTCTTACTAAATACAAGTTTCAATGGGATACCACAGATGAACGGTGATCAATAGCACAAACCGGAGAACCGACAGCAGTTTGCACTTTACTGAATATGAGGTATATGATACTACTTCTGCGATATGTTGCCATTGTTGTGTAGATTCCGTCTGAGCGCGGACGTGAAAGTTGCCGATTATTTGTTTCGGTTGCGCGGCTTACAAATGGTGTGATGCGAACTTGCAACAACCGGTCATAAGAGGCTAAGAATGATCTGTACAACTAACAGCCCTTTTAAGAAATACTACAGGCTGAATAACTTTTTGTGTGTTACATTTTTTTCTCCAGCAGCTTTTGTCTGGCAGCCAATTATGCGTTGTGTGCTGAGGCGTTATCTCTCCAATTTTCTTTCCATTCCTCTCGCGACGTGTTCTGACTGACACACTCTCGTCAGAAAGGGTGAACTCCAATGCGAAAGGGTTTTTCTGAGGCCATCTTACTATGGCGGAATTGGGCTGAAGGCGAGAAAATGGACCCTGAACCAGACAGAAATCAATCTCGCCCTAGCCAAGCATACTTGTAAGGTGTACGACAGTCCAGGAGAAGGTGTAGAAAATGCGCTCGTGTTTGTCCATAAGTAACGCTAACTTCCGCCCGAGCACCATATCCGATTGAGCTAGTAATATAGGAAAATTGTTGCTGCCCCTTGTGCATACATGGGCACGCGTGTACTGCAAAAACGCAGTACAGTCGAACCTCGTTTTAACGAAGTAATATCAGGACCGTAATTTAGTTCGTTATATCCGATATCTGTTGTAACAGTAGAGATAGAAATCAGTTCAAGCCAATCGGTAAGCTGGCTCCCGCAAAAATTCTTCATACAAAAACGCGTCAAATTATCTTCGAACCAACTATATACAAGGTAACCCTTATCTTTCTCCTTGTGGCATTTCAAGCTCAATGAACCAGAACATGAAACGGGAAATTACAAAAAAACAAAGTTAATTTGACAAAACCGGCCTACGCTCCTATTATTTCGAGGGAGGATGTGATCTTTGTCTGGTGAATATTCACAGCAATGAGCAGGATGCAGTTTTCTACAGTGTGCACGAACAAAGTGGATTTTTCTATTTCTGCAGTTTCGGACGCCGGGAGTTTCTCCAAGTAGCTTCTCAGCATACTGGCCAAGTGTTTCTTCGATAGTGCGCGCGTCTCTCAGTTTCACTTTTGTTATAAAAGAATAAGGGTCACTGAAATGAAGCCTGACCAAGCAAGTTCGTATTTAGTTCGGTATAGCCGATAATTCGCTATATATGTCTTCGTTATAACAAGGCGCAACTGTACTGCAAAAAAAGGGAACACACCCGCCGTGGTGGCTCAGTGCCTAAGGCGTTGCGCTGCTGAGCACGAGGTCGCGGGTCCGATTCCTGGCCCTGGCGGCCACTTTTCTGCTGGAGGCGAAAAGCAAAAACGCCCGTGTGTACGAGATTTCGGTGCACGGTAAAGATCCTCAGTGGGTCAAAATTAATCTGGAGCCCTCCACTACGGCGCGCCTCATCGCCTGCGTTGCGTCGGCGCGTTAAACCGTACAATCAAATCAAAAGGGAAAACATTTCATGAAATCGAAACTGAACCAAAGCATGTCGCGTGCGATTGCGCATCACTTTTCATAACGTTTGCAAGCTAAATTTCTTTTTCAATACACAGGCTTAGCTGATGTTTATTTTAAATTGGTGCTCTCACCCCAGGGTGCTGAGGTAAAAACTTTTGGGCAAGCCCCACAAATAACGTTTTACCTTTCATAATTGTGACGCCACAAATAGTTGTGCGAGAAAGTGTGAGAGGAGGTGTTATATACTTTAACCCCCCCCCCCCTCCCCCGCTTCCTTTCATTCACAAGTAACTGCTGTCACTGCGAGTGGTATATTGGTATTCATGGCGTTTTAACCTAACCACTTGCTGTTACGCTTGGGACCTGTTGTCAACATGGTCTCAACATGGCATTTACGAAGCATGTTTCTTATGGCATACAAACACTTCTATACCATTAACTGCACAAAAGACAAGGTCCTCGAGATTTTTAAGGCTCCCTACGTATGAGGTTGCGAAAGCAACACCTTTTATTTCAAGAAATGGGATCGTCTATGCCTAATAGTAGGCATCTCGGGATTGTTTCTTTCCTTCTGACGATGTCTTCATCATGAGAGGGAAACATGTTTGCCGTTTATTCTTTGTGTCGTAGCCGTAGCTGTGGTGTCGGCTGGTGGTGGTTGTAGCTACAGCTAGTGTCTATCTCTTTGTTCTCTTTGTTTGCCGTGAAAAATTTTGCGTTCCCTTGCATCCTTTGTTTGCGTCGTTTTCTTCTTCTATCCGTTCCTGACGGAGCGGCTTGGCCAATCATTTCCTTAGCCTTAAATATACGCTACTAGCTTAAGCATGCTTTACGTTGATACTTATGCTCAAATATCTCCTAGGTCTCAATACAGGTGTCTAACACATGTTAGAAATATATGCAGTAGTAGCTTATGCATGCCTTAGAGGTTTTAGAGATGTATTGAGACATAGGAGTAATTTGAGCATAAGTGCCAAAGGCGTTGTGAAGGTCACAACGCCTTTACAACACTTTTGGCACTTATGCTCAATTTACTCCTATGTCTCAATGCGTCTCTAACATGTTAGGAAGATATACGCTATTAGCGTAAACATACTTCCGTTGATGCGTATGCTCAAATTACTCCTAGAACTCTGTGCATGTTTTTAACACATGTTCGAAACATAATCGAAGGTCACAGTGCCTTCACTAGGTCCACCTGTCAGTTACCTAGAGAAAATATGATTATCCGTATTGCTAGAGATGCGGGTTCGACTCGCATCTCTTAGGGTATGCTATCCTTACGGTATCCCAGGGTATCCCAGGGTATCTTTTTGGGTTGATATTCCAGACCGAAACTTACCCAGATTTCTTTTATTTAGTTTTTTTCTTGCGCCCATTCGCAATTTATGGATCTAGCGCTTCCTCACGCCGACACCGTATTTACACGCAAGACGGCGCTTGAGATGAAAAGTCTGGGAAAAAGCAGTGTCTCAAAATGTATTTTGTAATGAACTAACCCCCTCACCCCTTTTTTTCTGCGTTCTGCAATGTACAGTCTGCCAATGACACGTTTTTGAAAATGAACGAGAGGCTCCTGTCCAGCAGGAAGTTTTTTTCCTCAAGTAAGCACGATACGGGATGCATTTACTGTCCGCCAGGGTTGTTGTGTGTGTTTTTGAAATCAAACCTTTCACGCAGGGTTTGGTATCGAGTCTGCTAACTACGTCGCGGGTAAAATTCGCCAGAAGATCAATGCACCGAGCTTATTTCGCCGGTTCGCATACAGAGACGGTAAATTGTGAAAAAGTTTCTTCCATGCCTTGCTCCTGGTCTAAACATAAGGTTGAACCAAAACAACCTGCTGATGTTTTCATCAACTTGCTTTTTCAGCGTTCAATGCCACCGTGGCGGGCATTGTAAGTAAAAATAAATACGCGCATTCGTTATGTTCATGTATGGGTTGAGATATTGTGGGTAGAAAAAGGAATTAAAAAGAAAGCGCCCCTGCCTCCACTACTGAGTATAATAGGCTTAATTAGATAGTAGAATAAATAAAAGGGAAAGGTGTTTTTAGCAGAAGGGGAAAGAGAAAAATGGCTGTGGCTCAGCTCTGCTAACCCTGGATATGCAAAGCGAAAGCTTGGCTTAGCCTGGTTCAGTCTTGGTTTCTCTTAGTGAACATTTATTTTAGCTGTAATCATTATACTATTCGTCCAAAGCCGCCTACCTTTGTCTACTATTGTGGTCCCGTTTCCGGCATTTTCCGAGCCTAACGGCTCACTGGGGCGATAGCTGCGGGGTGGTCAGACGCCGTTTGCCGACAGCGGCACAAACCTTTCAACTTCTGCGCAACGCCCAGAGAGACGGCCCGACCTCGCACTCATTCATGGGCACGCTCGCATGCACGCGGCGATTCACGCGGTCCGATGCGAAGCAGCTGCGGAGAGCCCATGGTTCAAGCATGCAGTGGTGAACGCGGCCGCTTTTTTTTAACACGAAAGTGTTTTATTCCCGGATACACGAAGATTTCGCTGACGTCTATCCGTCACGGAAGTGACGGCAGTACAACGAAGCATGACGATGATGATAATGATGATGATTGCTATTGGTTTCCTCTTTGAAGCGGGGCGATGACATGTCATCTTACCAAAAAGGACTAATATAACCATGTTTTACACTCTTGGTTTAATACGAGCGCTGCTTAGGGCAGGCACTAAAGTTTATTAGGCCCGAAATACTTTTTTTTCCCTGTTGCAGGTGGTAACTGTCCTATGCAATATTCCCCTCTCTGCTTTTCATCCACCAGCATTCTAATCTTCTTTTCGTCCCCTCGACAGCCTTGAAGTTAACTTCCTCTGTGATACCCTTAAATCCTAGGGCTTTTGGAAGCCCAATATTCCTTTCATGTACATTTGGATGGATACCCTCACATTCTAACACTATGTGCCGCATAGTTTCTGTTTCTTTTCCGCAGACCGTGCATACCCCATCATTTTTTATACTCTTACAAGTAGGCTGACTTTTAGAGAGGAATTTGGGATTTTGGAAAGCGTATAACCGTGATACCTTGCCTACGCCTTGCTTCACCGCTTTTTCGAAAGTAGGAGCTATGCGACGTTCTATGCCGAAACTTTCTGCTATCATTAATGATTATAAGCCTTCAATCAGTCAGTTCTCGGCACACAGAAGCTGCTTTTATTGATGTTCATATGTTTCTAAATAAAAACTTGACTTTGCTTCGATCGATCGCGTTGCGTCGGCGCGTTAAACCCTACAATCAACATCAAAAAATGAAACCAAGACTTTGCTTCGATCCGAACCCAGGGGCAACGAGCCGCAGGCGGTGACTATCTCCATTACACTATTTCGCCTTTAGTAATCTACAGCAGCTGTTGTGGAAAACCAGGTCATAGGGCCGAGACGGGCAGAGCATACGGCATGCATTCTCAGATAATGAATGAGAGCCTACTATTGTCCCTGAAGAAGAAATGTATGACAGCTGCATCTTACCGGTACTCACCTACGGGGCACAAACTTGGAGGCTCACTAAGAGGATTCAACTTAAATGAGGACGACTCAGCGGGCAATGGAGCGGCAGATGATAGGTGTAACATTAAGGGACAAGAAAAGAGCCGAGCGGGTGAGGGAACAAACGCGTGTTAAGGACATAGTAGTAGAAATTAAGAAGCAGAAATGGACGTGGCCAGGGCATGTAATGCGAAGGCGTGATAACCGTTGGCCATTAAGAGTAACAGAGTGGATCCCTAGAGAAGGCAAGAGTGCCAGGGGGCGGCAGAGGGTTAGATGAGCAGGTGAGATCAAGAAGTTTGCGGTAATGAATTGGTCGCTGTTAGCACAGAGCCGGGATAATTGGAGATTAATGGGAAAGGCTTTTCCCCTGCAGTGGGCGTAGAGATGATAATAATAATATTGATGATGATGATTATGATGATGATTATGGTGATGATGATGATAGCATGCGCGGTAATCGGGGGAGCTTCGTTTTTCACAACATACTCCCCGGCCCCAGAGTGAGTAAACTATTTGTTCAATCACTGTAATCCGTTTCACTGACAAGCTCATTTTCTAATTTCATGCAGCAATATTTTGTAACAGAGTAAAAATTCAGCGATGTCTGTAGCGTCGATAGCGATTCCGGTAGGCAGACTTGCATATGGATGCAGACTTGTAGTAGACAGCCAAGAGTGCCTGTTTGATAAAAGTACGTGTCAGGTAAGAGTGGACAATTTTCTTCAAGTTCACGTGAAGACGTTTATGATGATTCTTGTGCAGATCATGCCAGTTTGGTTCACTGTTATTTTATGGACTTGTGCGCTTGTAGAACAGGCCATTTGTGTGTCGATTCCGAGGGTGTGTCTGTTTGATGCGAGTAATCAAGGGCTTGGGAAGTCTCCTAAATTTTGCACCTTCATACATTTCAAAATCATTCACGCGCTTCCTCGGTTTAAGTGTCGAATGGGCCAAGCGCCTGGGAAAAGACCTGAATTGTGCCGACGGCTTTTGACGAGGGCAAAGGTCTTGGGGGTTATCGTTGAGGGCTGTCCTTGCGGTTGCACTGGGAGGGCTATGTGGAGGCTGAAGCGCGTCGATAATGTTAGTATGCCCGGGAATCGGGAGAGCTTCTTGTTTCACAAGATCAGCGCCCCTTGCGGATTTCCAGTTTTTTGACTTCAGGGTCTCCCATTAAAAATGCCATTGCTTTTGCCACTATTACAACATTCTAGTTCACTTTAGCCTCCCCTAGTAAACTGGTTCGCTCTCGCTCAACCGCACGCACACATGGCCCAGCCACCGCAGGATGATAAGGCGCAAGCGAAGTAGCCGTTGCACCCTCCTCTAGTCCCGTGGTACCGCAGAGGCAAAGCTCACAGTGTGGCTCAAAGCAAGCGAAACGATCAGAAAGGCGCAGATTGCGCGCCGGCGGCCCAAGGTCTTTCGCTCTATATGTAAGGAGCCACTCCACCGTGTGAAAATGGATCACCAGCGAAGCTGTCTCGCCCACTTCATAGAAGTAATGCATAATTTAGGCGAAAAGTATACAAGTATTTTACGTCTCTGGAGCTCTGACAGCTGTCATCCCCTATAGTGTTGCATCTCGGACACGATACATATATGCAACCACAGCCATAAATGTCGCCATGGTTGAACGCGGTTAAACCAAGTTTGTCGAACGAAAGTTCGGTTTTCTGGCGAGAGCGCACAGTGAAGGCGTGGACAATTGCACGGCAAGACAAACCACAGGCACTGTTCGGTGCAGTCACATCTGTAGGACCGAAGATGCAGTGAACTTTGATGCAGCCAGTGCCTCATTATAGCGTATGCTACACTGTCCGAGGTTGAGCAGTTTCGCGTAGACCCTGACGGGCCGTGATCCGCAACGCGTGGAGCATTGCATTGGATTGGATTGGATTGGATTAGATTGGATTGGAAATTCAGTCCTATTGGACTACAGGTGTGTAGAGAATTGGGTCTGCACATTCGCCATTCTGCGCATTCCAGAGGAGTGACGTCATAGCCGTAGCACACACTCTGGCGTCTGGACGTGCCCAGCTGTGCGCCTCCGTTGCGCAGTAGCCAAGTCTAACGCTGCGCCTGAGCTGCTTGATAGCTGTTTCGCGTGGCTCCTGGAGAGCCATGCTGCGCATGCGCGAGGAGCAGTGACAGCACTGTACTGGACTGGACTGGACTGGACTGGACTGGACTGGACTGGACTGGACTGGACTGGATTGGATTTCTGAACCTTAGCTCACGCTACGTATATCCTGCCATAGCTGAGCTAAGCCATTGCTAATTTTTTTAATCATTTTCTGATGGCACGTGCCCTACTCTTTTTCCCTGTTCTCCTATTCGCTCCCCTCCCTTCAGAACAAACTAGCAATTAGACGCTTTCACTGCGGAAACGCGCGAAGCGGTGCCTGATCTTGCCCTTCACCTCTCCTCATTCATGACCTCCTCTATGAACTCTTCCCGTTTGAAAACGAGCGATTAGACGAGGCGTTTCCTGGCTTTGCACCTGGAGTTATACGTTTCGCTTAAAATTGAAATTCCCTTGCCAAAAGTAGACTGCAGGTGTTATCTCTTCGGAACGATAAAGAAATAAATCGAGCCTTCGACGGACGCCCGTCTGGTCGGGAATGACATTGAAGTACATAATAAAGAAGACGCCGACAACAAGAGAAAATAAAACAATGACGCACAAACAAACACCAAATGTTCATTGAAAACATTTGGTGTTTTATAGTACCGTCAGCGCTTGTCTGGTACCCGGCAAAGTATTTTAGGGGCGAAGCTCCTTAAGTAATGGGTCTGTCCATCCCTTGTGTCTCGTGATACGTGACCGCCGCATGCTTTCGGAGATGTCGCAAAGTGGGCCGCGTTGCACGCTCAAGAATCGGCTGCAACCGGCAGCGCAAACCCGCAAACTCGGGAGCGCGAGCTTGTCTGTGTTCGCCAACGGAGGCGCGAGCGCACGTGCACTGCGAGGGGGAGATCACGCAAGAGATCACGCCACGAACGCAGGCAGTCGTTCTCGGAGATCGAACGAGACGCAAGGACCTTTGCTCGTTTCCTCTCGTCTTGTTCGGGCACAAGTTCGCCCTAAATAAAAGTTCTTTCTTTACCGTTGTGTCCCATCCTACGTGACAAATTGTGGTGGAGGTGCGGGGTAGTCCTCGATGGCGCGGGGTCTTTCACCAGGTCTGGGCCTGGGAGCATTGACTCCGGAAATAAAAGTTGATTTGTACAATGTACGCACACAGTCTTACGTCTTTCTTAATGATGTAATGGGCGAACTTTCACGGGAGAGTTACGGTTACCGATGATCTCCCCCTCTCGAGCTTCGCCCCACTTATCATCATTCATTCCGTGGATATGGCGTGATTTTTTTAGCTTCCATTTTTTCTCTCCATTTATTCGCTTCAAGCTGCCTTGCCTCTTTTTTGGTTACCTTGGCTGTATTGGATACTCCACTGTTCTTTCGTATTTCATCGTTAGCCTTCTAGTCTTCCTTAACCACTGCCTGTCCCCGCTTTTCGAGAATAGATACCTAAAAACCTTAGCTGCCCATCTTCCTTGATCCATTGCTCTGAATCTCATCTCAAAACATATTTTACTCTGTGCTTCTCGAACTTCAAACGACGCCCGGCCCATATCTCCCTGTACTGCTTCGTTAGTTGTTTTTCCAACCGCGCCTAAGACCAAACGGCGTACCGTTCTCTGTTCACTTCAAGGCCTGATAGAACGTCTGATTTTAAGCAGAGTACAGCATTCGCAAATGTGAGACCAAGAACAATTACTACTTTCCACATTCCTCTCACTACTTCGTATTTGTTATACCCCCACAGAGCTCTATGCTTCATTATAGCCGCGTTTCGCTTTCTCTTACCCTTAAATTGCTCCTCATGAGTTCTTAAGTAGTTATCCCCTTCTTTTATCCACACTCCCAAACATTTATATTCCTTCACTCTGGGTAATTCGCCTTGCTGGATAGACACTGCGTCAGTGTTAGCGTCATTGAAAGCCATTATTCCCGATTTTTCTGCGCTAAAATTTAACTCGAGGTCGGTGGCTTCCTGGCCGCTAATATTTATTAGCCATTGCACTCTTTAGTACTAAAGTTTGCTTCCCCGCAAGAATATTCGGTGTGTAGGGGTGCACCCTTTACAGGCCGCTTGATTTGTGGTACTGGCGTCACTTCCGTGACAGATATGACGTCAGCGAAATGATTGTGTAGCCGGGATTAAAACACTTTCGTACTACAAAATATGGCTTTTTACCAGCGTCGCTGGGCGATATCCTTGACATTGGTTTTCCGCGTTTGTATAAGTAACATATGTTAGCAAACACCAATAGGATAAATGAATCAGTGAAAGATTGATTTGTTCCGAAATGTGAAATCACCCCGATAGTGTTGGTTATGTCCAAAGACTAAAACTACTTTGGAGATATTCTTAAAGGCTACTCATATAAGCAAAAAGTACTTCGATAGGAGAACGGGTGACAGAAATAAACACGAATTTACGAAAACACAATTTCACCTTTTTTCTCGGGTAGGAGTGCAATTCCCGAAATCCCGCCTTAGTGAGCCCCTACGCTATGACGCAAATGTATTCGCAAAATTTCAGGTCTCTAGATGTACCAGTTTTGGTGGACGTTGATCAGTCGGTCGGTCGGTCCGTCAGTCAGTCAGTCAGTCAGTCGGTCGGTCGGTCGGTAGGTCGGTCGGTCGGTCGGTCGGTCGGTCGGTCGGTCGGTCCGTCCGTCGGTCCGTCCGTCCGTCCATCCGTCAGTCAGTGGCAGTCAGTGTCTGTCTGTCTGTCTGTCTGTCTGTCTGTC
Organism: Haemaphysalis longicornis; assembly: GCF_048455015.1. Lineage (NCBI taxonomy): Eukaryota > Metazoa > Arthropoda > Arachnida > Ixodida > Ixodidae > Haemaphysalis > Haemaphysalis longicornis. Next base: position 17,255,610 of record NW_027526460.1, on the reverse strand, counting down.
GCTCAGTCAGTCAGTCAGTCAGTCAGTCAGTCAGTCTGTCTGTCTGTCGCTCACTCAGTCAGTCAGTCGCTCACTCAGTCGCTCCCTCAGTCAGTCAGTCACTCACCCAGTCAGTCTTGTCTAGTATAGTCTTGTCTAGTCTAATCTAGTCTAGTCCAGTCCAGTCGGTCGGTCGGTCGGTCGGTCTGTCGGTCGGTTGGTCTGTCGGTCTGTCGGTCGGTCGGTCGGTCGGTTGGGCACTTCTTTTTGTAGGTATACGTTAAAAATTTGCCCATAAAAAGTTCCTTCAAATTATTGTAGCAGTAGCATTAAAAGAAAGACATCAAATTATCGGGATTTTTAAGAACTTTATACGAAGCGACTGATGGCGACAAAGGCAATGTCCTTCTCAATTTTAAAGGTAAAAACGCGAAACTAGTTTCATAGAGAAATTACTGGCCACAGAGCTAGATGCCCAGCACTGTCGAAACTGCTCATGCCTCGTTAGTAACTCGGATACGTCTATACCGACGACATCCAGTATTTACACAACTGACAAATAACAAGCTGGCTCATTACTTTCACTTACAGAACAAAAACGTCACATCTCTTAAACTTATAGTCGACAAAATAACGACTTCGGCAAGTATTTCATGCGTGTTCTTTCCCTATAGCATTTCTTTTGTCTCCGTTTTAAGTTTATGTAGTAGTTCTTTTGTACCTGAGCCCGCAAAAACTTGCGCTGTGTAGTTAGGGGTGGTACGCATTGCTTTTTACAAAGGGCATTGAAATTATTGGCTTGAACCCATCGCAGCGTCATCCTCCCGATATCGCATCCGTTTAATTATCGGGCTATCATACTTAGACAGAGCAACCCATGTAGCCTATTTTCCTCCTTAGTTATGGTCCACGAAGGAATAAAATAAAAATAGATAAAAGTTTGATAAAAGGCCGCTCTAGCAAACAATCCACGCAGCCACACAAAACATCGTAATAAAACCATAGTAGCAGTATTTGCAAACATTCAGCCGATTATATACTGCATTGTGACTTTAAATGTTGGCACTAAAAAATTAAAACGTGAAGGCTTGACCGTATAAGGTTGAGGTAGCACGGCGTTGTGAATTTTGTAAAGCACTTGTACAACTGGAAAAGGCGCTACAGTGACGTCGTCTTGAACCATTTTGTGGATAGTTTGTGGCTGGTAAATCGGGCTGCACCTTTTACTGCCCCAAGAAAAACCACCTGATGATACGAATGAACACTATTCCGCGCACTAAATACAATATAAACATGCTTGGGCAAAACCTGCTATAGTTTATACTACACAAGACTTTCGTATAGTGGGCCGTTCGATAGGTTCTTGTGTTTTTTTTAGTCCGCAGAATTCGCCGACGGAGTCATAAAAACCCTGATGGAATCAACAATTTACCAAAGATATGGTAAGCATAAAATAAATATTATCATTTTCTGTTCTCACCTGTTAGCGATAACAGTGTGAAGATAAGCATCGGAGGTCGCCTATGTTACCTCTCTGTGTTCAGGTATCATCCTTGCTGTCACCGACCTCCTGCAGCAGATAAGAGGCCAGCTGTTTGCCTTCACTTACGAAGTTAAACACGTAAGCCCTTCAACAGCACGATAGCGATGAAACCCCCTGAAGAAGTCACAAATCTTCTGTGCTTCAAAATGAACCTATTCTATGGCTACTACACCTCAGGCTTTTTTCGAGCACAGTTCGAACTTTGTTCGAGCACAGTTCGAGCAACATACATTTGAGGAAAAGGGATACTAGGATTCTAGCCTTGTTTATCGCAATTGTATGTGTGCGTATGTATGTATGTCCGTATGCATGCACGCATGTATGTATGCATGTATGCATGTATGTATGTATGTATGTATGTATGTATGTATGTATGTATGTATGTATGTATGTATGTATGTATGTATGTATGTATGTATGTATGTATGTATGTATGTATGAATGTATGTATGTATGTATGTATGTATGTATGTATGTATGTATGTATGTATGTATGTATGTATGTATGTATGTATGAATGTATGAATGTATGTATGTATGTAATTATGAGCATACTCATTGATGCGCATATTTATCAATAGTAGTTACCGCATTTCATTCAAATAATTCTGTTTGCAATCTTCCAAGGAACCAAATCTGCATGCTATCTCAAAATTGCCTCGAAAGCACTCAGTCAACGCAGGGAATGTATTCTTAACCATAAGGTAAACCTACCGATTGCGCTTGAGCGAACTGACTTTGGTTTCACTTTCTGTTTCAATCTTGCGAGTTCACTCGTTATGCTTTACATAAGCTTGAAACCAAGTGACGTACGTTTACAATCTAGGTTCAAGAAGGCGTCAAGTCTATGAGGACCATTCTCATCTCGAACAACACAAAGGCTTCGGAAAACCTCCTGGAACTCAAAGGAATCAAGAAGGTTTTGTGAGTATGAACTATAAAAAGAACTGGGACTGACACTGATGTAAACCTAGGACCCCGTCACGAACAATAAACGCCATAAAACAATACAAGACCATTCTGGCCACAAAAGAAGATCCAATACAACATTATCTCGCGCGAATTACTTGAAATAGTGCATTTGCAGGAAGTTTTCTACTAGATGAATTTCGGGCCACATTCTATGACGGGCACCTAAGTTTGTGAATTCAATGCTTGAGTACTTCTTACTACTTTCTGGGCAATGTGAAGAGAAACGTAACCACAGAAACGCCTTTCAGTATTTCCTGTGTTGGTACAGACATATCCGCCGAACAAACTTATATCTAGTTCATTAGTCTTACATTTTTGGTTAACAGGAAAGACATGGAAACTGCTTTATGAAATTATAATGTTCCCATGAAGCCGGAAGTTTTTCCAGGCACCGGCAGCGTAACTTATGGAAAACATTAAACATGTTTCGCTTCAATATCCGTGAAAGAAACCATTTCTAATCCAAATTCTCTGAGCTTTCTTGTTCACAGTCAGTATGTTTGGGATAAACACATTGTTCCCACGGTAACATACCTTTAAAACTTTCTTCCTTTCATAATACGCATGTGTGGTTCAACGACAACCACTTTCTGTCACGGGGGATTCGCTTTCTACTCGGCTCGTCATTTGGATTGACGGGGGGGGGGGGGCTGAGAAAGCAGCTCATACAGCACATGGGGTTGAATGGTGAATGAATTGTGGAGTATATATTTGTTTGCCTTTTTCAGGGATACTAAAACTTGGCCCCACGCCGTGTTCCTCGCATAAAGGGTTGTTTGGGTCCTTTAGTATGACAGTCATTTATATTTAATTTACGCTACTGTTTCAACTCAGTTTTCGGCTTATATTGAAATAAATAAACCAAGAACTTACCGAATGATTGTTTTTACCCAGCAGCTATAGAAGACCTGGCAACGGCGCGGTCAGTTTAGCGATAAAGAATTCGGTATTGAGAATCTCTAGGCTTGGGCAAGCAGCCACAAAACCCAACCAGCACCTGCTTACGCTTACCACTAGCACTTTGTCGAGCAGGGGCCGCCTAAATGTTCTACCAAAAGAGCTCGCTGGCGTTAAATGAAATACCATAGGATTAAGAAAGGATGAAGAACGGGTGTTTATATCTTTGCGCGTAAATAGCAGGTACAGTCATGGACAAATGTAACGGGAACACGGAAATATGAAGCAGAACACACAAATAGCGCGATTTCTTTCTATGCAAGTCAGAATGATGCATGGCTTAGTTACAAGAATAAAGTTGGAAAATGTGGTTTTCAAAATATACCAATAGCGCGCCATTATAGGACCTCAACGAATAGTGTTTTTCAATTGTACGGGATTTGGTTCCTATTTCTGTGTACATGACTGTACATCCGGTTCTACTGAAGGCTCAAACAAAGAAAGATGCTAGGAGTAGATTTCTAGTTGTCGCAAAGAGATAAGAGGCGATCTCACGTTTAATGCCGCAACTATTCATATCTAGCTAGACAAGAGGTACAAGTTAAAGATACTACAAGCCTATGCGCGAATCCTTAGCTAAGATGAGGAGGTTGTTGCAGTTTAAGGTAGTATCGAAAATGAATAAGGCAAAAGCTAAGTACACGAGAGTGATGGGATGCTTTTATCCAAAACCCGAAAAGAAATGCAGTGGTGAACTTTGAAACAGTGGTCGGAAGGATAGGACAAACTTACACATCTAAAAATACGCATCTTTAGCATCCTCTCCTGAAAACAAAGACAAGAATAAAAAAAAACCCTCGAAAAGAGATAACAGAAACCCGCATAAAAGTCATGGAAACGGACAAACCGCGCAACGCGCTGAATTTCAACAAAAAGGTCGAATGTGGAGTAGTTAGCACTTTTATTCTGTATATTAGCTTAAACAGAGGTAATTAGTCAAACGGTATTTCTGAAAACAAGAGAAAAATAAAAGTAAAGAAATAATGAATAAAACCCAATAAAGAATAAAGAATAAAAAATAAAGAAATAAAACCCAAAAATATGCATAATATACATCATCCCTGAAAAACGAATACCAAAATAATGAGTCGCGACTTGAACGGCGTAGACAGGAGTAAGAAACTGTGAAAACGAATTAACTGTACAACGTGCTGTATTTGTTCAAAAATGCGTAATTGGGAGATCTCACACATTTTTATGACAACATTGTAAATCAATTTAATTGGTCGAAGGGAAGAAAAATACAAAATATAACTATAACATTGAACTAACAGTATTAAACACACATCTTTTTCACAAAACTAATACGAAACAGGAAGAAACCTTCACAAAACGAAACAAACATGAGTAAAAAATTGTGAAAAAGCCAATTTTTTTTCACTGTGAAAAATGACAAAAATACAAAATTGGCCGAATTATGGCATTACATCGCTGTTATAGCGTAAATGTATATTATTGGCGAAAATAAAAAAGGAAAACTATAAAACTGTGATTTATTACTCTATCATAGGAATCAGTAAAACACGAAAGTGAGATGTGCAGCGAAATCTGCAGCTGAGCATGATTTACAGGTTGGCGGCTGTCTCGTGGGTGGGCTTGGCTTGCGACGTCCTGCTGGCGGGTCGCTTCGGTAGATGTGTACTGGCGTCATTTCTGTACCGGCTATGACGTCAGCGAAATCTTGGTTTATGGCGGCATAAAACACTTTGGTGTTGAAATAAAAAATCATGAAAACGAACAACCCTAAGTATAACCTACTTGTTAGTACTATTGCTTCCCCGCGAGGAGACCCTGTGTGCAGGGGTGCACCCTTTACAGGCCACTTGCTTCGTTGTACTGGCGTCACTTCCGTGACGGATATGACGTCCGCGAAATCTTCATGTATCCGGGAATAAAATACTTTCGTGTTAAAATAAAACAACCAGACCTGTTTATCAGCTCATATCCTTATTTGACTTAAAAACAGGCCCAGTGAAGACCAGCAGCGTAAAAATTCGGCGCAGTATGATTTCTGCAAGTTTTTTTTTAAATGTGGCACGAGGGTCCTTTCTTGTATCACGAAACTTGCGCTAAATAGACATACAGACAGACGAAGGAAGACGGACGATGCGCAACTGCACTCTTTACCTTCTGCGGTTTAAGCTTCGCTGGGATGAAGTTCTTGTGCACCGCTGCCATCGCCTTTTCCGAGAGAACATCCCCTTCGGCACAACCACAAACCCACCCTCTTTGTCCGCATTCATAAGCTGCAGCTCGTTGTTCCGGAAGTGCTCAACCACCATGCCCATGGACGGCTGGCGGCGTGAATATTTGCTCGTACCGGTCTGCAGCAGGGCATCCACTCCTTCCAAGAGGCACCACTCATGATCCTCTCGCTCAGCTTTCCCAACTTGCCCAACAGCACATTATACTGAAGTCCTTTCTTGCTTCTGTTACTAATACGCAGGCTTCATCCGACGAGGCTGTGGCCTCACGAGCGTGAGAAATACAATTGCTTCCTTCATTCACTCCGTTCCGTAAGCGCCTATTGTTTACCGGAAAAGCAAGCCCCGTGTTGCTAGCAGCGATGCTAGATACGTGTGTGCCTCCAATTCTCTTGTCAGTAAAAAGGAACGCAGATGAAAAAAATGGATTGAAGACAATTTCTCGAGGATCTCATTTCAGGGGTGTTCAGGATGGATCACTCAAATATCGCGGGTTAATTCAGCTCTCGCCTGCAATATTAGTGCAGCTAATGGGAGTATTGTGTTTTCTCTCCTTTGACGGACTGTCCCCAAGGACGGGCTCTATTATCATACTCATCACGTTCGTGGCGGTCACGGTGGGTGGCATGGTGATTGGCTTTACGATGGGCTTTGCCAACCACTACGGCCATGCATCGCCGCTCCAACGAAACAAATTATCGAACGTGGCCGGATACATTCTCGTCCTGTAAGTATACGCAGTCTTGCTTCTTTGACCTGTGTGCGCTGTAGCAGGCGTAGTGAGTCACTGGAGCCTCGAAAATTGTACCCCGCTGCAGTCTCGTTATAGTCTCGGCGAAACAGCAAACAGGACAAGATAAGATTTGAAGTGGAGTTTTACTGAAGAATAAAGATGCAGGAAAGGGAAATAACATTATTACATGACGAGATCCCCGAGTAAGAACTGTGTGTGTGTGTAGAGGGGGGATGGGGGGGGGGGCAGACAACGTTTGCTAAAGAAAAGATTTTACACAACTTAGTAGTTCTGAACGCAAAGGAATGACAGCAGTTCATTTAGTACTGTAAATACAGCCTTTTAAGAAGCTTTGCCAAACCAAATTGTTCTGTTTGAATTAGAATTATCCATGCGTTTGGATTATTCAGGTTCGATTTAACGAGCGTTCATTGTATGTGTAATACTAGCGCTACAACCCGCGGGAAGCGTTGAGAGGTATAAAATCCAGCGGTGTCATATGAGCCCTCCGCCTTCAAAATGCTCAGCTGAAAACATGCGAATGCCCGGAAGCAGCACGTCGTATATTACCATAGCAATTTTTGCGCAGTTCGCCGTGCACTTGTGAGCAAGCTTACAGTGTTGCTGCGCAAATTGTCGTTGGGGAAAATTGGTCCACGATTGTAGGAGGCTTAGTACAGTGGAAACAAATACAGTGACCGCCATGACGGGTCTGTCACAGCCCTCTTCTCCGGTAGGCTAAGAATCGGGATACTATAAACATACACACCGCTGTTCACACTGATTTCAAAGCAGATATAATTCTGTGCCGTTTTTCTATGACTTGCTCTCTGCACCTCACTTTAGGAAGGTTTCTCTACTTAGACTGATCAGCTATTAACCGAAAAATAAACATTTGAACGCGTAGTCGGATGCTTGCGTGGATAGCTGGACTGCCAGGCTTGTACTGCAGTTTGGTACGCCCAACTGAACGAAACGGTGAACAGGTGGTGGTTTGTACGGAATAAACGAGGTATTTCGCTTTTTCAAATCTGTACGATGGGGTTTGACCCACAGACGTCGCCTCACCTTTTTTAGGGGCTTATGTTTCAGTATGAAACGTAGTTGTTTTCTCTGGTGTTGTTGAGAAATATTGGCTTGTAGAACGTTACCAACCGTGGCTAGGCCAAGTCGATATATCAGGCGTTTCTTTTTTTTTTTTTTTTTTAATGAGCCAGATCCAGAAACCGAAACCCTGACAAATAAAAATGAAGTGACAAAAAAAACAAAAAAAACTCAGCACCTTTTCCCTAAGAAAGGGGCGGCTAGAAAATAGTTGAGATAGAGCCCTGAAAACGTATACGCAGATCGTAATCGTAGTTCGTATCGAAAATCAACCAGATCCTGCTGTTTCATAGATCAAACCGAGCCAAATCTATTTGCCCAATGCGAGTTTGCTTTGGCTTAAGTGTTCAGACTGTTTCCCAGATGTTGTCGGAAGTTTATTTTTTTCTTGCGTTTCGGATCTGGCTTATTATGAATTCCGACGGAAATTAAGAGATCAGCGAAAGATCTCTCCCCAGATGTCAACGACGAAGTGAACAGAAAAAGTGAACGAAATGAAACAGAGATGCGAAACAATACTTTCATTTCGTCTCCTCCGTTCCATATTTTTTAACTCCCATATGTACCATTTGAGTAGTTAACTAAATAGAATAGCCGCCGCTTACCAGCCCTGGCAAACTCCCCCCCACCCCCATTCTGAGATTATGAACCACTCCATGAGGAGAGAGAGAGAGAACGCCCTAATGAAAGCTGAAGAGGTCAGCCCCACTAACGGTAGGGCTTGCTACTCCAGATGGGGTGAATACAGTGAGGTGTCAGCGAAAAATAGAGAGATGAAGGAAAGGAAAGAAAGAAAGAGGAGGAAGAGGGGAAATGCACACATATACAAAATGTATATGCTCGGAGGGTTCACAGGAACTCTTCAGGTGAAGAAGAAGATATGAGCAGCCTTCTTTTGAAGCGTTTTGGAAATTCATGGCAAAGAAATGAAGAGCTTGCTTACTTCGTCCGTGCATTGAGGAGTGCCCAGGATAATTATCCGAGGGAAGAATTCGAAAAGAGCAGCTAATGGTGCCAAGAGGGCTCCCCAGCTCTCCATGTATAGTTCTACTGTTTCTGAGGCCCTGTGGCATATTTTTAACGCCGTTTCCACCAAAACTCAATCGCACAATGCTTGAAAGTCAATTCAAACAAAGTTTTATAGGAATACAGCCTCAACCTGAGTGTTTGAATTCGATATGAGCCAAATCCAAACTTACCGCCTCAATGCTGCTCAAATTCACAGCATAATTTTTAATTAGTTGTGGCCATAAACTTCTCCTAGCTGACATGTAAAATATATCCATCGTCTCCAGCCTATCCACGCCCACTGCAGGGCAAAGGCGTCTCCCATTAATATCCAATTTCTCCGGTCCTGTGCTGACTGCGACCAATTTATCCGCGCAAACTTCTTGATCTCATCTGCCCTTCTAACTTTCTGCGGCCCCCCGCAACGCTTGCCTTCTCTAGGGATAATATATCATATAACGTAAAATATATCATATAACAGCTTTGACGGCGCTGCATTTAGGTCCGGTAACAAGCTTCCGTTTGTTTCTCAAATTCGCGTTAGGTGGATCTGACTCAATTTGAAAAAAAAAAAGGACGCCTCATATACCTCTTGCTCATAAATACTGCTGTTTAATGATATATTTTTTTCCTGCAAGTGCGCGAATCCTGTGAACTCATTCTCTACATCAAATCGACACCAAAACCAGGCAGGAAAGAAAGCGGCCCGGGTTTGCCAAGCAATGCTCCGTGTACATAACAATAAAGTGAAGACAGTCGTCTTGTTAGTTTGGCGACTGGTAATTTGGCGATGTGTAGTGTTGAGCCAACAAGCATGTGTTCCGTCATTGCTGAGGTCGTGCGTCTTTCCCCCTTTTTCCCGTCGTCAGAACAAGCCACCTCATGGTGTTCGGCAGTTCTCTGGTGTTGTTTCTCGCGGGAGGGTTTATGCTCATGGGATGTATAGGCGACATCTACCTGTGCCGCGTACAGCGAGTCAACTATTACGAGGACACCGACCAACTAAAGGACCTGGTGAGCATCCCGTAACTTTAGCACGACTGCCTTTTGAAAGAATCTGTACTTCAGCACGCACCCGCAATGCGTACCCAGAAGCGCGAAATCGATGTTTTTGAAGCTGTAATGATGCATGAGCTCATAGAATTATACTCGTAGCGCTCGAATTGAGACGGGGGGCTGCTAACCAATAGTGTGGTTTCTTCAAAATATCGGGAATGCTTCAGAAAGCTTAACATAGTGTTTATATTGTAATTAACAAAAGCTTGCTTAGGGGCTAGTTCGTATATCCTTGAATTCAATATTAACCTGCGCTGCATATTTGGACGAGGATGCATATTTGGGTCCGTGTTTTCCGCAGCCGACTGCGCAAAATTCGGATGCAAAGCGAAGCTGAAGCAAGCAAATGTACCATAATGCTCAAAAGACCGAAGGGTTCGGGAAGTGATTGAGGCCTTCAGTATGATGTCTCTGGAATCTGACAAATGTATTAGCATGCCCTCAATAGCCTTCACGGAAAAGGAGATAAAAATGACGAAGAAAGAAACGACCAACGGCGCACAAGCGCACGCGCACGAAAACATCATGTTTAATTTATGAATGTACACTAACCATCCATGCTTATAAATAACCATACGGGTTTCAATAAACCAGTTGCTAGTTTGTGCACCATGGTTTGTGTTTGTCTTTTCGCTAACCCTGTCCCTCGTTCAAATATGCAGTGCCCGTAATATTGAATTTATAGTGTTGAGTACTTATTTACTAAATTCCAGACCCTGAATTGCAGTAAAATCAAAATAAATAAATAAATAAATAAATAAATAAATAAATAAATAAATAAATAAATAAATAAATAAATAAATAAATAAATAAATAAATAAATAAATAAATAAATAAATAAATAAATAAATAAATAAATAAATAAATAAATAAATAAATAAATAAATAAATAAATAAATAAATAAATGATATAATTAACCTTATTTCTCTCTTTTCAGACGATATCTCTATTGATGAATGCAACTTCGAACCGTCACTTCGTGCAGAAACTCCTCAAATACAGCAAAGTTGATCGGTGCGCACTATTCGTACTTGTTTCAAATTCCCCGCGCAAAATCGTGAAGTTTAAAACATGGTAACACGATGCTGAGTACCATGCTGTTGATCTTCTTTTTAGCTATTTTCGCCACTAATCATACACTATGAAGGCTACAAAGCAGGCCTACCGGCTCCAGTCACCGTGTTAATTTCCAGGGACCGGATTCTCGTAGTTTTCTACTTTTACGAAGTATAAGCCTTTTCTTTAATCCTTGTTACGTGCACCTGTCCTTGGGTAATTTAGTGAAATTGGCGATTGCCGCGTGATTTTGGGGAACATGATTGAGAACCACCAGGTGGCAAAGCTCCCCGCTTCCGGTCCATTTATTATACTTCAAGTCAGTAATCCCAGATAATAATATATCGAAGTGGAAGTATTGTAGAACCATACTTCGCGCCTATTCAGAAAATACGCAGAATAACAGTACGCGCTGGACACAATATTCGGCATTTGGTGCGAATAACATTGACATAAGAAAAAGGATATATCCTGCCCACACCAATCTCGCAGTGCGAACGTTGTTTTGTTATAACGTGAAAGAAGTGAAAAAAAAAAGCAGAGGTCTAAATAAAAAAAAAATCACGCACTCGTCTGTCTAACGATGACGATGGCTGAACGCGAAGCTTTGTCGTGGTGGATTCTTTGGTTGGCCACTCCCACACTCCGAGTATGTGGTAATCTGAAAGTACGCGCCACTTTTCTAGAATACCCACAGCAACTCTCGGGTGTGCACTCCGTAGGCCTAACGACTGGTTTTGGGGTGTACGGCATGAATCGGTACCTGCTGCCTGCAGTTTGCTCCGCCATGTCAAAAAGAAGCAGTCAGGTAGACGCTGGCTTCGTAATGCCAGGGACGCAGTTCGATACCGGCCACGGGAGGCGTTTTTGTAGCGTCAGCTACACTGGCCGAGGTTGAGCAGTTTCGTGGCTAAGGCGTTGCGCTGCTGAGCACGAGGTCGCGGGTTCGATTCCACGCCGCGGCGGTCGCTTTTCTGGTGGAGGCGAAAAGCAAAAACGCCCGTGTGTACGAGATTTCGGCGCACGTTAAAGATCCCCAGCGGGTCCAAATTAGTGTCACTAGATAAGGTATAAGAGTAGCGGCACTCATGCACGCAAGTCAGCAACGGCGGCCATTTTGGTGTCGATCAGTGTTGAGAGATTGCCCCTTCTACGGCATCGCCGCTAACTTCTACCGGGGCTTAACAACACTGCTGAAGATACAGAAAAACGGCATCTTCGTAAGCAGTTCAGCTGCTGAAATGCTGCTACACGCGTTATCTTTGATTCGTGTTCGGAACAACGTTAGTCGCGCGCAGCCGCAGAGCAGGGAGGGCAAGCGAAGTCTTCCACAGGTTACCGACTGAAAATGCACAAGCAACAAAATGGCAGCGCCCATGAACCGTCGCCGTGTAAACAAGTATCACGTGATTCGAACACACCAATGATCATGACGGCGGCACGGAACAATGGGAGAAAAGAGTGCCGATACTCTGTAACCTTATCTAGTGACACTAGTCAAAATTAATCCGGAGCCCTCCACTACGGCGCGCCTCATCACCTGCGTTGGGCGCGTTAAACCCTACAACCATCATCAACTAGCTTGAGCAGTTAAGCCTGGCTCTTGGAGAGCCGTGCTGCGCATGCGCGAGGAGCGGTGACGTCACACGGCGCACAGCTGGCGCGCCGGAGCCGCCGCCGCCGCGCGCTCCGCCACCGCCCCGCGCGCCTTGCTGGTCTGCGCGTTCCCGAGGAGTGACGTCATAGCCGCGGCCGGCGCACTGGTGACGGCGCGTGGCCAGCTGTGCGCCTCCGTTGCGCAGTAGCCAAGTCTGATGCTGCGCCGAACAGCCGAGCCGTTTTTGTGGCAATAGAGAAGCAACCAGACGTTGAGCAAAAATAAATATACATTTCATTTCATTTCATTTATTTACTTTCAGGGCCCGAGGGCATTACAGAAAGGAGTGGGGTTTGAGAACAAAAAAATGTGCAAACAATACATTCAAAGCACTTCTTGTTGGGTGATGATTTTGAAGTTATTTACGTCCGTGATGGAGGTGATGGCGGCGGGACATTATGCGTGGCACATAATGCGTGGCACGTAATGCGTATACCGTGTGTGTGTGTCATTGAAGGAGCAGTAAGCATGATAATCAATCTAATCATATGATAACCAAGCTAATCCTAGACAACCAGGAAAGCTAAGAATAACCGGCTAAACCTTAGCTCACGCTACGTATACCCTGGCATAGCCGAGCTAAGCCACTGCTAATTTTTTTTTCTTTCGCTTCACCAACGATCATACATCCTCATCGTCAGAGAAAGTTGGCTTTCCTACTCCTACAGGGCGTACTGGCGTACAACAGCATCAGTGAGGGCGCTAAAGCCGCACTTTAAAAGACTAATTTTCGTAAAAACCTCCAGAAACAGAACAAAGTGAGACTGATAAACAGAGGAGAAGTAAAAAAAAACATCTGCAAAATGTTCCATCCCCCCCCCCTATCTCTCTGTCTCTCATGCACACACGCACACGCATACAAACCAGGGTTGTTTCTTAAAGAGTAACATTAAGATTATCCATTTTTAAAATAATTAATGTTCAGAAAGTTATGATTTATACGCTCATTATAAGTTTCATCCTAAATAATTTGGGGGATATTGCATTTGAACGCAGGATGTCAGTAGCTGAAATAAACCAGCTTTGGCTGCAAGGACATTTGCATGTCATTTCTTTAGAGATGCGTGGCCGTGTTTTTGGCTTTAAAGTTACCTTTATGCCATGCCTTTCTGGCGTGCATTCCTCCACGGGTATAGCGAAACCAATCGCAGCCTCAAACGCAGCTAGCAATTTAGGAAAAATCGAATGCGCGTGAGGTACCATAGGAAATGATCTCCGTAATGAAGGCCTTCGGTTTAATTTTAACAGCGCAGTGCTGTGCGGAACTTTCATGTATACTGGCGTGTTTTTTTTTTTTTTTCAATTATGTCTATGCCCACAACACAGCCGCTGTAACCGAGAATCGAACCCGTGAAATACTGCCGAGTGGCGCAATGACTTTACCATGACCCAACTTCAGCATTTCGGGAGGTGTGAAGATCCCCAGGAGGTCAAAATTAATCCCCAGCCCTCCACTACGGCACGCCACATCGCCCGTGTAGCGTCAGTGCGTTAAAACTGATGATCAATCAATTTCGTATCCCCAGTTTTGAGCCTCGTTAACGGGCTGCTCTTCCAATGCTTTCTTGCTCAACCTTATGAGGCTTCATTTGTGACCGCAGAACAGGCTCAAAAAGAGATTATCGGTGCTCAGAAAAATAATTTATCCTTGTTGATTATGCTGTGATTATTGACATCAATATCTTAGTGCGGAAGGGCATTTGTTGTACACTGATATCATTTTTCCTCAACAATGCAATGCCTCTCCATTTCTCAGTTGCATGACTGGTTCATCGTCTGATTTTTCGTCAGTTCGTTTTTTTTTTTCTTTCATATTGTACATATTACGTGTGTATGCACTGGCTTATAGTACGAAAGCTGTAGTACTTCAGGTGCAAAGCCAACTTCTCCTTCAATCTCGGCCACGATCAAACCAGCGCCTCGTGCCGTCGCGGTGTGGAAGCGTCTAATCGCTCATTCGTTCGGAGGGGAGGGTTTATGAGGAGATAATAGCGGGAAAGAGTGTGGGCGCGTGCCAACATAAAATCATCCTATGATGTGTTCGCTGCAGCCGATTTCCCCGCGCGTTCGCGCTAACAGCACCACCTGCGCGAAGCAGCAGCTGTGCTTTGCCTTGCGGTGGCATTGGGCACGCGTTTATTGCACGCTCTCCGCGAGAAAACCGAGGAAACAGTTGGCCGCGTATCTGCTCCTTTCGTTGCAAATGTCGACGAAAGACGATAGTCGACTGGCGCCTCTGCCGAGTAAATGCCTCCCTTCTCTTTCCGCTCGCCTCTCATGCTGTTCCTCTCTCGTCTCGTTCCTCCCAACATAACACGCTATAGGTTTGCTCAAGTAAATTTAAATTTATCGCCGTTCACTGCTCCAAGTCGGGTGCCTCGATGCCAGCGCTGCCGTATACGACGGAGACGCGCGCGTGTCGAGGCACCTTACTACAACGTTCATAGATCCACGTTGCACTACTCAACGAGTGTTCCAAGCGGAACGTGGTACCTATCTATAGAGGAACCTTTCGTTGCTGTTGCCGTTTGATTTCTTAAAAGCCGCCAGCAGCTATAGTAGCGCGGGCAACAGCAGGAGGCGGTTTTCTGTAGTTGATGTAGTTTTTCATTTGCTATCGCAAAAGCCAAGCATCCGAGGACTTTTGTTTTTCATAGAGGAACTGTGCAAATATCACTTATGTACTGATTGTCTGCCTTATATTTGCGTAATGTCCTGTTCTTGTTCAACAACGTTGGCAAGTATGAACTTTGCCACCGGACTTGGACGTTTAGATGTGGCTGTGGATATATAATACTATAGCGCAGGTACCGTTTCACTTTGGTTGGGTGGCTCAATCGAGTCACAGACAGACAGACACACAGACATACAAACAGACCACAATTTCTGCGTTTAAGTAGCCCAAGAAAGACTATCGCCTTCAAAACTTGGTTTACCCGCATTCACCCCCACGGAAACATTATCGTCACACTGTTTGGATTGTATTTTTACTGTTTTCATGGTATGCTCGAAATTTCTTGGGCTTCTGAATATAGCCATTTGATTAACAGGCCGTTATTGCAGGTATTGCAAAGACCACGTCGGCATAGGTGGGCTTGCTGGCATGAAGCCAAAAGACCTTCAAGCTGCTCTCGACGTAAGTGCGGAACAGTTCCAACTCGGCCTCGCTGTTCCTTGCTCTAGGTACCCGCAGA
Organism: Haemaphysalis longicornis; assembly: GCF_048455015.1. NCBI lineage: Eukaryota > Metazoa > Arthropoda > Arachnida > Ixodida > Ixodidae > Haemaphysalis > Haemaphysalis longicornis. Next base: position 17,240,146 of record NW_027526460.1, on the reverse strand, counting down.
AGTGGCAAGCTTTTGCACGCAGTGTAGAAAATGACACGCAGCGGCTAACAAGCAGTTGGTAACGTGTCAACTTTCTTTTTTTTTTTTTTCAGAAAATCGTGGAGTACCAAACTGACATGGCGAGACACTACCAACTGAACATCGATGGCGTCCGAAGCGACATCGAAAAGCGGGCGGTAGTGATCAAGGAATTGAAGGAAGAAATGAACAAAGTCGACCTCAAGGTAAGAAATTAGCGATGTTTTCCGCACAACAGCGGCTGAACATTAATTGATAAAACCACCGGCCAAACGTTTGCGTAGTTGTGCGCCATTTGAGGTATAATTTGTCACGAAACAGCATCCGAAATGTCGGTACCGGAAAAAAAGATGGTGCTAATGCCACCCGCCTTGCTGTGGTCCTCTATGCCATTTAACGAAACAGCGCGACATACCGGACGAAGGAAATAAAAGACGACACAGGCGCTCCATAACAACTGTTTATTTGATTACAAAGAACGAAATATATACATAAAATATTTTCGAAGAGTAGCCGTGCGCATGATCAGTGAACAAAGCTGTTATTTACAAACAAAACATAGTTGCTATCAATGGACAACGCTATCGGGGCTCTGAAAACTCAGACATGGACCGCGCAATCACGGTTTCGGAGGTTCGCGCCGCATTAATAAAAATTCGCCCGGGCTCGGCACCTGGTGAAGACGGCGTTACCAACAAGCTCCTTCGCAACCTGGATGATCAATCCATCGAGATCTTAACGCGCTATTACAACCATCACTGGGAAGCCGGTACCATCCCCCCCGAATGGAAGCACGCAAAGGTCTCGCTCATTCCTAAACCCGGCAAGCCTCTCGACCTCGCGCATCTCCGGCCCATCTCCCTCACCTCTTGTGTAGGAAAAGTCCTTGAACATGTCATTCACGCACGCTTGGTTCAGCATCTCACCCACACAGGACAATTCCCCCACACCATGTTCGGCTTTCGGGCCGGACTCTCCACTCAGGACGTTCACCTCCAACTAAAGCACGACATTATAACTCCCCAGTCTCGTGTAGACTCTGCAGCGATACTCGCCCTCGATTTGCGAAAGGCTTTCGACCGAGTCTCCCACAAAGCCATTCTGCAAAACCTGACAGCCTTAGCCCCGGGGGCTCGTGCTTACAATTACATTCGCGATTTCCTCACCGATCGCACTGCAGTCCTTCAGATCGACGACCTGCGCTCTGACATAATACACCTACCCTCAATAGGTACCCCGCAGGGCGCTGTCCTGTCACCACTGTTATTCAATATAGCGATGATTAATCTCCCCCAGCAGTTGAATAACATACCATCCCTTCATCACAGTCTTTATGCCGACGACATCACCTTGTGGACGACCGGGGGCAGTGATGGGCACATTGAGGATACCCTTCAACAGGGAGCAGATGTCGTCGCTGCCTACGCTCGTGGCATTGGACTTGAATGCTCACCGGAGAAAACGGAGCTACTAATCCTTCCTGCTAAACGTGCCAGCAGAGGCACTTCTCCTCCGGACATTACAATCCGAGTTCACGAACAGCCCGTTCCCCAGGTGCAATGCCTCAAAATCTTAGGCCTATACATACAGAGCAACCGTGCTAACACCACGTTCATAGCACACCTCACTTCTCAGGTGAATCAAACTATCAATCTCATACGTCGTATAGCTACCCGAAATCAGGGGCTCAAAGAGGCAGAGCGCCTTCGGCTGATACAGGCTTTCATTATTAGTCGCATCACTTACTCTCTTCCCTACTTGCTACCTTCGCCCACCGAATTAGCTAAAATTAATTGTCTAATTAGGAAAATTTATAAAACAGCGCTGCAGGTACCTCAGAGCACATCCACTGCCCGCCTTGAATCACTTGGGGTCTTTAACACCGCCGAAGAGTTGATTGAGGCGCATCTCTTGAGTCAGCTCACTCGTCTCACAGCCACGCTCTCAGGCAGAATGCTTCTCCGACGGCTGCGCCTTGACAGCCCATTCTTTATCGACGCGCCCATTCCCCTTCCCAGCCACATTCATGAGCTAATAACGGTTAGACCCATCCCGCGCAATATGCACCCGACGTTTCATCGAGCGCGCAGGGAGCACAGGGCGAGGACGTTAACCAAGCGGTACCCAATCACCCCCTCCACCGTCTACGTCGACGCTGCGAGATACAGGAGCCGTGAAGCTTATGCGGTAGCGGTCATTAATGGCCCTGACGCCCCTCCGCTTGCTTCCCTTACTCTGTACACTAACTCCCCGGCGACCGCGGAAGAGGCGGCAGTAGCCCTAGCCTTTACCCTCAGGCCGCCCCCCTCCATCGTAATCTCCGATTCCAAAACGGCCGTTCAAAATTTCGCCAAAGGAATGATCTCGCCTTTGGCCCTCAAAATCCTTCTTCAAAATTCTCCCACCACCCCAGTCGAGCTGGTATGGACTCCGGCCCATGCGGGTGTGGGGGGGAACGAGGCAGCACACAGGGCCGCTCGAGAGCTCACCGTCCGAGCTGGTCCTGGCCTTGAGCCCTTCCACGGAGCCCTATCAGCCCGCGACAGACTTGTTACCTTCAACGACATAACCTCGCACTACCGCCTCTCCCGCCGCCAACTACCCCCAGCCGCTCCGACCTTCTCCAACGAAGAGGAACGCCTATGGCGACTCACCCAGACACACGTACTCCCCTGCCGATATCGACTTCACCTTATCTACCCTTCTTTGTACCCCACCCCTTTGTGCCCCGACTGCGGGTCCCTCGATACCCAAGACCACTGCATGTGGCAATGCCCCCAAAACCCATTCCCCCCCTTCACAGACGGAGAGCACTGGGCGAAGGCGTTGTGCAGCTCGGACCGTGAGGTCCAGGCTAAGGTCATTCAGCGAGCTGCAATGGTCACCGGCCGGTTACCACCGCCGGTCACCCGCCACCCAGACTAGCCCCATGGGGCTCAAATAAAGTTTCTCTCTCTCTCTCTCTCTCTCTCGGCAAGTACAAAATTTCTTTTTCCAGGAGTGCTGATGACGGGGCGCTTACATACAAGGTTTCTCTTTCGTGTATCACAAACGCTTCGCAGATTTCACGCGTGCGCTTGTCCTTGTATCTTCGTAAGATACTGCATTTCTCGAACTGTGGTGTACATCGGCAACTCTTGACGTGTTGAGCAAGCATGCTGCTCGTGCCAGTCTTCAGTGTGTTGGCCTGCTCCCTTAACCGGTCGTTTATGCAATGCCCGGTTTGTCCGACGTACGATTTGCCACAGGGCTCCAAAGGGATCTCGTACACCACAGCTTCCTGGCATTCGACTTAGGGCTTGGTGTAATTTTTCGCTAAGTGATATAGCAACTTTCACAAATGCAAACCCTGCTGCAGTCCTATGCGCAGTGGGGCTCTGGGGCTACGTGGCCTACCAAATGGGCATAATCGTTTCTTCCGACCCTTCGTCTTCCATCTCAATTTGCAAGTTTCAACGGCTAAGTGATAATGAGTATTCCTAGCGGCGATGCGTATAAGCCAACTCCTCTCCGCAGTTATTCACCTCAAACCCGTTTGGATTCCCTTATCACGACCGAGCTCCAACCTTAATCTGCGGCTGGCCTGTGGTGTCGATTGGCTGCCCACACCGGAGCCTGGAACACACTATTCCGCTGAAGCCGTTCGGTAGCACCGCGGAGCGGACTTGCCTTGCTCGAATCCAGTGTAATCTCCCCAGGTTTCTCAGGATCGCCACTACTTCTAAAATCCACGTTTTAATGATCGATGCGACGCAGACACGCGAATTATGCATGCAGTGCGAGCATTAAGAGCTCGGAAAAGGAGGAATTCTTTTTTTTTTTTTTGGGGGGGGGGGGGGGGGGGGGTAACCGCAATAGCTCAAAAAAAGTTTGAGACAAGACCCCTTAAAGATCCCCAGGTGATCAAAATTAATCCGGAGCCCTCCACTATGGCGCGCCTCATCGCCTACCTTGGGTTGGCGCGTTAAACCCTACAATAAATCGAGACAGGACCCCTGCGATCCCTTCACTTAAGTGAGGTAAGTCAGTCAGTGTACCAACTTCGGCAAACCACTATTCGGCAGTTTCTGCATGCTGAATCCGCGTTAAATCCAACACCGTCACCGATGCCGTCATATCGGGCAACTGAATGAGATAAGATGAGTCAAACAAACGTCATGTGGGTTACCTTAAAAGGGAGAAAGTTGTTGGTAGCGATAGGCTCAGAAAGTGAGCACAGCTGTATCGGGAAGACCGAACAGGAATCAATATAAAAATGCTAGCCTTCTCTGATACTGATGGCAGTCCAGTGGGCCGCCACGGCGGCGCCTCAGTCGGCGAAATGAACAGCGAAGACGGCGATTACGCGTGCATGGCACCTGCAGTTTGTCGCTTTTGAAGTTATATACTCTTAATGCCTGTGGATTAAATGGGGTACTGAGCTGAAAAGCTGGCGTTGCCATCGGAGGCTGTTGATTGGGAGCAGTTAGAGAGAGGAGTAAATGCATATCTGAGCCACTTGAGATTTGCGGCTGACATTGTCTTCTTCAGTGGTTCGGGAAACGACGTGCAAAGAATGCTTTGTCAACTTTGCTCAGCACTCCTTGTCATAGGATTAAACGTAAATACCAGTAAGCCGAAATTAATCTAAATAAGCATATTGAAAGCGTCCCCTTCATCACAGGCAATGAAATAATGGAACAGGTTGACAGGTTGGTCAGTATAATTATCTTGGGAATGTTTTTGGGGCCGATCCAAATTACGAGACGGAAGCCAGGCGTAGACTTACTATGGTCTGGACAGCACTCGGAAAATACCCGAAAGGAATGAACAGCAGGCTACAGGCTACCTCTGTCTTTAAAAATAACATCATACAACCAATCCATACATTTTGCATTCGGTGTTGACTTTGGGCGCAGAAAGTTTAAGACTTACTAGGTTCCTTGAAAGAAATCTTGGGCTGGTACAACGAGCCATGAAAATAGTGATCGAAGTGGCGCTTCGAGATATGAAGCGTGTACCTTGGATTTGGGAGCGACCTCGTGTGGCAGATACCCAGCTAAAATTAATAAAAAGAGTGGAGCTCATCTCAAATGCAATGCGAACCCACAACTAGTGCGAAATCATTGTAACGGAGCTGATACCGAGACACGAGATTATATAGCCAAGCACGCCAAGGAAGGCATAGAGTATCAGGTAGTTTGTGTATTGTGTAAATGTGCGGAGCTTGAATGGTGAGGAGTAAAATAGAAAAAAAAAGAGAAAATCAATAAACACAGAACCGTCGGTGAACTCGTCCGATGCTTTTACCAATTGAATTGAGGCGCCGCTAGTGCATTCATGCGCATGTAAGTGTATGTAGCGTTTACGCACCTTAGCCAGCCCCGGTTCGACAACTCGGGGGGAAGAGACCTTCATTTTCCTCCAGCCGCGTTCATTTTTCTCCAGAAGCGTCTAAGCCACGTGCATAGCGAGAGCCTCGGCTCTGGCCCGTTTATTTAATCGACATGTAGCATAAGACGATTACAGCATTGTTGACTGATCTTATCAAGTCGCACACGCTTGAACCAAGTGAACTAAGGCAGCGACGATCATGCATCCCTCCGTCTGATGGCGAAGATGGTTGAACGGGAAGCTTTCTCGTGAGGCATTCCTTGGTTGTCGTCTGAGCTTGGATTTTGACACGCAGGCAGCTTGGACTTTGACACGTTGAGCTTTAACATTTACTCGCTTGCAGTTAGGACTTTTTACCGCAGCGGCTTTGACTTCGGCCCTTCGCCGTTTGATTTTGCACGAAGAAAGCTTCGCGTTCAAACACCGTAGTGCTAAACGGAATGGAGGCACGATGTTTCTGTCTTATTTTGCTCGTCCATACTCCCATCGCCAAATCCAAACTGCCTCGACCTTGTCGGAATAGCGTGATCAGATATATATCGACTTCGTAACGCGAGGGACCCAGGTTCGATTCGTACCACGGGAAGCGTTTTTTTTTTCTTTCCCTTGAGTCCCGATGATCGTCAACGTCCAATAAAGTTGGCTTTCCTGCGTGGTGTTTTTGACGGGACATACGCCATCAGTGAGACATAGAAAGTCCCATTAAAAAAAAAAAAAATCACGCACTCTCCACGAAGTGAATCATGACGAGCGGGCGAAGCACTGGGGATCGTTCTTACCGTAAATCACCCGTGGCATTGCCCACTCGCGCATGTAAATGAGTGACAACGTGTGTGTACAGTATATACAATTCCAATCCAATCCAGTTCGATACAATTCAATTTAATCCAATCCAATCCAATCCAATCCATCTTTATCCAATCCAATCCAATCCAATGCTCCCCGCCTATGCGCTTCATCGTGTAAACGGACGCCAAGCCCAGGACAAAGCGAGGTCCTAAGGTGCTTCGCCCCTAAAAGTCTCCTTTTCTCCAAGTAGTCCAAGAGGCGCTGACTAAGACCTGCAAGCGCAGGACAGACGTAGAAGCCCATAAATACACCAGAAATCGGTTGGTAATGCCACCGACCTCGTAACTCAGTTTATGAGAGCAACGAACGTGTTTTAAAACACAGCTTTACTACTTTCGTCCAGAGATTTCGAGGTGGATGCGCAAAGTGACCTTTTGAACGGAGACACACGCCCGGGGACACACCCCTCGAAGCACATCGTGTGATTCGCCGGGACCGCTGTCGGCGGCACTGCTACGGGCGCCGACAGCGGATGCCACCGCCGCTGCGGCCGAGGCAGCCGACCACCCCCCGCAGCCTCCCATGCAGCGGCGCTGGGTCTTTTCGGGCTACGTGACTCGTCTCGCGCACGGCGAAGAGGAACGGTGCGTTCACCCGGCCTCCTCCCGTGAGCGTTGCACGGAACCGAACGGCTTTGAGACGTGGTCGGCAATACAGCTAAATCAAAGGTTTAACAAAGCGAAACGAAGACTCAACCAGACTGAGCCAAGCTTTTGCTTTGCATATCCAAGGTTAGCTGGGCTAAGCCACAGCCATTTTTTTTATCGTCTGAGGTTGGGGCCCAACGCGAAGCGCATGTTCTCGCTATTTTCATCCCCTCGTAACACTTCAAAAGTATTGTTAAGGCCCGTTTATACATGATCCGTTTCACGAAAATCCGGCGTTGACGCCGTTGGCGTCACTACAGTTGCATGCCATCTCCTAACTAACCTGCGAAGCTTGTTGAAGGCCTTGGTCCCTCTACCAATACGGCCGGGACATTTGCACCATCTTTTTTGTGACAAAACTCATGGTAATTGTTCCATCATTAAAGGTCGCATTTCAATTTGCGCTTCATTCCCTTGATTACAGTACGACAACAACGAGAAGTTCATAAAACAACTAGAAGTAAGTACCGTGGAAGTTGTGCTCCGCGGCCTGCTTACATGACCTGATCCCTTTTGTGTTTTTTTTTTCGTCCCGCGCTCGCCGGGACAGAAAAACGAATCTCTGCTTGGTTTGACAAATATCGAAACGTTCATACACGAAGTGACCTGAAATTTTACCGTTATTTTTTTTTTCAGGGCTATATCGATGATGACCTAGCACTTCACAACTTATCCTCGAACTACAGACACGAATTTAAGGAACTGGTTAGTCAGGTAAGAGCCGCTTTGTTATCCGGCCACGACTTTCAAGCAAACCCACCTTTTTTTGGCACGACCTTTAATCCTGTATTTCGTCAACCTGTCTCAAAGTCGTTCCTCGACTTTACGCTGGGAAAGAGTGACGACCTGAAGAACGACATCTCACTTTCAATCGCCGATGTAAGTGCTTTACGGCTTTTCTGACAGCCCTTGCTAAAACCCGTGCGCTAAAACATAATTGGTTTCGATTCATTTAATATTAATACTACTTAATTTTCAACAGGAAGAAAAAGTGTACAGAGATCAGGTCTAGCAAAGCCTCATAAGGCTTGGACGACAGTGCCTGGCAGTGCAGGATACGTGCTAAGTCAAACAAACTAATACAACAAAAATTTGTGACTCAACTCACAAACAATACAGAGTACTGTTTGCGAGTTTGTTACTCCTAAAAGGTAGTTTGCTCCTAAAAGTTCCGAGAGTAGGGTAAGCCGTGGGAAGGGGGGGGGGGGGGTCTGCGGCGAAGTATAGCATTATACAGAGCGACAACATCAAAACCAAAAAAAGACCACAATAAAAATGAGCATCTGCTAGGAATAGCGAGAAACTGATGTAAACATGATGAACTGAAAAAGAAAACGGGAACTGCGGAGTTTCCAGTATAAATTCTGAAGGTTTATCACCTGAAGGTTGATAGCTTACTAACTTCGTTGTTTAGTTTTTTCGATATGTTTTGCGATTAGCGCACGAGGCTACGTCATTGGGTAGTGTATTCTGTATGGCTACAGCATGAGGCAAGAAAGAACTGTTGCATTGATAATGTACGGCGCTGGAATTTAGCGATTAAGTGTGGTTCTAGCGTGCATATGCTCTTAGTGGTGGCAACCACTGCATACTGCCCGTTATGACGAATGGAGCTGAAGCTTGGCGCTTTACTTAACAACTAGAAAGCAAACTAAATCGACTCAACGGACCATGGAACGAATAGTGTTAGGAGTGACACTCAGGGACAGGAAACGAGCTACCTGGACCAGGGAACAAACTCGAGTAGAAGATATCATAGTACAAGTAAAGAAACAGAAATGGACTTAGGCTGGCAATGCAGTGAGGTGAACCGCCAACCGGTGGACAATTAGGGTAACAGAGTGTATACCGAGAGATGGGTCTGGAAGAGCGGGATGGCCACTAATCTGTTGGAGGGATGTCATAAGGAAATTCGTGGGTAAACTGTGGACTCGAGCAGCGCAGGACAGGAGCAGTTGGAGGACCATTGGGAGAAACTTTCGTCCCGCAGTGGACTTGAGTAGGCTGATGAAGATGATGATGGTGACGTTAATAAAGCATAAAACGCGCTAAAACGTGTGCAGAAGCCTCAAAGGAGCAGTAATGCGGCGGGTAGTAAGGGTGATAAGGTTGACGGACTGTTCGATTGGCGTAACAGGGACTTTTCGTAAGTACGATTTTACAAAATTTAAAGATACTGTGATGTTATAATATTATATACATCATCCTCATCATCATCACCTCTACGCCCACTGCAGGGCAAAGTCCTCTCACATTAATTTCCAATTATGCTGGTCCTGTGCTAACTGCGACCAATTTATCCCGGCAAACTTCTTGATTCTTGTGCCCATCTAACTTTCGGCCGCCCCCTGCCACGATTGCCTTCTTGCGACTCCTGCAAACCCACACTCTCCCTTGCAGGGCGATATTTTACCACATTCATCCCTCCCTGTACCCGTCACCTATACTGCCCCGCGTGTGGTATCCGTGCTACAGTTCCCCAGTCTATGTGGGGCTGCCCTCTTGACCCCTTCCCTTCAATAACCTTTGACGAGCAGTGGGACTCGGGAGGGAGCGCTGGGTAGCTCCGACCCGCGAGTACAAGCCTCACTCGTGGACAGAGCTGCTACTGTCGCCGCCAGACTTGTGCCGGCGGCCACCCCGCTCTTTTAAACTATTTTCGCTCAATAAATGTTTATCTCTCTCTCTCTCTCTCTCTCTCTCTCTCTCTCTCTCTCTCTCTCTCTCTCTCTCTCTCTCTCTCTCTCTCTCTCTCGAGGGATACACTCTGTTACCCTTGATGACCAAGGGTTATCTTACCTTCGCATTACATGCCCTGCCGACGTCCAGTTCTTCTCAATTATATACATGTTCTACCCAATTTGTGAAAGGTTTTTCTGGGGAAGGAGAGGGGGAGCGTAATAACTGTTGGAGTGAATACATGGAGTGCGTGCCAACAAAGGCGGTAACCATTGCTGTGTTTTTTTCTCCAGTTCGACAACGTTGGGAGCTGCGGCCCGATTATTTCCATTTTCGAGGAGGGATTCCAGATCCTGTGCAATGGAATGCTTGATTTTATGGTAAAACGTTTTTTTTACAATGCGCCACTCGAAGTTATTTGAGAAGCTTACAAGATTTTACTCACGCGACTTGGTGTCGTGTATCGGGCGATATTCTTAAGAAAAAGAAGCACTAAGTATTTTACGGGCCGAGAATCAGCACGGGATTGTATAGAGATGTTACGGACGAAGCCCGTATGACCGGATAGCCTGTATAGCTGGTATAACATTATTGCAACGCACGTAAGGAGTTATTGAACAAAACTACCGCATTAATGAAGCAACAATTTCGAATTGCTGCTTTTGTTGATATGAGCGACTAAAATATCAAGGAGCGAAGTCTGTTCTCAACAAAGAACGATGCGATAGGCCATGCAGGACCCATGGCGGAAGCTCTCCACATGAAATGGTGGACGCCGCGTTGTGTATGAACCGTTCGAACATTCTAGGCTCTTGCTTTCAGCGTTCTTCCGGCGTCTTTAGGAGAAAAGAGAAAACATTTTCTGTTCGCAGTTTGCTCGATTAGAAACAGCAGTAGCGTGCTTCCTGCGTGATTTCGCGTTAATCCACGGGGTAATCCCTCTTTCATAGGAATCGGTAAAACACGAAAGTGAAAGAGACCTTCAGAGGAGCTGTTGAATGTTAGAGGAGCCTCCTTTATGAACGAAGGGTTCTCGAGCCTGACCCCGCCAGAAGAAGTGATATCGACATGCAAGAAAAAAAAAATAACAGGCCTATTCCGGAGCAACAAAACCAAATATGACACGCAGAGAAACAGCAGCTTGGAAAACATAACGGTCATGGGAACAACGCGACAGCGGAGGGTGCCTCAATTCACTTGCGTCCTCCGTGCACGAAGGCGCTGGCGTCGAGGCGCCATCTGTCGGCGCTCATTAGCGTCATGATGCGCTACTTCACTTCGCCTCTCCCAGACGGCAGCACCATCTGATTGAGTCATAGGGAAGGACATGAGGCCCATTCGAAGAGCTGTCAATGTCTCTGTTCATAGCACAGTTGGTAGAACGCCACTTAACTCCTGTTGTGGCCAGAGGCCAGAGAGTTCGTGGGCTCGAATCCAGGCGCCGCCCCGTCAATTGCACTTTTTGTGGCGACGTCACTTTCGAGACGGACATGATGTCAGTGAGATCTTGGTGTACCCGGGCATAAAACACTTTCGTGTTAAAAACCTTCGCGACATAAGGAAGGCACGGAGTGACCAAAGCATCCCAGCCGTGTAAAATAAATTATTAATAACTACGGAATGATTGACTAATTATTGATAGTAATGATTAACAAGGTGTATTAGGATATAATAATGATCGTCTAGTCATTGGTAGTCGGGATTATAAGGCGGATGAAGAACAACTAAGATAAAGGTGGATTCATTGCGGCAGGAATTTAGGTGGATCAGACTAAATCAAGATGAATTAAGATAAATTAAGCTGGATTGGGGTAAGATTTCGGTTGGTGCTAAGACATGTTGATATAGGCGTGAAATGTTAAAATAGTGAGATGTTAAACTAACCTTGTTGCTGTCCCGACGGGGGGACGTGTCTATATCAAAGGTGACAATTGTACAGCCGTAACCAGAACCCCCTTGAAGACGGTGAACGTGAATAAGTACGGGAGAGCTTTCGCTTTGTTCCCTGGTTTGCTGCGCGAAACGGGGACAACCTGACCGATTGAGTTTTATAAAGTTACGTTGCGGCGAACACATTGATGCAGTGGACATTTTGAACATTCCGTGCTTGTTTGGATATGAAAAGCATCATCTCTCGTAAACACAGAAGCTGAAGTCACGTTAAATACCGCCAATTGGTCGAAATTTGTAGTCTCCGATCACGGCACGTACCCCTCAAGACCGAGGCGTATCTTGAGCTGCAAAACTACAATTTCAAAATTTTAGAGTCTTCAAGTTGAAGCCTTGGATGTGACGTGGCTCGTAGATTCGAGAAATGCCGCCCTGTGTTTCCATAGAATTAAAATAAAGTGGCGTCTTTTGGGCCATTCTTGGCGTTGGAAGTGCGGGAAGCGCGACGTACTAATGCTTCCACGAAGCCTGGATTGCAGCAGCAGCGTAGTTCATCAATATTTGACGACTCGCTCGCTATCTGCGTACAGCTGTATCAGATGCAAGTAATGACGTCATGTTACGCAGCTCCGTCTGTGCGCTGAATGGGGAGCACGCGATGCTGAACTAGTAGTCTCAGTGTGAACTATGAATCTATGATGTAGGGCCATCGGGCCGTCGGTCGGGTATTGAACGTCACGGCTCCCCATTTGCCTATAAAGCAAGGCTGAATAACAGAAAATCCAGGAGGACCCGGCAAGGAAGCTTTCGGACTAAAGAGCGTCCTTCGCGCCGGCTTTAAACCTGTCCTGAAAAACTGTAAATTCCAAAATCAACCATTTATGCAGAGCATTATGACCTGTTATAATTAAGTACCGCAGCTTGTTAACCATCATGGCAAGAATTCGCCGAAAAAAAAATGGCCTCTAGTCTCACTATTACAAAACTATGTGGGTTGAAGTAGTCAACCGTACGACTTCATATGAGCAGTGAAGTAATTTTTGCAGTTCGTGCGCACGTCCACTTATCTGCACTGCACAGGGGAGTTCAAAACGCAATAAAATACTACGTTGGCGTCGCGCATAGCCTTCCTTATAGCATAACCCAAAGGAAGCTACCGCACTGCATTTTGCATTAAGGCGCTGTAAGGTACCGCTCAATAGTTACGATTTCATTTACACTGAATAACTAGTTAATTGATCAATTTTGTCTCCGGGGGCAAATTGTGTTTTCAGAACGGCTACTGGCTCTCGATGGTGTTGCTCACCTGTATCTTCACATACGGCGTCTATATATCTATATCTGCGTCCAAGTACCTGTACACCATGAAAAGCTACACTTACGAAGGGGAGCCCGTCGCACCTGAGTAAGGCTTGTTTTTCGCACTGTTGGTTTTGTCGGGCTATTCTAAAGAAATCCTTCGTGTATCAAATGTTAGAACAACGGCCATGACTGTCTTCTGAAGTTAAAGTGCAAATGCATGAAATAAAGAGGAAAAAGGATGTGATGGCTGCCCGGTAACGTCCCATTTTTCCCATTTATGTGCGTATTGTTACATTAGTGAAGGCACTCAAGAAGCGACCTTCGTCATGCAGAGCGTGGTGGACGAGTGGTTTGCTAGAGAGTTGACTCCGCTTCGACGACGTTCATCTTAAGCGCACAAAAAACACACGGACACAGAGGACAAGGACAAGCGCATCTTCCAACTGAATTTTATTGAATCAGGGTGAAATATATAGCAGCAAAATGACAGGAAATACAGAAAAGGTAACTATTATACAGAAATTAAAATAACGGAATCGCTTGGCACTGTCCCACACGTGTCATTCCTTACCACGGCCAGCTCTTTTTTAAGAACGCTGCCTCCGTATCGAAACAAGGCTACCGATGTCGTACTGACGCACTCGAAATCGCCTAGTTGCATTTCAGCTGTCTCCACTATCTCACGCGTGTGCTGATTAGAGTCGTGAAACAATATCACATCCGACATCCGATATCACATTCTATATCTTGTCCGATAAGGAGGCAGCGTTCTTAAAAAAGAACTGGTCGTGGTAATGACTGACACGTGTGGGACAGTGTCAAGCGATTCCGTTATTTTAATCTCTGTATAATCGTAACCTTTTCTGTATCTCTGGTCTTTTTGCTGCTATATATTTCACCCTGATTCAATCAAATTCAGTTGGAAGTTGCGCTTGTCCTTGTCGTCTGTGCCCGTGTATTTTTTGTGCGCTTAAGATGAACGCTATTGAATACCAACTAGCCCGAACGCAAGCCCTTCTTCCGTTTCGACGACGCAGACACAAGAGCCAAACATACGTGGTAAGAAGAGAACGGCAAGAAGAGAATGGCAAGAAGAGAATGGCAAGAAGAGAACGGCGACAATATAGGAGGCAGCGCACAGGTGTGCTCACAACATGATAACTCGAACAAGCAGATAAACATTCTCAGCAGAGCCCGGAGGTACACTACTCGGCGATCACGGAAGGCTTCTATTCATAACCAGAATTCCCAACGGCCAACAGCATGGCGGCTGCGTTTTGCATGCACTCCCGCAAATGTTCTATTTAAAACGTGGAAATAGCGCTTCTTGCCCCTTGGGACTCGGGCTCGCCAGCGATCGTGGAGCCTGACAACGAACATTAACGGGCCGCCATGGTGCCGATGCTGGACGATATCAAGGGCTTCTCGGAAGACAGCCAGGTGAGCTCGAGCCCCCCAACTGCCCCGACCGCGACCTAGTGCTCCGAGGGGGACAGCGAGGATTCCTCGAGTCTTTCCCCGGTCGTGGAGCACGCGGCGGTGGTCGTCGAGCTGCAGCATGCTAACGCCGCGGTGGGGGCGACGCTCAAAACGCTTCGCCGGTAGGTGGAGCGAGATCTGGACTGACGTCAGACTCCACAGCGTGAGCTCGGCCAGCTGGCATTCCGCTTTCCGCGTTCGTTATGAACGAATTGGACGCCGTTTTCTTCGCGCAGGAGCGAAGCAGTCGGATGGCCAGCGAGAAAACGAGTGGCGCCATCTTGGACGGTTTGGGAGAAGAGGCCGCCGTAAGGGCGGCTATTCATGCCCTCCTTGCTACTACAGCAGCACAGGAGCACAGCGAGGCGGCAACAACCGCCGCGCTGCCTGGGGCCAAGCGGGGCAACCGACGACCCGCCGGCAGCTATTCGGACGCCTTGCAGGGCAAGCCACGCAAGCTGCCGCGGGAGAAGGGACGGACACCCTAAGAGGGACACGGCAGGCCTGCCAGAGCCCGCAGCGGCACCGCCGCGGCTGTCCTTCTCGCCGGCGGTAGCGTCGGTCGTACGGCATTGTCGTCTGCTTTAGCGACGATTGTTTTGGGCCTGTTTTGGCGCAGCTACGCATCCATTGCGCCGAGCCTTCGCACGGCTTGATTAACTTGTTCGACCGTACCTCCAGCATAACCCACACACGAGGGAATTATGTGGTCGTACGGCAAACATACGCTAAGGATTGGTTTTCCTGGCGAGAAAACAAAATGTAGAGGCCACATACAGACATCTGGCCGCTAGAGAAACACTACCTTTTGCGTACTGCTTGCCACGAATGGGACTCCGTTTTCTAAATTGGCGAATATCAATTGGGTTGTATTTTATGAGGTATTGCAAAAGGCGAAGGCAGCAGCTGGTTCTGATCAATAGGGATTATAAAAGTTCCCTCAGCTTTCTTGCAATTCTCAAACTTACTAAACTAAGTAGTTTAAATCAGTACAAATGGGAATCGCTAAGCTCACATGCCGAATTGTTTCGGTGCTTGTGTCGCGAGGTGGTGTAGTCCCTTGATAGCACATCAGGGTGCCTGGGTTCCACTGCTTCACCCTTCAAAAGACGCTCCTGGTTTTTTTCTGCCGACGCGCGGCAGGACTACAGCGGCGGCGTACGCCTCTCTAGCCCGGCTGTGGCCCGCGCTGCTGCTGCGTTCGGGACGCCGCTCCAGCGAATTACAGGTAACGGCTGGCAGAATCTCTGGTTTCACTCTTTGTAGAGCCACGTGTGTGAATAGAAGTGACGTCGCATGGACAATTGTTGTGGGTGTCGTTTTACGACTTTGCTTTCCAACCACCTTCAGAGAGTTGATTGGAGCCAATTTTTTTTCTTTCACTTCACCCATGATTATTCGTCATCCTCAGGGAATGTTGGCTTTCCTGCAGGACGTATTGGGGTACAGCGGCTGTGGAAAATAAATGTGGAAAGCGCGGGTGACTCGAGCGAAGGCAGGGGGCGTTGGCACGATCAATGAAAGAAGGTCTGCCGTGCTTGCGTACTCGAGCTGGAGTGTTCCGTGTCCACCACGTGAACCGGACGTCTGGATCCTGCTTTCCCTGCTTGATCCGCCATACGCTAGTGCCGAAATCTAAGTTCCATCCAACAGCCAGCTTGGTGTGGGGAATCTTCGGCTGATTCGTCTACAACCCTTTTTGGACCCTACAGGCGTTATCCGCGCGGGTGTACGACTGCGAAGTGCGACGGCTGCTTATTATGGCAACCCATGAGCTCCTGTTGCATGCTGGAACAGAAGCCACGCTAATGGAGATCCGCCCGCGCTTTTGGGTCATTACAGGACGCCAGACGGTGAAGAAAGCCCCCCGCGAGTGGTTGCCGTGCCAACGACGCAGGCTGACGCCTGAAACAGCTCCGACGGCACCATTACCACGTGACCGCATAACGGAAACAGGCCCATTATCCGTTGTGGGCGCCGACTTCTGCGGTCCTCTGTTCTGCGGTTCAACGAGCCATCCAAAGTCAAAGCATACGTCACCGTATTCTCGTGCAGCGTCACGCGGGCTCTACACCTGGAATTGACGACGGGAATGACAGCGTCAAGTTTCTTGCTCGCCTTCAGGCGCTTCATTTCTCGGCGCGGAATACCTGCCATGGTATATGCCGACAACGCCCTCGCTTTTGAACACTGTGCGAAGTCTTTCCACTCCCTCACTGACGCCACCCTCCAAGACTTCTGCAGCGGGCAGCGCATTGTTTGTAAATTAACGCAGAGAAGTCCCCGTGGTGGGGCGGTTGGTGTGACCGAGTGATTCGGATCACAAAAGAGACGCTGAGACGTACCCTTGGGCGCAGCTCCCTGACGGCTGAGGAACTGGCGACCACATCGTGCGAAGTGGAGGCGGTTATCAACAGCCGGCGTTTGGAGTACCTGTCCACGGTTGCTGACGGACGTCACCCCATAATTCCGGCTCACCTCTGGCTCGCCAAGCCGAACACGTGCCTGGCCCAGAACCGGCCATTCGAGCCATCGTCAACAAGCTCGGAGTCGAGGCGCCGCTGGAGACACCGACAGAAAGTCGCAAAGTGCCTATGGCAAAGATGGCGGAACGAATACCTGCTGCTTCTGCGGTCCGCTCATGAAGCGCCCTCACATCCGCCACACCGACTCGTAGTCGGAGGCGTGGTTGTAATCCATGACGAAGGATACACCCCAACGTTTTGGAGACTCGGCCGTGGGGCCAAGTTGCTACCCGGATACGACTCAGTCACCCGCACCTGTGTGCTCCACCTGTCAACTGGGCAAGAAATCAGGTGGCCCATTCAACGGTTCTACTTTCTTGAAGATAACCTTAAAGAGTTCTTGGCGGGCGGGTGAATGTGTGGGAAATAATTGCAGAATGGGCGGGTGACACGAGCGAAGGCAGGGGTCGTTGGCACGATCAATGAAAGAATGCTGGCAGTCCTCGCGTGCTCGAGCTGGAGTGTTCCGTGACCACCACGAGAACCGGACGTCTGGGTCCTGCTTTCCCTGCTTGATCCGCATAGCCGCATCAGTGAGGACACTGAAGCTTCGCTTTAATAGAGTAATTCTGAGCCCGCTATCTTCAGATCATAGATTCAAGCATGGGTATATTTCAGCAGAGCTGGTATAGTTTTCAACGTTCAAAACTAGAAAAATCCGGTTTGGAAAAGAGCTCATGCTTTGGAGGAATTGCTACCGTTCAACTGATGATAATACCTACGATCGAGAATCCTTCACCTTTTTGGTTTTGTAAGGTTCATTGAATAGCTCCATGCAAAAGCCATCAAAAGGAAGCATGAGGTTATCAAGAATGATTGTTAAATGAAACCCTACACCTCTTAAATTGAAACTTTTGCCTTTTTCTGAAATGGTTTCGAAACGTAGGCAAAAAGTGCATCCAGCGCTTAGACTAGGGTGTCATTAAATACCCGAGACCAAAATGAAAACTCTACGCTAATCAGGACCTTGAAAGCTTGTTAAAAATTTTCCTCTCTTCCCGGTCTTGGCGTTATACGCACCCGAATGACGTCATTCAAGCTGTGTCATGGCTTTTGGCTGGCTTTTTAACAGTTAGAGAAATCAACATATTGGATAGCCACTGTAAAACCATCGCAACAGAAGCAAGGCAGAAAATGGAAATGGACCTGCTGCGATGAGCGAAAAAAGAAGAAAGATTTGAAAGTGTTTATTCGCAGTGTTTCAGGACCCCTTTAACGTCTGTCCCATTGTCGTAGGTTTGGGATAACTCCACTTACACTCTCAATCAAGGCAGTTTTTTTCTTTGATTTGACTGCTTTGTAACGAGGCTAATGCAGAGCAAGATCTCGGCAAACCCTGAGCACTGCCTTAAAAGTATTTTCTTTTCCCCCTTTTGCACAGCCAAAAATTCGAGGAACTGTAAGTACAACGTACATACATTTGTACAAATATGTTCAGTATCTAACAATGGCCATTTCCTCACCACAGCCAACTGCACAAGAAGCAAAGGACACGAAAAAAGCAAGTTCTGAATTCATATTACCCGCTCTTTTGTTCCGGACAGAGTGTGGGGCGCGTTTTCTACTGGCAAGCGTGTGCGCCTAATGGGTTCCGGATGAGATAGCGACGCGCAATTGTGCTTCATGCTCTAAGATAAATGTAAACTCCAAAAGAAATAGGTGCTCACTGCAGGAGCAATGACCTGTGGCCTTATGCGACAAAACAGGCCTTTTGGGTCTTGTGCGCATATTATTTCCGCTTGGCTAGTTTTGGCGTTATAGATTCATTGCAAGCGCAATGACCTCACCGACTTCGTGAGGCCTTACATGCACCAGATAATATTTATTTTACATTGGATATATCTAAACCAGGTTTTACCAGATCGCCCTGGCAAGTAGAATGCACTCAAACTAAAAACCCCGCACAGGTTTCCAAACCACCGAAAGTTGTGACGCAGTCAGAAGCGGTGTTGGCAGCGTGACTGGGGCCACGCCAGCAGAGAGTGTCCGTCTTTTGTCAGTTAAACTCTGGCCGAGTGGAGTTGAGTGCATCTGGGTTGTTTATACGACCCAGCGTTATTAGCGGCCCTCAAGCCCTCAGCATGAGACATTGTGTTTTAGGGGCGAAGCACCTTAGGGCCGAGGCTTGTCCGCCGTCCGGCGTCCGTGCTCACGGCACAGCACCATGCAAATCGAAACAAAAGGTTTGTGAACAAAAGGTTCACGAAAGGCGAACAAGACAAACTAAAAGGTTCACAACAGGTTATAGAGAGAGTGAGAGAGAGAGAGAGAGAGAGAGAGAGAGAGAGAGAGGGGAGAGACGCACAGCACCGTGTAAATCGAAACATATGGGAACAAAAGGTTCACAAAAGGTGAACAAGAACAAAATAAAAGGTTCACAAAAGGAGAGAGAGAGAGAGAGAGAGAGAGAGAGAGAGAGAGAGAGAGAGAGAGAGAGAGAGAGAGAGAGAGAGAGAGAGAGAGAGAGAGAGAGAGAGAGAGAGAGAGAGAGAGAGAGAGAGAGAGAGAGAGAGACGTATAGCACCGTGTAAATCGAAACATATGTGAAGGAAATGTTCACAAAGGTTAACAAGAACAAAATAAGAGGTTCACAAAAGGTTAGGAAAATAGAGAGATTCACAAAAGGTTAGAGAGAGAGGTTGAGCATTTTCGCGTGGCTCCTGGAGAGCCGTGCTGCGCTTGCGCGAGGAGCATTGGATTTGATTTGGATTGAATTGAATATAATTTATTTGGATTTGGATTTGTTTGGATTGGATTGGGTTAAAATGACTTGGATTGGAAACGTATATACTGTACACACGGGTTCTCACTCAGTTACATGCGCGAGTGGGCAACGTCATGGGTGATTTACGGTAAAAACGATCTCCAGTGCTTCGCCCACTCGTCATGATTCACTTCGTGGAGATGCGTGAATTTTTCTTTTTATTGTGTGCGTTTATTTCACAATTGTTATTAACCTCCCTTCATTCGCGTTTTTTTTTAAAGCAAAGCTTTTTACCTCTACCCCCCAAGGGTTCTTTCGCGACCGTTGGTGTCACCACGAAACTCCAGCGAACAAATAAAAGAATTTGCTGGCACCGCCGGGAATCGAACCTGGAACTAATAGACTAACAAAGTGAGAGCCCGCTGTCTTACCGATATAGCTACGAGCCCACGCGAAGACGGAGAAGACAAGTGGTGTACTCACCAAGCACATCTACGGGTTTACCCCCTGCGTTCTCGCTGAATGCCACGTGAAAGCGTCACGCGACCACTCACGCCCGTCTAGCGTCCCTGTGCACACCTTGATCATATGATAAGAGTTACAAAAATTGAAGGAAGGTCACACCAATGCATGGCATCTCACTTCTAGTACGCCAACGTGCTAAAGCCGGTGGCCTCCAGTGTTCACGTAAAAAATCACAGCTTCTTGTCGTCCGCCCTCACGCCAAATGAAGGGATACATTCAAATACTCCTTGATGGCCAGGCCATCACTCCAAGCCCCAGCATCACGATCGTGGGCCTACATCTCGAGACTAACACCAAGAATGACGTCTCCTTGCATCGCCTCAAAAACAGCATAATTCAAATCATACACATGATCACGCGACTTGCCACAAAGAAGCGAGGCCTAAAGGAATTCGGTACCTTTCGATTAATTGAAGCTTTTGTCCTCTCGAGAGTCACGTCAACCTACTGTCTCCTTCTCTACAAGGCAGACATGGAGATGCCTTATATAATGATTAGAAAGGCGGTCGAGCAGGCCATTGGTCTTCTCATTAGTGCGTCCACACAGAGGCTGCTTAGCACGGGGTCCATAACACGGTGGAAGAGCTGATAGAAAGCCATCTTTCTAACCAGAAGGTCCGACTCAGAACTTCAGTGGATAACCGCATGCTTCACCAGATTGGCTGGGCAGCCCAGAATGTCACTTTGCTTGACGTACTCCCAGACTCTTGGCGACTAAAACTAAAGATGCTCCTTTTGCTTAGAAATATGAACCCCTCACATGACGAGGGTCACCGAAAAGCACGGGCTCAAGCGCTAAACGCCACCCTCGGTGTGGATCATGCAGTTATCTACACAGACGCCTCCATACATCGAGGGCAGCAATACGCCATCATCGTGGATACCTCCAGAACCAACCTCCTTGCGTGTACCTCGCTTAGGACCCAAGAAATGACGGCAGCAGAAGAGGCAGCCATCACCTTGGCTCTCACTCAACCAGGGGTTCGGAGGGTAGTCACCGATTCCCAGCAAGCCTACTGGAATTAGATGTCGGGTTGGGTGTCCTGACCTGCACTGCGCGTGCTAAAAAACCACTCCCCAAACTGTTCCATTCAGCTCTTCTGGACCCTCCCACCCCCACTCACGCTTCAATGGAGGGCAACAAATACGCCCACCCAACAAGCCTGCGCTTTTACCTCCCGTGCTATGGAGCCTCACGAGGACAGTTACCCGCTTTTCACGTTCATGGAGATAACCCAGGATTATCGCCTTCTGAGACAGACCGTGCCTTCGCCTTACCCTGACCTTTCCAGAGAACAACAAACTACCTTACGGCTCATACAATCCGGGCTCCTTCCCACAGCCTACGCATCGTCACTTAATGCATCCGAATCGCTACGACGCTGAATCTAAATTTTTCTCAGAAGTAGGAGCACTCCGCCCCGTAATCGGGGTGTGCGACTTGAGCCCTGAGCACCTTCCTCTCTTTCCATCAACTACCCAACAAGAGCAATGGGAGATGCTGCTGTCCAGGGCCTCTTTACCTACCCAGCTTCAGCGGACAGGCCGCACGGACTGCATATGGGCCCAAAAGAAGAAGGAATCACTCCCCAGGGCTTCACTCTGGGCTCTTCAGAAATCAGAACAGAAGTATTTCTTCATCCTCCTCCTCCTCCTTCTCTGCCGCAAATCTCGGAGAAGTCAGATCGTCTAACACCGGGTTGGAGCTTACTTTAGTTTTATAAAAAAAGTTTCCACTCTTGTGCTACACCAATACAACTCAACCAGAAACCGTTCATGCTTCATGCATTTATTTAACCTTACCGAGAAAATCTCTTTGAAGTAATAAATGGTGTGTTTAAGTGCATTTCACTTCTATCTGGTTTTACCATTTGTAGAGCGATGTGAGTGAATTTAAGTGACGTCGCATGGGTAATCGTTATGTGTGCCGTTTACAGCTTTGCTTTCCAACCACATTCACGGGGTGGATTGGCGCGATTTTTTTTTTTTCAAGTTGGTTTGGTAAAACACAATCGAACGTGCAGGCTTATTATACGAAGCATATGTACTCGGTGATGTGCTAATGCCTCGCCTGAGATATTACTGAGGTTTTCCTTGCGTAGACTAATGTTGACATGTACGAGTCGTAACAGCAGCTCTGGAAAATTTTGAGAGGAACTGTCTATATGGCTGGTTTTTATGCTTTTTTTATAACATAAATATGTCATACGGCACTGTACACGTAAGATAACTGAATCTTGCAGCTTCAGACGAACACATGTTTTCACAGCGACATAGACTTCAGCTTTGCAAATGTGACCAAACAGTCAGTCTCACTGCCTCACGCGTCGGTTGGGTTTCGATTTCCGCTACAGGTTTTGCGTTGGTGGACAATCCCAATAGAAATATTTACGAAAGTGGACATGAGTGCTATCGTCTATTCCTGCCAGCGTACATATACACGGCAAACAGTGGTAGAAAGTGAGGTAACATCAGCGGAAGCGGCGTGGCGATCTTATTGGCTGCCGGCTCGCTTTTCTGATACTTTTGCACCGTGTCCAGGGCACTTTGGTATCTTTTTTTGGACGTACAGCTTCACGTCGCGAAAACATGAAAGGGAAATTGGGGAAGGAAATGCAAGCCTTAAATGTTTATTTCTAAAGAAATAGAGCTTGTTGTCCAAAAACTAAAAGACATTACAAAGTTTTGACCTTTCTTTTACAACAAAGTTATTTAGCCTTTTGTGCTATTCGAAGATCCGCCACCCTTTTACGTGAAGAATTGTACCGTCCATTGTGTAGGCCAGAATTGCGGTGTCTAGGACATCCCCATACCCTACCTGTTTTACCTAAAAGTACATGTTGTCATAGCTCCGTTTTGTTTTGTAGGTATTCAGAAAGCGCCAGAATGTGAAGACGTGCGACGAACTATTTTCGGGTATTTTTTTCAGGCCCACCGCCCAAGCCGCGCTGACTGATGATGAGCGCCTCCGGGGCGAAGACGCCGAGTAAGTGCACAAATATTGTAACATCAGACCTTTTTAGGCCGAGACAAATCCATCCGGCGTAGACAGAAAATCCCGAAGACCCGGAAAAAACTGTGGTTGTATCCACTGTCATAGGAATCGGTAAAACACCAAAGTGAAATGTGCAGTGAAATCTGCAGCTGAGCATGATTTGCCGGTCGGCGGCTGTCTTCTGAGCGTACTTGGTGAGGGGCGTCCTGCTGGCGGGTCGCTTCGCAAAGGTGTACTGGCGTCATTTCCGTGACGGATATGACGTGAGTGAAATCTTGGTGTATCCCGGCATAAAACACTTCCCTGTTACAATATAAAACCCGAAAACCGACAACCTTAAGTATAACGTACTCTTCTGTACTGAAAGTTGCTTGCCCTCACGCAAGGATGCACCCTTTACAGGCCGCTTGTTTCGTGGTAGTGGCGTCACTTCCGTGACGGATATGACGTCAGCGAAATCTTCGTGCATCCCGGAATAAAACACTTTCATGTTAAAAATGTGGTTTGGGAGGTTTCGGGAATCGATCCACCACCGGGCATTTACGCCGTGGAACCGGCAACCTAACCACTGCGCCAACCGAAAGGCTTCGGGGGAAAGGGCTAGGCAGTGGCGGGGATAACATTTACACCTAATTAGAAAGAAAAAAACAACGCTTTCAGTGGTCCGAATCGAACCTGGGTCCTTCGCGTTATGGAGTCGGCGTCTGTCCGATTGAGCTATCGTTGCATTCAGCGCGCGCAGCGTTTCCTTGTGGTTCGTAGCACGGGCGTTGGCTTTGGACTTGGCCGCGGGTTCTCGCGCGCCAACGCTATCCACTTGGGAAAGATGGGAAAGCCTGCAGATGAAACGATCCGGGCCTGCCAGCCACGGAGAAGTTTCAGCGGCAAGTTCAGAAATATACGTGACGTGATGATATGTGGAGCCGAAAGTTCGCGCCTTACTAAAGAAACTTGAAAGCAAAGTTAAGCCGCCTCAACGGACCATGGAGCTAATAATTATCGGAGTAGTACTTAGAGACAGGAAACGAGCGTCCTGGATCATAAACAAACTACTGTACACGATATCATAGTTCAAATAAAAAAATGGACTACGGCTGGTCACGTAATTAGGAGAAATGACAATCAGTGGACTACCAGGGTGACTGAGTGGGCGCCGATATAAGGGTCTAGAAAAAGAGAAGGCCCATTACTCGATGGAGGGACAAAATAAGGAAATTCGGAGACAACGAATGAACTCGAGCGGCGCGGCACAGGAGCGGTCGGAGCTGGATGGGAGAGCCCTTGGTCCTGCATGTAGTGGGCTGCTGCTGCTGATGATGATGATGACAATGCAACGGCCGGGTTTCTGACGAAGGGAGGGGGGCCAAAAGTTCTGCTGTTTCTCCAGCATTATGCAAAGGAATGTAATAACACGACAGAGCGGGAACGAGTGGAAGTGAGCAAAAAACCCACACAAGCGCAATTTTTTATCGTTGTCTGGCAACCTGTTAAAAAGAATTAAACTCGGGCAGTGTTTCTACCCCTTCAAGCCCTTCGAAGAATAAAAAGGCGCTCGGTGTATCCGAAGAAAGAAGAAAGCTAAAAATATTGAAGGTGGCATTTTATTATCTTTACTGAAAGACGGGCTCGCTATCGAGATAAGTATACTCACCCCTATGCTTTCAGCTTCAATCAAATGAAAAGCAAATTTCTTTTTGTGTTTGTCTTGAAGCCGAGAGATAAAACGGCCATGAAGGCAAAATGCAAGTTCGGCTCATTAACAAGACTGCTTTGCGCCGTCGGTAATGATAGCAATTGTATCGCAAACTACAAAGAAATAGTGGGGCTAATGGGGAAAACAGATCAGCAGCACTGGGGACTGCCCAGCCACTGAGATTTCTCCATGACGTCACAGAATCTTGTCTGTGCGATGGGGGCCACCGACCGAAGCCACCACCAACAAAAATTGAAGCCGTTCCACTCAATGTGAAAGCTGTCGGAAGTGCAGAGCAGTGATCGCCATAATGGGCTGCAGCGCCGTTATCTGCTCACTGCGGCATTTCAAATTTCCCGCCTTCGCAGTGCTTGCGCGCCCTCTGCCTGAAACTGCGCAAGCGGGAGTTCTGTTCTTTTTGTGCTTCCTTGAATTTCGTATGCTGGAGCTGTTCTGCTCATTTCGAACGTGTAATTTTTTTTTTTTGCGTGGTTGGAGCCTTTCTGCGGTATTTCGAAAGTGCCATTCTTTTCTTGCGCGGCTGGAGCCTTTGTGCCGCATTTCGTACGCGCCATTTTTTTCTTGGGCAGCTGGAGCCTGTCTTCGTCATTTCGGACGCACCATTTCTTTCTTAATTGCGCGGCTGCTTTTTTCGCTTACTATCGTAAAAACCAACACAACGAGCATTCCAAACTAAATGAACGTGGGGGCTTCCGGTTACATACACATATTTTGCCTGAAATGTACTTGCAGTTTTCTTTGCGCTAAATAACGGGGAGATGTATGACAAGCGCTAGCGGATCACGACGTTTGAACGGTTATGACTATTTAAACCGCGTGGTTTTCGAAGCCTCAGCGTGACTCCCTGACCCCGGTACAGAATGCCCTACTTGAGTCTGTTGTTTCGCTGCGCCGCATGATTCTGGCAGTCGCATTGATCGTTAGCGAGCTAAGACGACAAGGCGAGTACAAGAAGTGCTCCGCACTTAAAAGGGGACTCAGTCATTGTAGTGGGCCATCTACAAGCACCGTTTGCAACCGTATCGATAACTTGAATGCAAACGTGGGCTTGTAACACGTGCACTTGTAGATATTCAGATAATACTATGCCAATGCTTTTGTCCCTTTCCTGAGGGTTGCTGGGTGCTCCTGTGCGAACGTTTTTCCTTTCCCTTTAGCGGTTGATTTTGAAGTCGGCTCCAACGTTCACTAAAAGCAGGTGGTGAAACACTGAGTAAGGCTTACCCCTTCGGCTTCACTATGCGATCCCTCCATCTTATGCCTACGTGCCTGCTCTGGGGTGAATTGAAGATCAGTGGTAGATCGGAACGCTGACGTGAATTCCCGTGTTGATCAGCTCTTTCTGTAGTTTCCGCGTCATGGCATCATCCAAAATTTCGTGGATCTGACAGCAGTGTTCCCGGTGGGCATCTAATTGAATATACCACATAACAAAAACTATAATTGCTCTTTCCTCGCCGGGATTGTTCTCCTCTCGAATAAGTGATTTTTAATTGAATAGAAAATTTTTGAGGTCACCTTTAAGCCCTTGGCTGGAGGACCTTTTTTCTGTTGTCACGTATGGACATTTCATCAATGCAGCAGTAAACTCTTCTGATTCTGATTTTGACTGTTTTTTATTGTTTCAGACGCATGCGGAAGATACGTTTGTAAGTTTTCAGAGGCTATCAAGTTATCAGCCGACATTTGGCGGCTGTTCAGTCATCTCAAATTAAGCTATTCTTGTTTACTACAGGCGAAAGGCTATGATGGCGGTTGACACCCAGCTCAAGTTGTAAGTTGCCTGCATGTTGCATGTTTGACAACCATCAGTGCTTTTATGCCTGAAATTCCTGCATAACACCGTTTAAATAACAAAAAAGAGCAACCCACTGTAGGCAATTGAAGTTCCACGTGCA
The DNA here is from genome assembly GCF_048455015.1 of Haemaphysalis longicornis. Taxonomy (NCBI): domain Eukaryota; kingdom Metazoa; phylum Arthropoda; class Arachnida; order Ixodida; family Ixodidae; genus Haemaphysalis; species Haemaphysalis longicornis. Next base: position 17,213,548 of record NW_027526460.1, on the reverse strand, counting down.
GCTCAGGCACGTCATACATAGATGGGTAATTTACAGCAGGTTACCAAGGCCATTTGACTTTGACTTTGCGTCAACAAAAGGCATCATATTCTGATGATTTAGCATTCAGAAATTGCAATATTCGTCAAAACGTTTCCTTTCTTCAAGAAGCGTTTATTTTAATGAACTTGTTTTTTGTGCGTAAAACATCCCATCTCTGACTGCTCAG